>NC_138300.1:66512500-66517500 GCF_965601325.2 Salmo salar
GAGCAACTTTTTTTTCTCAACTTGTTATTGATGACTACTTCCCATTCGTCATTCAAGTGCATAGGCAACGGTAGGCAGACTTGAGCACTTCACACACCACTTTGCAATGAGCTAGAGGCAGTAGGCATTTTGAAAACACGTCCTGAAACCTGAAAGTTTGACTTCATGTTATGAGGCATGTCTTACCTTGCTTCAAAGTAGCCAAAATCCCACCACAGAAACGTGGAGGCAATTATTTTATAAAGACTTCCATATGCAATTGTTCTATTGGTTTTCACAATCCTAGTTATATTAGCAACCCATGCTAGTTGTTGCATCTTTATCTCCCCTCTTTCTACATTTCAAACTGATATTTTCATTTCTGTCACATGAAACCTCTCGCATGTACAGTGCCTGATTGCATTATGGAACGAACATTCGCACATATAGTTTACTGCCTTGTGTGCATTGCTGTGCTTAGAATGTGAAGAAATAATAGTTTATCAACACTTTATTTTCAATTTTTTTATGTTACCTATTCCTACGGGTTGCACGAATTTGGAATCGATCGTCCTACAACTGTCTCAGTCTGTTTGGAATAGGCTATTTCTTTCTTGCACGGAATGACAAGCTGACCAATGGAGGATTGTAGATTGACTTTGCTTGACAGTATGGGGGATAGTAGATTGTAAATCAACAGTGGTGTAGATGCTGGTTTATCACTCCCTCTATCACAGGCAGCACAGGGAACCATCAATCTGGGAACCAACAAAGGGATGAATCATTTACGTTGTCTAAACAGGACAATTTGAAAGGGGATACATAATTGAAGCACACCCATGAATCTTTTAGAGGGGAGACTTCCTCTTGTCTTTCTGAAACAAGCAGAACTTCCTGAGAGAGAGAGTGTGTGTTTGGTGGTGTGTGTGACAGCGTGTGTGTCCAGTGACGCGTCTGCCTCGCAACCAGTCCCACAGCACAATCAGCCGTGTGAGTATGCATGGCAGGGCAGTAAGACATCCTTTATTCTCAGCGAACACACACACACACACACACGCACACAGGCACGCACACACACACACAGGCACACACAGGCACACACACACACAGGCACACCAGAGTTTCTCTTAGAAACATTTGCCACCGGAAAGGTGATATTCATTTGAAGATTTTCATTGATCAGACATTTCGTGACGTTAGGACTCAAAGGCTCTATCTGCTCAGAGCATACTGTAGTTCTGAGATATTGAACCTCAACATGTTCACATCCCAGATCGCAACAGTTTTGTAATGAATTCTTATTTCATAACCCATCAAGGTCCTCACCTTAAAGGTACCCAAAGTACCCACATTAAACTTCATGGCAATGAAATGTCAATCTAGGTTTAGCCATTCTATCTGACACTTCTGAATTATACAGAAAACTGGAGCTATTTGAATGCATAGATGATAGAACAGTTTTTACCAAGATAGTCAGAACCCATCATCAAATACATTAAGAAACGATCATCCGACAAAATACCTGTCGTCACTGAACAACAATGTGATCATTTACTTTAAGATTTCTGACAGTTGTTTTTTTGCTTGCGTGCCATTTATTTCTGGCTAGACTAGTCTTAACCATACTTAGAGAGAGATGGCAAAGATGTGTTCTGATTGGTCCGTCTGTATTTGTTCAGGCTCGTGATTGGATTGCAGATAGAACCTTGTAGTGCCAAGTTCTAATGAGTTTATGCAGATAGAGGTGTAGATGTTTTCATTTGACACTTAACATGCACTTCTTCACAAATCTAACTGCACAAACATGAAGAACCATCTAAAGTCCCAAGGTCTCGATTTGAGGAATGTACCGGTCATCCATATGCATTGGGTGTGTAACCCGTTACAGCAGCCAGCACCATTAAACAAGAGTTATTGGCCATATGAGCCACGTTTACATATCCCTACAAATATAACAAATTACAAATACTATATTCCTTGTGTTTCGGTGTGTAGCATATGCACAACTTTATAGCCTATTATTTTATTGGTTTTTAGTTTCCTAAAGCAATTGTCCATCTGTCGGAGAGTTGAGCACTGTAGGCTTAGGCATCCACTCTTTGATGGGCCTATTCATATTTTAACATATGTACTTTTTCTCCCCAATTTCGTGATATTGAGAATTGGTAGTTACAGATCGCTGCAACTCCCCTACGGCCGAACCCTCCCCCTATCCCGGTCACGGCCGGCTGTGACACAGCCTGGGATCGAACCCGGGGCTGTAGTGACGCCTCAAGCACTGCGATGCAGTGCCTTAGACCGCTGCGCCACTCGGGAGGCCTAATTTGTACATTTTATAAAAGTAAGCGTTATATTGTTAGATTCTAGGAGTAACTCTGGTAGGCCTCAACCAGTCTTCCTCACCTCAAGTTCAACTGATGGAGTCAGTTGGAGCGCCGGGATGCACTGCCTTCATGTCATAGGCCTGCAGTGTAGTAGGCTAACAGTCACACCACACCAAACCTTCACTAAAGTTTCTAAACTTTATTAGGGTAATATCGAAGGTAAGTCCAGCCATTGTTTCTAAGGAAGATAGGAGCAGGATCTTCTATTGAGGCGAACACAACGTTACAGTTGGAACTTAAATTGGCTCAACAGAATAAAAAACACATACGGACTGGATTAAACCTTCACTAAAGTTTTGAACAGGCTATATTGCAGCAATTACCAAGAAAGGCTGGTGCCTACTTTACCCAACAAATGACAGCAATAAGACAATAATGATATTTATTTTACAACGGGCCTGCAGTTAAAAAGACAGATTGAACTTAATTTAGCCAACGAAAATGTCAACGGAATGAAATAAAACACGTTTTACATATTTATAGAACTGGTTTAGATTAATTAATAAATAGGCCTACAATAATAATCAAATACATTTTTCTTAGTCACATGCACCAAATACAACCTTACAGTGAAATGCTTACTTACAAGCCCTTTAACCAACAGTTTCAAAAACCATGATATACATTAATAATGACGATAAAATGAATGATTATAAATACGATGAAAATAAATAAATCCAAATGTAATAATTGCACCCTACCTGATGAGCGAGTTGCACAGTAGCCTGGGTTTGACCATGCCAAGGCTCCTCTCTTGCTCTCTCTACTCAGCAGCAGGCACGTGCACGTAAGACGGCGTGCACGGAGTGGGAGAATGGTGCTGAAACCGAAGCCCCGGCTCCGATTTTATTTATCAGCTTAAGCAGCCAACCTCCGGCAATTACCGGCTAACGGAAACCCTGATGAGGGCCTGAGATGAAAATGTTCGTCCACCAGCCACTGTTGCAGGTAGATAAAAAAACAGATATTTTGACACGCTTTGCAATGTTTCTATAACAAGACCTCTATTAGTAAGAAGTAATGTGGTATATTGCTCAATTTCATGAAAATGTTTGTGACCTGAGACTTTTGACAACATTTTTATGAGATGAGAAAATGTTCAGCTGACCTTTTTAAGAAGGGGTGGTTACCGTGGTAACGGGCCACTCAAGTCATGACACTTGTCTGTGATTTTGGACCTGACTAGTAGTAAACGACATCTCTTCACTAGCAACCAAGCTTGTGAACAAAACAATGTAATAGCCAAGAAACATGAGTGCAAAGTCTCACTTTGTAGACTTTCCAGTAAATTAGAACAACTTTTATGCAGCTCAAAAATTATTCTATCAGCACTTAATAACTCCATTCACGTTTCTATGTTACAGTCAGCAGCATGTTGAGCCCTCCAGCTGATGACTGTCATTCACGCTTTAGTTATGTTATATGTTAGTATGACTGTGCTCGTTTGAAGGCCTGCTTGTCTTAGTGTGAACAGCCGAATGGCTGAGTCTACATGTGCTTAAAGTTTAAAGACATTGATATAAAAACGAATATCTAGCCCGTTTCTCTGGCAGGTCTGCAGAAGAAAAAAAAACGCGAACACGCGTGCGTGTACAAACGCACGTACACACACTACTCAAAAACCCTCCTTTCTCTGCAGCGGTGGGTAGAAAACAAGATTGTTCCTAATTGACACCACATGTGGGGGAGTGTTCAGAGGCCCGATGCTCACAGCGGTTCCCCTATCCCCCCTCCTCCTCCTCTTCTTCCCCTTCCTCCCTCCATCAGCTAATATTCCAGCAGAATTATGGAAGGGCTATTGCTTTCCTTCTTGCTTCTTTCTTTCCCATTACAAGCTCACTCACTGCCCCCTTGCCCCCCCCTTGTCTCTCTGTCTCTCTGTCTCTCTGTCTGTCTCTCTGTCTGTGTCTCTCTCTGTCTCTCTCTGTCTGTCTTTCTGTGTCTCTGTCTGTCTTTCTGTGTCTGTGTCTGTCTCTGTGTCTGTCTGTCTCTCTGTGTCTGTCTCTCTGTGTCTGTCTCTCTGTGCCTCTGTCTGCTCTGTGTCGTCTCTGTCTGTCTGTGTCTGTGTCTGTCTGTCTCTCTCTCTGTCTGTCTCTCTGTGTCTCTCTGTCTGTGTCTCTCTGTCTGTCTCTGTATGTCTGTCTCTGTCTGTCTGTGTCTGTGTCTGTGTCTGTCTGTCTCTCTCTCTGTCTGTCTCTCTGTGTCTGTCTGTCTGTCTCTCTGTGTCTGTCTGTCTCTCTGTGTCTGTCTGTCTGTCTCTCTGTGTCTGTCTGTCTCTCTGTGTCTGTCTGTCTCTCTGTGTCTGTCTGTCTGTCTGTCTGTCTGTCTGTCTGTCTGTCTCTCTGTGTCTGTCTCTCTGTCTGTCTGTCTGTCTGTCTCTCTGTCTTTCTGTGTCTTTCTGTCTCTCTGTGTCTGTCTGTCTCTCGGTGTCTCTGTCTCTCTGTGTCTGTCTCTCTGTCTGTGTCTCTGTCTGTGTCTCTGTCTCTGTCTGTCTCTCTGTGCCTGTCTGTCTTTCTGTGTCTGTCTCTGTCTTTCTGTGTCTGTCTCTGTCTTTCTGTGTCTGTCTCTGTCTTTCTGTGTCTGTCTCTGTCTTTCTGTGTCTGTCTCTGTCTTTCTGTGTCTGTCTTTCTGTCTTTC
>NC_138300.1:66525000-66532500 GCF_965601325.2 Salmo salar
ATAATAAATAATAATAAACAGTACATACGGTATACAGGTACAACAATTAAATAAAAACAAGTTATAAAAAATGTATTTCTCATAAACAACAAAATGTACATGGTTGACGGTTACGCTATGTATCACTAAGTTGCATAACATGTAAATACTTCAGGGAATTAATGCTCATTGGATGCCCCTAAGGCTATGGCAATCATATACAGTCTAGAGGTCGACCGATTTATGATTTTTCAACGCCGTTACCGGTACCGATTATTGGGGGACCAAAAAAGCTGCTGCCGATTAATCGGCTGATTATTTTTTTTCTTCTTTTTTTTATAATGACAATTACAACAATACTGAATGAACACTTATTTTAACTTAATATAATACATCAATAAAATCAATTTAGCATCAAATAAATAATGAAACATGTTCCATTTGGTTTAAATAATGCAAAACAAAGTGTTGGAGAAGAAAGTAAAAGTGCAATATGTGCCATGTAAGAAAGCTAATGTTTAAGTGCCTTGCTCAGAACATTGGAACATATGAAAGCTAGTGGTTCCTTTTAACATGAGTCTTCAATATTCCCAGGTAAGAAGTTTTAGGTTGTAGTTATTATAGGAATTATAGGACTATTTCTCTCTATATATGATTTGTATTTCATATACCTTTGACTATTGGATGTTCTTATAGGCACTTTAGTATTGCCAGTGTAACAGTATAGCTTCCGTCCCTCTCCTCGCTCCTAACTTGGCTCAAACCAGGAACACATCGACAACAGCCACCCTCGAAGCAGCGTTACCCATGCAGAGGAAGGGAAAAAACTACTCCAAGTCTCAGAGCGAGTGACGTTTGAAACGCTATTAGCGTGCACCCGGCTAACTAGCTAGCCATTTCACATCGGTTACACCAGCCTAATCTTGGGAGTTGATAGGATTGAAGGGGTGGGTATAATTTGTGGAACGTTCCAACAGGAATCTGTTCAAAAAAACGTAAAGTAAAAGGTTGCCAACCAACAACGCATACAAAGTAGCAAAGCATACAAACCTAGCTAACTAGCTGCCGAATAGGCATCAACTCACCACGTAGCTTATTCTTAATGTTTGTCCATAGTCAAACAGACGTGTGACGACAGACATTTTTCGGAATAAACGTGATGAGTGAAAAACGCTATGAAATAGACCACTCCCTACCCGGTATCTTATTCTGCCGCTATACAACTTTGTATGCGTTGTTTTTTGGAAACCTTGTTATTTACAAAGTTTTTGGAATAGATTCCTGTTGGAACTTTCCACAAATTATACCCACCCAGGTTGAAGTCATAAACAGCGCAATGCTTGAAGGGCTATTTGAATGAGTGCTTACGAGCCTGCTGCTGCCTACCACCGCTCAGTCAGACTGCTCTATCAAATCATAGACTTAATTATAATATACACAGAGAAATACGAGCCTTGGGTCATTAATATGGTCCAATCTGGAAACTATCATCTCGAAAACAGAAGTTTTTTTCTTTCAGTGACATACGGAACCGTTACGTATTTTATCTAACTGGTGACTAAGTCTAAATATTCCTGTTAGGCGTTGATGTTTATGGTTAGGTACATTGGTGCAACGACAGTACTTTTTTTGCAAATTAGCTTGTTAAATCAACACCCGTTTATCAAAGTAGGCTGTGATTCAATGAAAATTAACAGGCACCGCATCGATCATATGCAACGCAGGACACGTTAGATAAACTAGTAATATCATCAACCATGTGTAGTTAACTAGTGATTATGTTAAGATTGATAGTTTTTTATAAGTCTAATGCTAGCTAGCAACTTACCTTTGCTTCTTGCTGCCCTCGCGTTACAGTTAGTCAGCCTGTTAATCCTTCTGGAGTGCAATGTAAGGAAGGTGGTTAGAGCGTTGGACTGGTAACCGAAGGTTGCAAAAACGAATCCCCCCTGAACAAGGCAGTTAACCCCCGTTTCTAGGCCGTCATTGTAAATAAGAATGTGTTCTTAATCTGACTTGCCTAGTTAAATAAAGGTGTAAAAACAAAAACAAAAAAAAAATAAAATCAGCAAATCGGTGACCAAAAATAACGATTACCGATTGTTATGAAAACTTGAAATCGGCCCTAATTAATCGGCCATTCCGATTAATCGGTCGACCTCTAATACAGTCGTGGCCAAACATTTCGGCACCCTTGCACTTTTTTCTAATAATGTGCCATTTATTCCAGAAAACTGTTGAAATTAAAAAATATTTTGGTATCCACATATGCATGTCTTTGGTTTGCAGTTGAACAAAACAAAAAATTCAGAATAATTTACTATATGTATAATATTTTACTAAAGAAATCCTAAAATGGCCCGGACAATATTATTGGCATCTTCTAGAAGTAGTTCGATTTCATGCAGGTGATTCTCATTTACTTTGGAATTGAACTCACCTGTTGTAATTTGCAGGTGCCTGCAATATAAAAATCACTAATTCAACCAGTTTGAATAGTGAAAAGGACTCATTCTCCTGTTTTGTGTCACTGTGTGAGCATGGATGAACATGGAGAAAAGAAAGCAGCCAGAGAATTATCTGAGGATGTCAGACACAAGATTGTTGCCAAGCATGGACTATCTCAAGGCTACAAGTCCATCTCCAGAGACCTTGATGTTCCTGTTTCCACCGTATGTAATGTTATCAAGAAGGTTAAGGCCCATGCCACTGTAGCCAACCTCACTGGACGTAGCCGCAAGAGAACTTGATGGAAGATTGCAGTGAAGGATTGTTCGAATGTTGGAGAAAGCACCTCGATCAACTGCCACACAGATTCAAGCTGACACAATGTACGATAGTTTCAACTTGCACCATCCGTCGCCAACTTAATGAAAGGGGGATATATGGTAGGAGACCCTGGAGGACCCCACTGGTGACAGAGAGATATAAGAATGCCTGACTGCAATTTGCCAAAACACACCTGAACATGCCAAAATCATTTTGGGAGAATGTCCTGTGGACAGATGAGACCAAATTAGAGCTTTTTGGTAAAGCACACCATCTCTATGTTTACAGATAACAAAATGAAGCCTTCAAAGAAAACAACATCTTCCCTACAGTCAAACATGAAGGTGGTTCAGTTCACCTATGTAAGAATGATGTTCGACTACAGCTCAGCATTTAACACCATAGTACCCTCCAAACTCGTCATTAAGCTTGAGACCCTGGGTCTCGACCCCGCCCTGTGCAACTGGGTCCTGGACTTTCTGACGGGACGACCCCAGGTGGTGAGGGTAGGAAACAACATCTCCACCCCGCTGAACCACAACACTGGGGCTCCACAAGGGTGCATACTCAGCCCTCTCCTGTACTCCCTGTTCACCCATGACTGCGTGGCCATGCACGCCTCCAAATTTTATTTGTCACATACACATGGTTAGCAGATATTAACCTCTTGGGGCTAGGTGGGACGCTAGCGTGCCACCCGTGGTGCACTCCATCAACAGCAGGTGCATTTCAAGAGCGGCAAATTTGAATCCAAATAAATGTCAAAATTCAAATTTTTCAAAAATACAACTATGTTACACCATTTGAAAGATAAACATCTCCTTAATCTAACCACGTTTTACGATTTCAAAAAGGTTTTACGGCGAAAGCATAAATTTAGAGTATGTTAGGACAGTACATTTACAAGAGTTGTGTGTAATGTTTTGTCAAGTCAAAGACAGGGTCACCAAAACCATAAAACCAGCTAAAATGATACACTAACCTTTTACAATCTCCATCAGATGACACTCCTAGGACATTATGTTAGACAATGCATGCATTTTTAGTTCTATCAAGTTCATATTTATATACAAAAACAGCGTTTTACTATGGCATTGATGTTGAGGAAATCGTTTCCCTCCAATAACCGGCAGTCAAGTCAGCGTCACAAATTAAATAATTAAAATTAGAAAACATTGGTAAAATATTATATTGTCATTTAAAGAATTATAGATTTACATCTTTTGAACGCAATCAACTTGCCAGATTTAAAAATAACCTTACTGGGAAATCACACTTTGCAATAATCTGAGCACTGTGCCCAGAAAAATACGCGTTGCGATACAGACTAGACGTCATGTTGGGGAGATCTAAAATCGAAAATACTATGTAAATAATCCATTACCTTTGATTCTCTTCATCAGATGTCACTTCCAGGTATCACAGGTCCATAACGAATGTAGTTTTGTTCAAAAAAGCTCATCATTTATGTCCAAAAATCTCCGTCTCGTTAGCACATGATGTAAGCCAGCCGGACTTCTCGTCATGAACGAGGGGAAAAAATATATTTCCGTTCGTTCAAACATGTCAAACGTTGTATAGCATAAATCATTAGGGCCTTTTTTAACCAGAACATGAATAATATTCAAGGTGGACGAATGCATAGCCTTTTATAACGTATTGGAACGAGGGTACCCAACATGAAGTAGCGCGCCAGGTGTCTAATGGGACATCACCGTTCCATGGCTCTTGTTCGGTCAGATCTCCCTCCAGAAGACTCAAAACACTTTGTAAAGGCTGGTGACATCTAGTGGAAGCAATAGGAAGTGCCAAAATATTCCTAAACCCCTGTGTTTTTCAATGGGATAGGTTTAAAGTCAATACAACACATCAGGTATCCACTTCCTGTCAGAAAATGTCTCAGGGTTTTGCCTGCCAAATGAGTTCTGTTATACTCACAGACACCATTCAAACAGTTTTGGAAACTTTAGAGTGTTTTCTATCCATATATAATAAGTATATGCATATTCTAGTTACTGGGTAGGATTAGTAACCAGATTAAATCGGGTACATTTTTTTTATCCAGACGTGCAAATGCTGCCCCCTAGACCCAACAGGTTAATGCGAGTGTAGTGAAATGCTTGTGCTTCTAGTTCCGACCATGCAGTAATATCTAACAAGTAATCTAACACTTTCACAACAACTGCCTTAAACACAGAAGTGTAAAGGAATGAATAACAATATGTACATATAAATATATGGATGAGCGATGGCCGAATGGCATAGGCAAGATGCAGTAGATGGTATAGAGTACAGTATATATATATGAGATGTGTAGTGTAGGGTATGTAAACATTATATAAAGTGGCATTGTTTAAAGTGACTAGTGACACGTTTATTACATCCAATTTTTTATTATTAAGTGGCTAGAGATTTAAGTCAGTATGTTGGCAGCAGCCACTCAATGTTAGTGATGGCTGTTTAACAGTCTGATGGCCTTGAGATAGAAGCTGTTTTTTAGTCTCTCGGTCCCCGCTTTGATGCAGCTGTACTGACCTCACCTTCTGGATGATAGCGGGGTGAACAGGCAGTGGCTCGGGTGGTTGTTGTCCTTGATGATCTTTTTGGCCTCCCTGTGACATCGGGTGGTGTAGGTGTCCTGGAGGGCAGGTAGTTTTCCCCCTGTGATGCGTTGTGCAGACCTCACTACCCTCTGGAGAGCCTTACGGTTGTGGGCGGAGAAGTTGCCGTACCAGGCGGTGATACAGCCCGACAGGATGCTCTTGATTGTGCATCTGTAAAAGTTTGAGTGTTTTTGGTGATATGACACATTTCTTCAGTCTCCTGAGGTTGAAGAGGCGCTACTGCGCCGCCTTCACCACGCTGTCTGTGTCGGTGGACCATTTCAGTTTGTCCGTGATGTGTATGCCGAGGAACTTAAAACTTTCCACTTTCTCCACTACTGTCCCGTCGATGTGGATAGGGGGCTGCTCCCTCTGCTGTTTCCTGAAGTCCACAATCATCTCCTTTGTTTTGTTGACATTGAGTGTGAGGTTATTTTCCTGACACCACACTCCGAGGGCCCTCACCTCCTCACCTCCTCCCTGTAGACCGTCTCGTTGTTGTTGGTAATCAAGCATACCACTGTAGTGTCGCCTGCAAACTTGATGATTGAGTTGCAGTCGTGCATGGCCACGCAGTCATGGGTGAACAGGGAGTACAGAAGAGGGCTGAGAATGCACCCCTGAGGGGCCCCCATCTTGAGGGTCAGCATGACGGATGTGTTGTTGCCCACACTCACCACCTGGGGCCGGCCCGTCAAGAAGTCCAGGATCCAGTTACAGAGGGAGGTTATCAATCCGAGGAGCCTTAGCTTAGTGATGTGCTTGGAGGGTATTATGGTATTGAACGCTGTAGTCAATGAACCACATTCTCACATAGGTATTCCTCTTATCTAGGTGGGTGAGTGCAGTGTGGCGAGCAATTGAGATTGCGTCATCTATGGCTCTTTTGGGGCGGTATGCAAATTGAAGTGTGTCTAGGGTGTCTGGGATGGTGAAGTTAATGTGTGCTATAACCAGCCTCTCAAAGCACTTCATGATTACAGAAGTGAGTGCTCCAGGGTGGCAGTCATTGTGGCATGAAGCCTTAGAGTTCTTAGGAACAGGAATGATTGTGGTCATCTTAAAACATGTGGGGATTACAGACTGGGACCCAGAGAAGTTGAAAACAACTGTGAATATGCCTGCCAGCTGTTCTGCACATTCTCTGAGAATGCGCCCTGGAATACCGTCAGGGCCCGCGGCTTTGCGGGTGTTGACCTGATTTAAAGACCGTCGGCCTCGGAGAGCGAGATCACCCAATCCTCTGGGTGGCTGACTGCCCTCACACCCGGCAAGATGTTGTTGAGTTCGTCTGGTAGAGAGGCATAGTTTGGCAGATCCCGTTCGGGTCTTCCTTTGTAATCCGTAATGGACTGTAGCCCCTGCCACATGCGGTGAGCGTTTGAGCCTGTGCAATATGATTCCATTTTATTCCTATATTGTCCTGTTGCTCGTTTGATGACTGCGTTTGCTGACGACACGTCGGTGGTAGGCCTGATCACTGGTGACGATGAGTTAGCCTACAAGGAAGAGGTCAGTGACCTGGCAGTGTGGTGCCGGAGCAACAACCCCTCTCTCAACGTCAGCAAGACCAAGGAGCTGATCGTGGACTACGAGGGGCGAGCATGCCCTCATCCACATCCCGAGTGGCACCGCGGTCTAAGGCACTTCATTGCTGTGCCTGAGGTGTCACTACAGTCCCTGGTTTGAATCCAGGCTGTATCACATCCGGCCGTGGTTGGGAGTCCCATAAAACGGCGCACAATTGGCCATTGTAAATAAGAATGTGCTCTTAACTGACTTGCCTAGTTAAGTAAAGGTTAAATAAATAAATAAAAACATTGACGGGGCAGCAGTGGAGCAGGTAGAAAGCTTCAAGATCCTCGGTGTCCAAATCACTGAAGACTTCGAATGGTCCAAACACACACGCACAGTCGTGAAGAAGGAGCGACAGTGCCTCTTCCACCTCAGGAGGTTGAAAAAGTTTGGCATGAGCCCTCAAATTGTGAAAAGGTTCTACAGCTGTACCATTGCAAGCTTATTAACTGGATGCATCACCTCTTGGTATGGGAATAGCACCGCCCTCGATCGCATGGCGCTACAGAGGGTTGTGCTGACAGCCCAGTACATCACTGGGCTCCATCCAGGACCTCAACATCAGGCGGTGTGA
>NC_138300.1:66552500-66582500 GCF_965601325.2 Salmo salar
TTACAGGATGTGTTGCCATGCTAGATATAGGCACATACATATGTATGTTTCTATATGATATGGGCCTGGTAAAGGGAGAAACTTTCTGTGTGTCTATTTAGTCTAAATCTGTCTTCCTGCCAGGGCTATGAATGCGGGGCTGTGGGTTTGATATGAGCTCAGGAGAGCAGAACATGAATTATGGAGAACAGAACAGGGTCTCTGGCATCTGGTTTGAATCTCACATACTACACAGTAACACATACATGCACAAAAACCCTCAAAACATCAGCATACACACACACACACACACACACACACACACACACACACACGCGTGCATATGGGTAAACACACACACACTCTACCAAAGCGACAGACACTCATGTACCGTACAGCCTGATTGATCCTCCCTCTGTCTCCTCAGATTCCTCTCCTCTTTCTCCTCCCTCGTTTCCTCCCCCATTTCCTCCAAGTCCCCTTCGTTTAGATAACCATGGCAACGACCCCTACCATAAACCCCTGATTGCGTCTGACCTCTTGACCCCCAATGACACTGCAGAGCCAATAACCAGCAGGCGCCACCCAGTGTGTGTGTGCGTGTGTGTGTTTACATTGGGACGGCAGTGTCCCTGATAAAGCTCTGATAGGACCGCTGATGCATTTCCTGTTTTGGTGAAGCTTCCTTTTTTTCAACCAGCTGGTCCCTGCATTCCTCTGTGAAGAGGTGGAGGGCAGAGGGGGGTCGGAGGAGTAAAAGGAGGGGGAATGGGGGAACTAGGTGTGCGGCTGGGGCTAGAAGAGTGGGGTTAAGTTTCCCTTAGACGCTGACCTTGGGTCAGTTTAGCATTTTCCCTAATAATCGGTAAGGTTAGGATTGTGGAGGGAAAGTCGAACGTGCATCTCCACCTTGGTGAAATTTCACCCCTGATCAGTGCTAGATGGGGTGAAGGTTAGTTTCATGTTTTATCGGTCATATGTATGGGATACACATTGGTATGCATCGTCCAACCAAATGCTTACTTGCAGGTTCCTTCTCGACAATGTAACAACAATAAGAAATAATAAAAGATCAGTAGAATAGAATAAACATTTTAGCGTAAGTATAATACAGGAAGGCACAATTTATAGTCCAATATTTCCACGTCTATTGGGGGATGGGGGGCAGTGTAATATGTGTCTAATAGCAGCACGTGTGTGATTCTGTGTGCGCAGCATGATTGTGTGGGTGTGCGTGAGTGAGTGCATGTGTGCTAAGGTGTGTAGAATCAGAACAGGTGGTCAGTCCAGCTCAAGTGTTCAGCAAGTCTGATGACTTGTAAATAGAAAGTGCTTGTAGATACAAACAGGAGTTTGTATCAGACCTCATGCTCCGATACGGTCTGCTCGACAGTAAGGGAGAGAATAGCTCGTGGCTGGGGTATGTGGGGTCCTTGATGATGCTGCAGGTCATCCTCAGACACCGTTTCAAATGGATGTCCTGGTGTGGCAGGGTGGCGGCATGTTTTGTTGGTTTTCTCCTCTACTGTGGTCCAGTCATATGGTAGGACAGGATAGGCAGAGATTGTGTGTGTGTGTGTGTGTGTGTGTGTGTGTGTGTGTGTGTGTGTGTGTGTGTCTTTTATACTGTGATGAGCCTCTCTGTGTTCTCTGTTAATGGGTTGCAGTCTTCAGAAGTAGTCATATCCAGCTCAGGCTTAGACATGCTCAGACATGCCCACAGCTCTGCCTGTCGTCTGTCACTAGGCAGAACGACCAGGAAGTGCTTGTACGTGAGACGTGTGTGTATTTTCATGTGCATGTGAGGGGGACACATGAGGTTTGTGTGGGAGGGGGGTACTTTGTGTGTGTGTGACTATAGAATGATGTCAGATTGTCTGAGCCAGCAGATCTCCAGAACTGCTCCTGATCTTAGCTTTGTCTCAGACAGTCAGTCACCCCAAGACACTGGTCTAAGGTTAGTTATTTTCCCCCTTCATGGTTAAGTTCAGGATTTGGTGAGGCCGTGCAGTCCCTAAAGGTAACTTGACAACAGCTACTCTGTGTGAACTAGACCTGGGTCCTTTTCTTGCCCAGGGGACCCCTCCCAGGCAAACCAACACCCAGGAACCCACATCATACATTAGCAAAAAATAATGAATTAACATGCCTTCTCTTATCATCAGGTGAATGATAATGGCAAAGTGAAGTAATCAACATTTTAAAATGAATTGGTTAGATAGTTGTTCATTATTTTGACCTCACTAGGGATTAACACTAGTAACCAGGACCACTAACACTGTGCTGGGACCACTTCACATTTCCCGAAAAAGATTTGACGAGACCCGGGAAATTACTACTTTTTTCACACTAATGCAATTCCACAAAATACACATGCGCAGCAACAGATAAGCAAAAAATTAAATGGCACATTATCCAAACAGGTTGTCACATGGAAGCCTAGCATATTTATTTCACACGTAAATTCAAAGATCGCGCATAATTGACACTGCCGGACTGCATATGAGAACCGAATGCAGTTTAGAGCTCTCATCAGAACTGACAATCCTATCCTGGGCTGACCCAAGCCCGGTGAGCTGAAGTGCGAGCCCAGGCCTGGTCTGACATCACATAAATTAAACCCCCATTTGTTATTTATTTAAACTGGTGTTGAGAACAACACGGTATAAGGCGGGCGGCAGCAGAGTAAGGAGATGCGTAAACAGTCGTAAAAAGCGCAGAGAGAGAAACTCACCTTAGTTATGATCAACTGAATTACAAAAATATTGGAATGAAGTAGGCTAATGCAATTGAAGGCATGCATCAAATTCTTGCTTATACCGACTCTCCCATAGTTATATGGAACCGTTGTACTAATTTAAAGCAATAGTCTTGCCGGGTCACCTAGATGATCATTTCAGCACTGTTTTGATTGAGAACAAGCGTGGGGGACTTATCTAGATGAATCAATCAATGTCAGATTTTTGTTTTCACTGAATCTCCGTTTTGGATATTTGGTAACAATTAGGCTGGGGAAATGTTAGCTAAATTGAGGTGAGTGCTAATTATCATGTTTATTCTAGTTTCCCCATATATTTGCTGATGAGAACATTTTGCCGACTCACAACCAAAAGCCTGTGACTTGTCTGATAATCAATCAATGTGATTTTGTTTGACTGAATCTGTCTATATATATGTTTAATTTATCTGTGGCTGGACAGGTGGAAGTGGTAGCTCATTTATTAGCTTGCTCATCTATCACTGATCACAAACGCTTAGCGTTCAATAATGTAGCCTGCATCAAATGTATTATTTATCTATTGACTCACGTAGTAGCCTTATATAGAGCCTAGGCTATTTTCCTATCGTCCCAATCCCACTGAAATCCAAAATCCTGACTCTTATCTCGCATGAAAAATCCACATTTTATTCTGTAATCCATAGGTTGCATTATCAAAGCATGTCTTGCCTATGCATGTCAAAATACCACTAGACCATTTCCCCCGCTGCGCTGTCTCGGTTTGCTGCCCATATGAGCGATTCGGTAGAGAATGTGTGATCAACAAACAGTATGAGCGTAGATATAGATACATTAAAAACAAATATATACAACATTTCACAATGGACCCTGTTAAGATACCTTGATATTTAAATAATTGACTCTCTATCTCCCCGTTGTTCATGAGCTGATCTGCTATCTGTATAATCATCAACTTCATTTTGCCAAATAGGAGATATTCTGTCATTCATTGGAGGTTATCGAGCAAGAGTTACAACTTTGGTCATTTGACTTTTGTTTGACTGCGGTTACAAAAGTCTGTATGATTCGGCAACGCTATTGCTTACTTGGAGTGCGCTCTGTCCATACAGAATGCGCTCTGTGTTGAGAAAGCCGAGGCCTGAATTAATTGAGGAACATGACAACGCTTGGAACTTATGAGCGGCCTGTATCGCAATTCACAACAGTGTCATTGCCAATTAAAAGTTACGCTATCATTACTAAATATCAGTTTCACTTGCTGTGAAATCTTTACATAGTGGCGCTGGCAATGTGGAGGAAACTTTGAAAACGTATAACTTAAAATATGAATCCCTACTCCCCACGTTATAATTGGAAGAGGAAGTGTAAACTATAGCATACCTTTCTAGCTAATAGGCTAAGTAAACATATATTTATGCTAATAGCAGCTGTTTAGCAGGTTAAACAAAGGTTAGCCATGTTTAGGCAAATATTAATGTGCAAGTCAAAAAAGCTTGCCAACATGCAGCGGCACTAGTCGCAATGGTGGCCTATTCACTGGTGTTATAGCAGATACTCCAGTGACTGTAATTGGGTCGTTCCACTGATTTCAGTGCCTTTTGAGATGTGTAACTACATTTCATTTCACAAAATTTTAGCTTTCTGTCATAAAGAACACATGATCAACTTAATAAAAAAAAAACATGTTTTCCCAACTTAAGAGGTAAAAAAATTGTGTGTAGTATTAAGTGCCAAATAAAATAAGATTGTTGGCGATTTCATTTTAAATCAGCCATAAATCCCCTTTTGAATGAGGAAATGGAAGCTGGTTGTGTAACAGCGAGGGGCAATGCAGCTGTTTTATCTCAATATCAAATCATTTCTGGGTAACAATAAAGTACCTTACTCTGTTTTCAATTAAAATGGTCAACAAGAAACAAAAATAGTTTCTTAGTTAAGAGCATTTTGTCAAGCAATCATTTTGCTAGGACTGTCTGGGAGTGGTCTGAGTGGGGAGGAGAAAACAGAAAACGAGCTGTTTTTGGCAGAGTTTTGGAACTCCTTATTGGTCTATTAACTAGGGGTGTGAACATTTAAACGTAAACACCTTTATTTTTCCTTATTTTATTTTTCTTTATTTAACTAGGCAAGTCAGTTAAGAACAAACTCTTATTTACTATGACGGGTTACCAAAAGGCAAAAGGCCTCCTGCGGGTACAGGGGCTTAAAAATAAAGACACCACAACACTACATAAAGAGAGACCTAAGACAACACAGCATGGTAGCAACACCACATGGCAGCAGCACAACATCGTAGCAGCATAAAACATGGTACAAACATAATTGGACACAGTACAAAGGCAAGAAAGGGATCCTTTCCCACAAATGTTTCGTAAATGCCTTTTACGAAATTGGGATCCTTTCCCACAAAATGTTAATCAGAGTGCAGCTTTCTCGCCTGCTCTTTCTCTTCGCTAATGATGCGAGTGTGTTCAGTCTTTGGTCTGTTGCGTGTAGAATATCCTAGCCTATTCATTGAAGATAGGCCCTGCTTTACTGAATTTGCAAGACTAATAACAAGATAACTAATGTAAAACATACTGTACCCTTAAACTGTATATAGGTTAAGAACTTTTGTGAAAGAGCACAGTTTGAAAGATATGGCAAATATAAATCAAACCGGATGGACATCAGAAATAGATGGGAGAGGTTGAGGGTAGAGGAAGGACAGGAGTAAAAATGTATATAGTATGTATAAACTGGGAATACAGGCCTAAGTGTTGTTGTTCACTGGTTTGCTCCAATTGGAAGATGAGTGGTGGGTAATAAAGGAAAATATAACGTTTTTTTAAATATATGTGTGTGTGCACGGGCACACACTACCAGTCAAAAGTTTTAGAACACCTACTCATTCAAGGGTTTTTCTTTATTTTTACTATTTTCTACATTGTAGAATAATAGTGAAGATATCAAAACTATGAAATATCGCATATGGAATCATGTAGTAACCAAAAAAGTGTTAAACACATACTTCAAATAGCCACCCTTTGCCTTGATGACAGCTTTGCACACTCTTGGCATTCTCTCAACCAGCTTCACCTGGAATACTTTTCCCATGATCTTGAAGGAGTTCCCACATATGTTGAACACTTGTTGGCTGCTTTTCCTTCACTCTGCGGTCCAACTCATCCCAAACCATCTCAATTTGGTTGAGGTCGAGGTACTTTTACTTCTTACTTTTTCTATTATTTTTCTATTTTCTCTCTCTGCATTGTTGGGAAGGGCCTGTAAGCAAGCATTTCACTGTTAGTCTACACTTGTTTATGAAGCATGTGACCTAATAAAATTGGATTGGATTTGTATTAGGCCAGAGTAGACTAAGACCGCTTCGATGGACTGATATAGGGTACATAACATTTTTAGATTATAATTGGAATAGATCAATACAGTAGAATGGCCTGCCCTGTTCATCATCCACATTTGGTGATTACATTATTATGAATAGTTTGCTTCCCCTTGCTTATCAACTCACCCATTTTCCGCCATCACACTTTACTTCATTTATTTAATAAGTTATATGTGTGAGATTAATTTCGGTATAGTTTAGGTTCAGTTTTGAGGCAGTTATTGGGGTGATTATGGACTGGGCACAACACCTTCATGTCGGGAGAAGGAGCGGAGCAGGCCCTACTGTTGGAAGGAAGGGCTGCCGGGGGAAACCATCAAAAAACGGGTTGTAACTCCAGTTCTGTTTGTGATATTAAGATTCTAACAACGACAGTGTGTTATATAGGCTTATTTAGAACAAGTCAAGGCGCATGACTTTTAAAAATGGCAGAGAAATAAAACAATTAAATACATCAGCAATCCAAATGACTGCTTTAGTGGTTATGGGGTTAAAAAGCCGTAGTGTACCCTTACAGACAAACAAAAAATGCTGCAGCCGAGGTGCTTTCAAGTGTATTTGCCTGCTGTAGAGAGAACGTTATTGCCTGGCCCTAGCGGTCATACATTTGTAATAGGACCACTATTCTGCATTGTGAATTTGGCTGGAATGTTAGGAAAACCAATTAAAAAATGGCTGTTTAAACTTTTAATAAAAATGATCGATTTATCGCATCCCTGCTATTACCTAATTTACTGCCTGGAGATGTCACTAAACAGGCCAAAACCTTTTTTGCATTCAAAATATATTTTTGAGGACCCCCTGTGTTACCGGAACCCCGGTTGAATACCCCTGAATAAGACAACTGTTTGTCACTGAAGCCAACTATTGGGACCCCACCAGCAACTTTCGTCCACAAGCAAAAGTTTGAGCTACCTCTAACTTTTGCAATGTTTTTTTTCTTCAATCATCTGGCAATCCTGTTATTTTTGCTGAGTCATCTGTAAGCCCAGCTTCAGTTGAAGTCCGTGCAACGGTTGTTTAGGGGCGATCTCTGTTGTTTTTAGTTCGGCCAGCAAATGTTCCATTTTCTGGACTGCCTTATTTGGTGTCATCATGTCAAGATACACATTTGCTCTTCTCTCTCACACACATTTGCTATTCTCTCTCACACACACACACATGATAGCATGCGCCAATACACATGCACGAACATGCTGGCCAATGCAAACCAGATTTGTTTGGAGGCCGCGGTAGCGATTGGCAGCCAATCGAAGAAATTGAGCGTAATTTGTGTGTGTGTGGCAGCACAAGGTCATGACCTGAATAGGTCTACAGCAGGCAGGATGCTAGTGGTCTGCTCTCAGCGCCTGTCTTTTCCTCTCATTTTATGAAGTGATAGTTTTAGATTAGTCCTGATTGAGGACCTTATGAATGTGTGTTTTTTATGACTGACTTATTTTTGTAATTCAGGGCTCTTCTGTAACGGAGACTTTGGAGTCAGTATGACTCCCCTGGTAAAATACAGGTCCCTCCCTCTCTTCTCACCTTTCACCCTCCCCCTCTCCAGATAGTCAGTCTGTCCTCTCTCCCATACTTTTTTCTACCGCTTTTCTCTACCCCTGTATGACTGAGTTCATGCTATCTGACTCACACAGAGATCTGATATCATCAATCCAATTTTTATCACAATTTAGGGCCTATAAAAATGTTTTATTTTTTGCCTGATTCAATTTTTTTCCCCACAAATTCAGTTTTGTCTGTTTTGTTTTTCCATGTTTCCATTTTTCCCAGTTCAGGTTTTCGTTCTCAAAATCAATTTTTTGTAAATAGAAAAACAACTAAATGTATTTTGATTTTTGGGTGTAGTTACCCTTTAATTCAACTGCGCACCAGCCAGAGGCTGCTGTTTGGTTAGTGATGTTTCTGTCCCATGTGATTGCAGAGTTTACAAAACAGAAGGCCACTGGATTGATGCAAATAATCATGATATTATTCTGCCAGGAAGGCATACAGTGCCATCAGAAACTATTCATACCCCTTGACTTATTTCCCATGTTGTTGTTACAGCCTGGATTAAAAATGGATTAAGTCCATTTATTTTTCTCACCTTTTTTTCTGATAATTTATTGAAAATGAATTACAGAAGATGTAATTTACATAAGTATTCACAGCCCTTTGCAATGACGCTACAAATTGAGCTCAGGTGCATCCAATTTACTTTGATCATCCTTGATGTCACTACAACTTGATTGGAGTCCACCTGTTGCCAATTCAATTGTTTGGACATGATTTACAAAGAGACGTACCTGTCTATGTAAGGTCCTACAGTTGACAGTGCATGTCAGAGGAGAAACTAAAGGAACTGTTCGTAGATCTCTGAGATGTGATGTGGCATATATCTGGGGAGGTGTATAAATCAATTTTTAGAGTGTTGAAAGTTTCCAGGAGCACAGTGGTCTTCATCATTTGGAAATCGAAGAAATATGGAACTACCAAGACTGCCTAGAGCTGGCTGTCCGAGCAACCGGGCAAGAAGGACCTTGGTCAGGTAGGTGACCAAGAACCCAATGACCACTCTGACAGAACTACAGTGCCTTCAGAAAGTATTCACACCCCTTAACCTTTTTCACATTTTGTTGTTACAGTCTGAATTTAAAATTGATTAAATTGATTGTTGTATCACTTGCCTACACACAATAGCCCATAATGTTGAAGTGGAATTGTGTTTTTCCAATTTTTCTACAAATTAATAGAAAATTAAAAGATAATGTCTTGACTCAGTAAGTATTCAACCCCTTCCTTGTTATGGCAAGCCTAAATACAATGAGCAAAAATATAAACACAACATGCAACAATTTCAAAGATTTTGCTGGGTTACAGTTAATATAAGGAAATCTGTCAATTGAAATAAATACAGTAGGCCCTAATCTATGGATTTCACATGACTGGGAATACTGATATGCATCTGTTGGTCACGGATAACTTAAAAATATGGTAGGGGAGTGGATCACAAAACCAGTCTATCTGGTGTGACCACCATTTGGTTGATCAGTTGATCAGGCTGTTTATTGTGACCTGTGGAATGTTGTCCTACTTCTCTTCAATGACTGTGCGAAGTTGCTGGATATTGCCGGGAACTACAACACGCTGTTGTACACGTCAATCCAGAACATTCCAAACATGCTCAATGGGTGACATGTCTGAGTATGCAGGCCATGGAAGAGCTGACATTTTCAGATCCTTGTGACATTGGGCTGTGCATTATCATGCTGAAACATGAGGTGATGGTGGCGGATGAATGGCACGACAATAGACCTCCAGGATCTCGTCACAGTATCTCTGTGCATTCAAATCGTTAAAATGCACCACCATGGGATACTCTGTTCATAACGTTGGCATTTGCAAACCACTCGCACCCACACAAAGCCATACACGCGGTCTGCCACCTGCCTGGTACAGTTGAAACCGGGATTCATCTGTGAAGAGCACAATTTTCCAGCATGCCAGTGGCCATTGAAGCATAGCATTTGCCCACTGAAGTCTGTTACGTCACCAAACTGCAGTCAGGTCAAGACCCTGGTGAGGACGACGAGTACGCTGATACTCTTCCCTGAGATGGTTTCTGACAGTGCGTGCAGAAATTCTTCAGTTGTGCAAACCCACAATTTCATTAGCTGTCCGGGTGGCTGGTCTCGGACGATCCTGCAGGTGACGAAGCCAGATGTGGAGGTCCTGGGCTGGCGTGGTTACACGTGGTCTGCAGTTGTGAGGCCAGTTGGACGTACTGCCAAATTCTTTAAAATGACATTGGAGAGGTGGCTTATGGTAGAGAAATTAACATTAAATTATCTGACAACCGCTCTGGTGGACATTCCTGCGGTCAGCATACCAACTACACGTTCCCTCAAAAGTTCAGACATCTGTGGCATTGTGTTTTGTGACACAACTGCTCATTAGAGTAGACTTTTATTGTCCCCAGCACTAGGTGCACCTGTGTAATGATCATGCGTTTTAATCAGCTTCTTGATAAGCCACACCTGTTCGGTGGACGGGTTATCTTGGTAAAGGAGAATTGCTCACTAACATTTGCATTTTAGTCATTACATTTGTCATTTCGCAGACAATCTCATATACCGTAAATTCCGGACTATAAGCCGCAACTTTTTTCCCACGCTTTGAACCCCGCGGCTTAAACAATGATGCGGCTAATATATGGATTTTTCCCGCTTTCAATTTTTTTTTCTCCAAAAAAACACATTCTGTGACAGGCTCCGTTTTTGGGCGGCATGGAGCTTTCATTAGACCAATGAAATTGCCGAACGGGTTAAGGTCAAACAACTTTTTTGTTTACTGTTTAGATTAAATCGAGCGCTCTCAAACTTCCCATCATTCTGATTACAGTAGTCATTTTGTCACCCTCATCATGGCAAAGACACAGAGAAATGCATATGATGCAGCTTTCAAGTTGAAGGCGATTGATCTGGCTGTTGGAAAAGGAAATAGAGCTGCTGCACGGGAGCTTGGTCTTAATGAGTCGATGATAAGAAGTTGGAAACAGCAGCGTGAGGTATTGACTCTGCAAAAAGACAACTAAAGCTTACTGCTAATTTCTTATTTTTTGTTACAAGCCGTGTTTCGTTAAAGCCTATGTAAAGTTAATTTGTTTCAATGTACCGATAGGCACCTGTGGCTTATAGACATGTGCAGCTTATTTATGTTCAAAATAATACTTTTTTTCAAATTCAGTGGGTGCGGCTTATATTCAGGTGCGCTTAATAGTCCGGAAATTACGGTAGAGTGACTTACAGTAGTGAGTGCAGACATTTTGAATACTTTTTTAGTACTGGTCACCAGTGGGAATTAAACCCACAACCCTGGTGCTGTAAGCCCATGCTCTACCAACTGAGCTACACGGGACTATAACAGGGAAGTAAACAAATTTGTGAACAAAATTTGAGAGAAATACGTTTTTTATGCGTATGGAACATTCCTGGGATCGTTTATTTCAGCTCATGAAATGTGGGACCAACACTTTACATGTTGCGTTTTATATTTTTGTTCAGTGTGTATACATTTTCTTCCACTGACATTTACATTACATTTAAGTCATTTAGCAGACGCTCTTATCCAGAGCGACTTACAAATTGGTGGATTCACCTTATGATATCCAGTGGAACAACCAGAGGATTGTGTAAATCCATTTTAGTCCCACTTTGTAACAACAAAATGTGGAAAAAGGGGTGTGAATACTTTCTGAAGGCACTGTATGTTGACACTGGCATTGTGCTGGAGATAATGAAAACAAGGTTGAAAAGTGGTGGAGTTGGCCTTTAACATTCAATTGAGAATGTTTTTGGGAAAGCCATCTACCAGAAGACCGTTGTCATAACATTAGCATAATCGCTAACGGCTACACTGTGGTCGACAAACGCACGCACACAGACGGGCATTCCTGTGCCGTTGCCTCTTCAGAAAGTTGAAGGAAAATATGAATCGCGTTTTATCATAATATAGGGCAAATTAATTACTTTTCTAATAAGTTCAGTGCATTTAGTTGGTTTACTACTAAATTAAATATTTTTTGGAATATTTCTAATTTCCATTTTATTGTCTGGATTCCGTCCACGTGCTCCACAACGCAGATTTTATAGGTCCCTAACAATGGTCTCCTCCTTAGAGCTTGTGAGAAAGGCATTTCACTGCGCATGTGACATTAACTTGAAACTGAAATTGTCGCTCTTATTTTCTCGCTGTCTAACTGCTCCCTACATCTCTGTTCCCTTATCTGGGACTCTCTTTCCTGGTCGGTCCTTTTCTTTTCTTACCACGCTTCTTTCTCTCCATTTCTATTCTGCCCCCCCCTCCCTTTTGAAATTCTCTCTCTCAATTCTTCTTTTCCTCAGTCCTTACAAATTTTTTTCCCTCTACCCCTCACTTCTCCCCCACAACTCCTCAATTCATTTCTCACTTCTCTCACCCTCCCCCTCTCTTTCTCCTCCTTTCTCTCCTGGACTGTCTCTGCAATCGTTTGCGTCAGAAGCTCTGGTCAGAGGCATCTGAGGGAAGAGAAGTGTGTGTGAGGCCCACCCAGGGGGTTTGCAGCAAGAGCTGTTTACAATCAGTTGCCTGCATTTCCTCTCCTCTCATTCCCTCTGCCTCGCCTGTTAAAGAACTTGTTAATAGACTTCCAACGTTACGCAAACAGACCCAACCCCCTACCATTTTCATTCTGTGTGAGAAAGAAAGAGCCTATTTCAAACAGACTGTGGGACGATAGATCCCAAATTCATACAACCAGTACATCAAAATAACTTTAAAAAGCATCAAGGCTGATGCAACTGATCAGAACGTTTAGCATAAATAGGTGATTACTATTATAACTATTATTTCTTTACATTATAGCCGCACAGCAATGCGCACATGGCAGACAGTAATGCAATTAGGCACATGCGAGCGGTTTCATATGACAGAGATGAAAATATCCATTAGAAATACAGAAAGATGGGAGATCTAAAGATACAACAACTAGCATTGGTTGCTCATCTGATTACGGTTGTGCCTTTGGCTACTGGACAATGAAAGAAAGTTGATTTGAAAACCAAAATAACATGAGAGAAATAGGCTACATGTTTCAATGGCCTATAGAAGTCTAAAATAATTGCCTCCATATTTCTAGAAATGTTTTTTGGCTTTGCTACTTTGAAGCAAGGTAAGACATGCCTCATAATATGAAGTAAAACGTGAAGGTTTCACACAATTAAGTATATGTTTTCAAAATGGATACTGCCGCCACCAAAGCGGTGTGTGACGCGCTGAAACCTGCCTACCCTTGCCTAAGTACTTGAATGGGAAGCGCACTTCAATTATCAGTTGAGAAATACAAAAAGTAGCTATTTTTAATCGTGGGCCATCTAAACAGTTTAACACGTAATTGCATTTAGAATTGTTGCACAATTATTGGGCTTTATAAAAACATGTTTCACTCCAGCAGCAACAGGCGCTGTAGAAGCAGCTCTCGCATCATCATGACTAACGAAAATACTCACGTGACAATTTAATTCCAGTAAATTATGCAAATGAACCTATAGACCGATAAGCATGACCGGTCAAATACATTTACATTGACTGGTTTTTCCATCAATGAATAGGCTAAAAAGCATTATTTCGCAAAGGGATTCTTAATTTTTTTTCAGACAATTGTCCGGTGCAAGTTTTAGTTATTGGCTTTTCGTTTGTCAAAAAGCTGGGTATTCTTGGTTAATGGAAACCCTGCTACACACATTACAGAAACTATTCACATGCGTGCATCTGTGTCTGTGTGTGTGTCGTTGCCGCTAACTGTGGGGGTATTTAGCTACCCTCTGTACTAAATCCTTGGAACCTGCCAGTCTCTCTCACACACGCAACTCACCGTCAGTTGTGGGCAGAATGGGGTCGACCACACTGTGAAACACTGATCTCTCTTAACAAGCTCATGTTTGGTTTCACCACAGTGTCAATATCATTTAAGGGGCTCTATTTTCATGTCATCTGACCAAGGCACCGGTTCCAATTCAAGTTCCAATGCCGTTTACCAAACTCCAGACTTTTACATTTGTTGCATGACATGAAAATAAAGCTCTTTGGCCACGCACACCTGTGGTGGTTTGGCGGCAAAATAAGGTTGCAGAAAATAACTCCATAACTACTGTAAAATATGGTTGGAACTGAATGAAGGTTTAAGTGAGGGTTATGGTGATGCCCATCTACTGTGGGACTCCGATTAGAGAGCAGGCAGTCAGAGATGCAGTTCAGTTTAAGAGTCTTTATAGATTTTTTCATGTAATGGAGATTATACATGGCATGGAAGGATTGACAGACAGTTGACATGAAAGTGTCTTGAATCGGATGGATCAGCTGGGGGCTCTGTAGAGTATGTTCGTATGCAGTATGGTTTTCCTACAGAGGAGACAAAGGATCCAAATAATAACAGGCAATAAAAGCAACCGCGCATCATTAATTGGCTGTTAGTTAGTATAACAGAGTATGTTTACATGCACACTAATAATTCGGTATTAAACTGATTGGCAGTAGGCCGAGTATGGAAATAGTCATGTAAACACCTTGCGCCGATTAAGATACGCAGAGTAATGTCAGAAACACCAGATTTTCTGAGCAATCTTTCCAATGATTAGGACATGTAAACTGCTTGATCTGCGTTCCAGCGGTGTATTTGATCTGCACATGTGCCGGCACCGGTAACGCAAGCATCCCTCTTATTTGCGAGTGAAGTGAGTTTGGAAAAACTGAAAGTATGCATCTTAGAAATATCTTTCACATAATGTTATATATCCAAACCCCGACTCAAATTAGGCTTTTCAAAAATAACGTGGTTTTGTTTGGTGATTTTCGGCATTTATCAAAAGTTCCATCAGGTAGCCTGATTTCAGATGTTTCCATGTAAACAGGATTATTAGGGAAATCTTTCTTCTTGCAAAGCATGTCAACTTTTTAAACTAACTATTATATTAATCTAACTATCCACAATAATAGTATTATTGTGTGCATGTAACCATGCTCCTAGATGAGTACAAATGGCAATAACAATTTACAAATGCGATAAGCCTGAATGGGTATAGCAGCAGTTAACAACAAATGGCAGAAGGAGGGGATGTGATAGCATGCTGCATGGTAGGCCAAAGCTAGAGCAGGCTACATGAACAGTGTCTACGTAGCATGGCATGTGGCAGCAAACAATATAAACTATAAAGGTAGCAAGCATAGCCATAAAGCAGGCCTAATTAACATCATAATGCAACTGCACAAAATGTGCAAACAACAAACATGTATAAGTCAGTTACCAACTACATGTAGCAAAGAAACAGATAAATGACAATGGCTGCTTGGCTTGGCCATTAGCATGTGGAGGCCTTTAGTGGCCAAATTCTGACACAAACAAAACAGAGGTGAGGAAGACCTCTTTTTAATCCTCTTGTATGCAGTAAAGGAAGTTGGTACTCACATTCAATGACATACTGGTTGTTGTTGTTGGCGTGCTCAACTCCTCAACTTTGTCTGAAGGGCCTGGATTGAAAGGAGGCACCCTCCAACCTGCCCGTTTAAACACCTGACTATAGAGTTAGACAGAGGGCACTCCTGCTAGGAGTGCCTTCTGTCATCACGTGACCATAGAGGTGGGTAGAAGGTGTCCACCGATCAAGAAATTCTGTTCAGCAGCCCCCAGCTTAGTAGGGCCAAAATGTACAAACCCATGAATTTCCTAGGCTGTCTTGGCTGCTTTTGGCTGTTTTCGTCCGGGATGTCTGGCAGCTCTATGAGGCGGGCAACAGGTCAGTAAGTATTGCCAGGTAACTATTGTTCTTGACCTTCAGCAGACTTGATGCATCCATCTGCACTGGGAATCAACTTGGACACTTGTCCGACTGGCCATGGGCCAAGGCAACTGTGGATCTACAATTATCACCACGGTGTCTTAGGCTAGATCTTTAGTAGGTCTCTTCCACTTTCGACGTGCTTGCAGGGTCAGGAAGTAGTGACGAATTAACTGACACCAGAAGTGATCTGCTTCCACTTGGGTTTGGCGCCAACAAGGTTTGGTGATTGTTTCAGAGGCTTAGGCAGCTTGTGGTAAGGAGGCATCCCCCTGCCCCATGAGGAGCATGTTCGGTCTTATGGGGTCTAGATCTGCCACATCTGATGAGAAATACCCCACAGACTGGAATTCGCGCTCCCAGATGCCAACGAAGTGGGGAGCGTTGGGAAACTTGAACTGATGGGCCTACAGTTGCTTCTGTAGCTGTGGCTCCTTCTATCAAGGTGCCACGAAAGGTCGTCCCTTGGTCCGAGAGAAAAGTTGGATGGAGTCCTTCTGCGTGCTTTATACCGTCTCAGGGCAAGGAGGAATGTGTCCGCATCCAAGCTATTCAGGAGATCGAAGTGGATGCATCTGTTTGTGAGACACTTGAATATGACTCCGCAGCGCTTCTCATGGTGACGGCCTATCTATACCAGGAAGGCTCGATGCAAGGAATGGAGAAGAGAGGAGTCTGGTACAACCATAGGTGGGGCAGGAGGTAAGTCAGCCATTATGGGCACTATACATTTACATTTAAGTCATTTAGCAGACGCTCTTATCCAGAGCGACTTACAAATTGGTGCATTCACCTTATAATATCCAGTGGAACAACCACTTTACAATAGTGCATCTAAATCTTTTAAGGGGGGGAGGGGTTAGAAGGATTACTTTATCCTATCCCAGGTATTCCTTAAAGAGGTGGGGTTTCAGGTGTCTCCGGAAGGTGGTGATTGACTCCGCTGTCCTGGCGTCGTGAGGGAGCTTGTTCCACCATTGGGGTGCCAGAGCAGCGAACAGTTTTGACTGGGCTGAGCGGGAACTGTGCTTCCTCAGAGGTAGGGAGGCGAGCAGGCCAGAGGTGGATGAATGCAGTGCCCTTGTTTGGGTGTAGGGCCTGATCAGAGCCTGAAGGTACGGAGGTGCCGTTCCCCTCACAGCTCCGTAGACAAGCACCATGGTCTTGTAGCGGATGCGAGCTTCAACTGGAAGCCAGTGGAGAGAGTGGAGGAGCGGGGTGACGTGAGAGAACTTGGGAAGGTTGAACACCAGACGGGCTGCGGCATTCTGGATGAGTTGTAGGGGTTTAATGGCACAGGCAGGGAGCCCAGCCAACAGCGAGTTGCAGTAATCCAGACGGGAGATGACAAGTGCCTGGATTAGGACCTGCGCCGCTTCCTGTGTGAGGCAGGGTCGTACTCTGCGAATGTTGTAGAGCATGAACCTACAGGATCGGGTCACCGCCTTGATGTTAGTGGAGAACGACAGGGTGTTGTCCAGGGTCACGCCGAGGCTCTTAGCACTCTGGGAGGAGGACACAAGGGAGTTGTCAACCGTGATGGCGAGATCATGGAACGGGCAGTCCTTCCCCGGGAGGAAGAGCAGCTCCGTCTTGCCGAGGTTCAGCTTGAGGTGGTGATCCGTCATCCACACTGATATGTCTGCCAGACATGCAGAGATGCGATTCGCCACCTGGTTATCAGAAGGGGGAAAGGAGAAGATTAATTGTGTGTCGTCTGCATAGCAATGATAGGAGAGACCATGTGAGGATATGACAGAGCCAAGTGACTTGGTGTATAGCGAGAATAGGAGAGGGCCTAGAACAGAGCCCTGGGGGACACCAGTGGTGAGAGCACGTGGTGCGGAGACAGATTCTCGCCACGCCACCTGGTAGGAGCGACCTGTCAGGTAGGACGCAATCCAAGCGTGGGCCGCGCCGGAGATGCCCAGCTCGGAGAGGGTGGAGAGGAGGATCTGATGGTTCACAGTATCAAAGGCAGCAGATAGGTCTAGAAGGATGAGAGCAGAGGAGAGAGAGTTAGCTTTAGCAGTGCGGAGAGCCTCCGTGACACAGAGAAGAGCAGTCTCAGTTGAATGCCCAGTCTTGAAACCTGACTGATTAGGATCAAGAAGGTCATTCTGAGAGAGATAGCAAGAGAGATGGCCAAGGACGGCACGTTCAAGAGTTTTGGAGAGAAAAGAAAGAAGGGATACTGGTCTGTAGTTGTTGACATCGGAGGGATCAAGTGTAGGTTTTTTTCAGAAGGGGTGCAACTCTCGCTCTCTTGAAGACGGAAGGGACGTAGCCAGCGGTCAAGGATGAGTTGATGAGCGAGGTGAGGTAGGGGAGAAGGTCTCCGGAAATGGTCTGGAGAAGAGAGGAGGGGATAGGGTCAAGTGGGCAGGTTGTTGGGTGGCCGGCCGTCACAAGACGCGAGATTTCATCTGGAGAGAGAGAGGAGAAAGAGGTCAAAGCACAGGGTAGGGCAGTGTGAGCAGGACCAGCGGTGTCGTTTGACTTAGCAAACGAGGATCGGATGTCGTCGACCTTCTTTTCAAATTGGTTGACGAAGTCATCCGCAGAGAGGGAGGAGGGGGGAGGAGGATTCAGGAGGGAGGAGAAGGTAGCAAAGAGCTTCCTAGGGTTAGAGGCAGATGCTTGAAATTTAGAGTGGTAGAAAGTGGCTTTAGCAGCAGAGACAGAAGAGGAAAATGTAGAGAGGAGGGAGTGAAAGGATGCCAGGTCCGCAGGGAGGCGAGTTTTCCTCCATTTCCGCTCAGGTGCCCGGAGCCCTGTTCTGTGAGCTCGCAGTGAGTCGTCGAGCCACGGAGCAGGAGGGGAGGACCGAGCCGGCCTGGAGGATAGGGGACAGAGAAAATCAAAGGATGCAGAGAGGGAGGAGAGGAGGTTTGAGGAGGCAGAATCAGGAGATAGGTTTGAGCAGAGGGAAGAGATGATAGGATGGAAGAGGAGAGAGTAGCGGGAGAGAGAGAGCGAAGGTTGGGACGGCGCAATACCATCCGAGTAGGGGCAGAGTGAGAAGTGTTGGATGAGAGCGAGAGGGAAAAGGATACAAGGTAATGGTCGGAGACTTGGAGGGGAGTTGCAATGAGATTAGTGGAAGAACAGCATCTAGTAAAGATGAGGTCAAGCGTATTGCCTGCCTTGTGAGTAGGGGGGGAAGGTGAGAGGGTGAGGTCAAAAGAGGAGAGACGTGGAAAGGAGGAGGCAGAGAGGAATGAGTCAAAGGTAGACGTGGGGAGGTTAAAGTCACCCAGAACTGTGAGAGGTGAGCCATCCTCAGGAAAGGAACTTATCAAGGCGTCAAGCTCATTGATGAACTCTCCAAGGGAACCTGGAGGGCGATAAATGATAAGGATGTTAAGCTTGAAAGGGCTGGTAACTGTGACAGCATGGAATTCAAATGAGGAGATAGACAGATGGGTCAGGGGAGAAAGAGAGAATGTCCACTTGGGAGAGATGAGGATTCCAGTGCCACCACCCCGCTGGCTCGATGCTCTAGGGGTATGCGAGAACACGTGGGCAGACGAGGAGAGAGCAGTAGTAGTAGCAGTGTTATCTGTGGTAATCCATGTTTCCGTCAGCGCCAGGAAGTCTAGGGACTGGAGGGTAGCATAGGCTGAGATGAACTCAGCCTTGTTGGCCGCAGACCGGCAGTTCCAGAGGCTGCCGGAGACCTGGAACTCCACGTGGGTCGTGCGCGCTGGGACCACCAGGTTAGAGTGGCAGCGGCCACGCGGTGTGGAGCGTTTGTATGGCCTGTGCAGAGGGGAGAGAACAGGGATAGACAGACACATAGTTGACAAGCTACAGAAGAGGCTACGCTAATGCAAAGGAGATTGGAATGACAAGTGGACTACACGTCTCGAATGTTCAGAAAGTTAAGCTTACGTTGCAAGAATCTTATTGACTAAAATGACGAAAATGATACAGTACTGCAGGCTGGTGGAGTAGGCTAGCTAGCAGTGGCTGCGTTGTTGACTTTGAACGTGTAGCTGGCTAGGTAACCTCGATAGTTTCAGTACTACACCTTGTCATGATACAAAAGCAACTTTGTAGTTAGCTAACATAACACTAATCAAGACGTTCCTTTGAATGTATTTAGTTTCTACAATGCTGCTCGTCGGTAATAGTTGGCTGGGTTTGGAAAAATGGCGTCGCGGGGGACGGAAATAGCTGGCTAGCTAACCTCGATAATTACTAAACTACACAATTATCAAGCTATGACAAAGACAACTATGTAGCTAGCTAGCTAGCTAGCTAACACTGCACTAGTCAAATCGTTCCGTTGTAAAGTATTAGTATCTACAGCGCTGCTAGTCGGTAACGGTTGGCTAGCTAGCAGTGGGTTAATGATGACTAGGTGTGTTGACTAAGTCTGGCGTCGCGTCGCGGCTGGCTAGCTAACCTCGATAATTACTCTAAACTATCTAAACTATAATTACTCTAAACTACACAATTATCTTAGATACAAAGACAGCAAAGACAACTATGTAGCTGGCTAACTAACACTAACACTACACTAATCAAGTCGTTCCGTTGTAATGTAATAGTTTCTACAGTGCTGCTAGTCGGTAGAAGTTGGCTGGTTGGCTAGCTAGCAGTGTTGACTATGGACTGCACTCTCCACTTCTGGCACTCAACACAAGTTATTTGATGGTGTTTAACAGCTTGTCTCCCATGCAAGACCCAGTGCTGGCTGTGGAATTCTACGAAGACTGTCTGGTCCTTGGTGTAGGAGGCGCTCATCAACATCCTTGATGAGGAGCTTAGACACTGCATGGTGAGGATCTATGACAATTGGGTTGGCTTTAATAAGACACAGGCTGTCCATATGGTGAAGACATCTCCCAAACCGGGTGAGGCCTGATGTGGTATCAAGGGTTGGTGAAAGGGTGCTGAGATGACTGCTGGTGAGCGCAGGTTTCTCTGCTTGTATAGCCTAGACTTCATCTGGGAAGCTCGCCTCCTAACATGCTCTCAAGTGAAAGACCTCAGCATCTTGGTAGTGTGGCTTGGGAAGGCTGGTTTCGGCAGCGGCCACCCCATTTAGGGACTGGTGGGTTTCTTCCACTAGTACTTTCCCGGAGTTGAACTTGCTGATGTCAGGCACTTGTGGACTGATGTTCACTGCCATGAGACCGTAGTAGACGATGGACCTCTTCATTTCGGCTGGGTCATCATGGTGTCTGGGACAGGGAAGGCCACTGATCTGGAATGCTGTAGAGGAACCGAGGGCCCCGGCGCCAACGACCTGGGTTCAGACAGCTCCAATAGAGCCTTACCCCTGGTGATGTCGTCTGCTGGGTTGTTGGAGTTTGCATATCCTCAAGCCTGTAAGGGGATCAGTTCTTGGATTTCAACGACTCTGGTCCCAACGAAGACTTTATGCCTACATGATTCAGACTGCAGCCACTCTGATGAGTCAGTTGTTCCCTGGTCAGTGCAGTGCAGAGTTACAGGCATGGTATGCATAGCTGTCGTTTTGGGGCCACTCTGGATCTGGCCATGACAAAGGAGGTGTGAACTTTGCCATCACGCTTCATGAAGAGGTCTGCCTCCGAGCCATACGCCAGCTCTGAAGCGTTGCAGAAGACATTAAGGTCATACAACAGTCTCTTCTGTGGACAGCTCTATAGGTGCATAGCCTCGGGGCAAGCTGATGTTTGTGAGGTTGGGTAATTCTTCTTCCCACATGTGCCAGGCTTATAGGAGATCAGGTGGGAGGCTCGGGTAAACCCAAAACCTCCTCTTCGCTCACAGCCTTTGAACGAGAACCTTGGCTTGTGTTGTGAAGGGAACGATCAAGCACAGCGGGTCATACTGGCTGGTCAGGACTTTGTATATGTTCCGCATGGTCGGGAAGTTGTCGTACAAGGGTCTGTGCTTGTAGCCTAGCATATCAGTTGGACAGTAACAGCGTAGGGCCAAGGCTGGCTCTTGGGGGTCAGTACGGTTCTGTGTGAGCCATAGCTCTGTGCTGTCTGACTTGGAAGCTGAAGGTAAGTGGGCAACGACGAAGGACTGGTTGCTGGCCCATTGTTGGCTCTCAAACCCTCCAGAGGCTAAGAGCCGGCACATCTTGTGTACCAGGAACGTGACAGGCTGCACTGATGGAAGGCCCTGAAGACAGTCGACATAGAAGCACTGCTGTAGGGATTGGAAGATGTTTTCGTTGCCTTCTTTATGGTTTTGTACATGCTTCTGTAAAGCAAAGGTGGCACAAGATGGACTGCACATTGTACCGAATGGCAGGACCTGACACTCATAGACCTCTGGCTGCTCCTCTATCCTCATGTTCCTCCAGATGAACTTCAGTACTGACTGGTTCTGATGGAACATGGCTCGGATGTCCCCACTGATGGCAACAGCATGTTGGCGAAACCGGAGGAGTACAGCATGTAGTGGTGGCCCAAGGGCTGGACCTGGAAGGAGCTGCTGGTTCATGGAGGGGCCTTTGTTGGCATACGAGCGGTTGAAGACCAGCCGGTCTTTGCCGTTGTGATGGACTAGGTGGTGAGGTATTGATGGGTTCTGTGAATATGAAATATACAGTTGAAGTCGGAAGTTTACATACACCTTAGCCAAATACATTTAAACTCAGTTTTTCACCATTCCTGACATTTAATCCTAGTAAAAATTCCCTGTCTTCGATCAGTTAGGATCACCACTTTATTTTAAGAATGTGAAATGTCAGAATAATAGTACAGTGTTTATTTCAGCTTTTATTTCTTTCATCACATTCTCAGTGTGGTCAGAAGTTTAGTCAATTAGTATTTGGTAGCATTGCCTTTAAATTGTTTAACTTGGGTCAAACGTTTCGGGTAGCCTTCCACAAGCTTCCCACAATAAGTTGGGTGAATTTTGGCCCATTCCTCCTGACAGAGCTGGTGTAACTGAATCAGGTTTGTAGGCCTCCTTGCTTGCACACGCTTTTTCAGTTCTGCCCATAGATTTTCTACGGGATAGAGGTCAGGGCTTTGTGATGGCCACTCCAATACCTTGACTTTGTTGTCCTTAAGCCATTTTTCCACAACTTTGGATGTATGCTTGGGGTCATTGTCCATTTGGAAGACCCATTTGCGACCAAGCTTTAACTTCCTGACTGATGTCTTGAGATGCTTCAATATATCCACATGATTTTCCTGCCTCATGATGCCATCGATTTTGTGAAGTGCACCAGTCCCTCCTGCAGCAAGGCACCCCCACAACATGGTGCTGCCACCCCCGTGCTTCACGGTTGGGATGGTGTTCTTTGGCTTGCAAGCCTCCCAATTTTTCATCCAAACATAACGATGTTCATTGTGGCCAAACAGTTCTATTTTTGTTTCATCAGACCAGAGGACATTTCTCCAAGAAGTACGATCTTTGTCCCCATGTGTAGTTGCAAACTGTAGTCTGGCTTTTTTATGGAGGTTTTGGAGCAGTGGCTTCTTCCTGAAAGTGGCCTTTCAGGTTATGTCGATATAGGACTCGTTTTGCTGTGGATATACATGCTTTTGTACCTGTTTCCTCAAGCATCTTCACAAGGTCCTTTGCTGCTGTTCTGGGATTGATTTGCACTTTTCACACCAAAGCTTGTTCATCTCTAGGAGACAGAACTGATCGGTATGATGGCTGTGTGGTCCCATGATATTTATACTTGCGTACTATTGTTTGTACAGATGAACGTGGTACCTTCAGCCTTTTGGAAATTGCTCCCAAGGATGAACCAGACTTGTGGAGGTCTACAATTTCTTTTTTGAGGTCTTGGCTGATTTCTTTTCATTTTTCCATGATGTCAAGCAAAGATACACTGAGTTTGAAGGTAGGCCTTGAAATGCATCCACAGGTACACCTCCAATTGACTCAAATGATGTCAATTAGCCTATCAGAAGCTTCTAAAGCCATGACATAATTTTCTGGAATTTTTCAAGCTGTTTAACGACACAGTCAACTTAGTGTATGTGAACTTCTGACCAACTGGAATTGTGATACAGTTAATTATAAGTGAAGTAATCTCTCTGTAAACAATTCTTGGAAAAATTACTTGAGTCATGCACAAAGTACATGTCCTAACTGACTTACCAAAACTATAGTTTGATAACAAGACATTTGTGGAGTTGTTGAAAAACAAGTTTTAATGACTCCAACCTAAGTGTATGTAAACTTCTGACTTCAACTGTACTTATTCATGTCACTGAGGGAGAGAGGGTGATGTATAACGTTTGCATTATGTCAGGATATGTTATTGTTATTGTTATTGAATACCTGGGATAGGATAAAGTAATCCTTCTAACCCCCCCCTTAAAAGATTTAGATGCACTATTGTAAAGTGGTTGTTCCACTGGATATTATAGGTGAATGCACCAATTTGTAAGTCGCTCTGGATAAGAGCGTCTGCTAAATGACTAAAATGTAAAAATGTAAATGTAAATTGTTAGCCATCAGGGATCCTATGGGAGGGAGCCATGGTACCAGGCACCATAACAGCCGTGTGTTGAGTGCAGGGAAGCGATCACATATGGAAAGCATTGATAAGAGAAGGGGGGGTAGGATAGCGCATTGTCACCTATGTTAACTCGCTTTGTTTTAGCTTCTAGAATGTTCACAGCTTCCTGGTTCTAGTGTGACCATGAGACCAACTTCTCGCTGCAAAAGGGGAGAATGTCGAGCTACCAGAGTCTGCAATGGCTTTGTGTTGTACATTGGGGGTGTCCAGGTTAATGGATTCCAGGGTCAACACCCTTCTAGGGGGGTCCAGGGCAAGCCCACCGGCAGGTGTTTTTTTATGAAAAAGTCGTGAAATGATTGAAGGGAAAATACATTCAAAACTTTCCTGATAATTTGGTCAATATATGTCAACCACAACTGAAATATCAGTAATTTTTGTATTACTTTAAACAGCTGGTTTAACTCTGTCAGTTCAGAAAGTAACCAAACTTGCCAGTTTTGGTAAAACAACTATGAGAAAGTCAGTGCTGGTCTGCGTTCATTTCGATTGAACGTTTGCTACGTTGCATAACGGTTTTTCCAAACTTTCTTGAACAGCTTTTGAAATAGCCTAAGTTTGATCTGTTTGGTGGGTGTGGCCGGTGTGGCTTGAATTATTGAGTGATGTGTTTGATGGGCGGCGGTGCATTTTGAACCTGCAAACCAACCCCTCCCTGTTTTACAACTGGTCGTTCAGAACAGTACTGTTTCCGTTTCATTGGACATTGTTTTCGGTTTTCTCGGACTGAAGTCAGCTCTGGTGACTTTTCTACTCTAAAATTAATTAACGTAAAATGGTGGTGACACAAAATGAGCCTAACAACACATTGGTCCATATTATCAGGCTGGTGTGTAATTTAGTGATAGGCATTATCACCTGTAGCCCAGCTGGCGCAGCATAGTGGCTATAAATAAATAGGCTGAAGCATGGGATTGCCCATCTGTATTTGTGCTAATCATTAGCTAGATTAGTGCTTCCCAAACGTTTTTGTCATAGGAGAACATTATATGCCCCCACCCCATGCCCCCTAACCTCCCCACAAAAATATGATAGTGGGTCAGAAGTTTACATACACTCAATTAGTATTTGGTAGCATTGCCTTTAAATTGTTTAATTTACGTCAAACATTTCAGGTAGCCTTCCCCAAGCTTCCCACAATAAGTTGGGTGAATTTTGGCCCATTCCTCCTGACAGAGCTGGTGTAACTGAGTCAGATTTATAGGCCTCCTTGCTTGCACATGCTTTTTCAGTTCTGCTCACATATTTTCTATAGGATTGAGGTCAGGGCTTTGTGATGGCCACTCCAATACCTTGAGCAGCCTTTCAGGTTATGTCGATATAGGGCTCGTTTTACTGTGGATATAGATACTTTTGTACCCGTTTCCTCCAGCATCTTCACAAGGTCCTTTGCTGTTGTTCTGGGATTGATTTGCACTTTTCGCACCAAAGTACGTTCATCTCTAGGAGACAGAATGCGTCTCCTTCCTGAGCGGTATGACGGCTGCGTGGTCCCATGGTGTTTATACTTGCGTACTATTGTTTGTACAGATAAGTGGTACCTTCAGGCGTTTGGAAATTGCTCCCAACGATGAACCAGACCTCTGGAGGTCTACAATTTTTTTCTGAGGTCTTGGCTGATTTCTTTTGGTTTTCCCATGATGTCAAGCAAAGAGACACTGAGTTTGAAGGTAGGCCTTGAAATACATCCACAGGTATACCTCCAATTGACACAAATTATGTTAATTAACGTATCAAAAGCTTCTAAAGCCATGACATCATTTTCTGGAATTTTCCAAGCTATTTAAAGGCACAGTCAACTTAGTGTATGTAAATTTCTGACCCACTGGAATTGTGATACAGTGAATTATAAGTGAAATAATCTGTCTGTAAACAATTGTTGGAAAAATTACTTGTGTCATGCACAAAGTAGATGTCCTAACCGACTTGCCAAAACTATAGTTTGTTAAGAAGAAATTTGTGGATTGGTTGAAAAACGAGTTTTAATGACTCCAACCTAAGTGTATGTAAACTTCCGAATTCAACCGTACAAACACCAGCACCTAAGTCAAGCTAGTCATCTTGAGTACTTCCTTATGTCATTATCTCTGGCACCAAAAGTTTTAAAAAGTTTTGATAGGGGACAGATTACGGTCGGACCACCTGTTAATTGAAATGCATTCCAGGTGACTACCTCATGAAGCTGGTTGAGAGAATGCCAAGAGTGTGCAAAGCTGTCATCAAGGCAAAGGGTGGCTACTTTGAAGAATGTCAAATATAAAACTTGATTTGTTTAACACTTTTTTGATTACTACCTGATTTCATGTGTTGTTTCATGGTTTTGATGTCTTCACTGTTATTCTACAATGTTGAATATAGTATAAATAAAGAAAAACCCTTGAATGAGTAGATGTGTCCAAACTTTTGACTGGTACTGTTTGTTTGTGTGAAGTATGTACAGAGGAAACGCAAAGGATAGAAATAGTAACAGGCAATGAAAGCACACATGCAAAACTAATTGCATGAACTATATGGCTTCCATTGCTCCTAAGGCAAATGGCGTCATGAACTTTACCCAGTACCAGGACATTTCAGCCATAAACCTGGTTGCCTTTGCCAGGAAGCTGAAACTTGGCTGCAAGTGGATCTTCCTGCAAGACAATAACCCCAAGCACATATCAATATCCGCAAAGAAAAAGTTAATTGACCACAAAATCAACATTTGTCTCCAGACTTGGAAAACCATTGAAAACCTGTGGTTAGAATTGATGAGGGCAGTCCATAAGGACAGACAAAGGATCTGGAAAGATTATGTATGGAGGAATGGTCTAATATCCCTTCCAATATGTTCTCCAATCTTATAAAACATTTTAGAAAAAGGATCAGTGCCATTATCATCGCAATGATATGTGTTGAAAGGTATTGAAAACAGGTGACAATAATTTTGACTCCTATCTTTTTTAGGGGAAAATCTTCAACAAAAATCTCATTATCTGAGCAATTGTATTAGTATAAAATATTGTTTGGAGCATACAATTATAGCTCAATATTTGTATTTATTTCATGACCTTTTTTCCTGATCTTTATCAAGGGTGCCAAATCCTTTGGAGAATATTAACTGGTTAGCTAGCTAGCTTTGACCTTGTCTGTGGGCGTCAGATTGAAGCTTGGTTATTCTGTGGTGGGGCTGTCTGCTTGGCTAACTGCTTAGCTAAACACAGAACGTCAGTGCACTGTTATCTGATTGGCTACACAGATCTGTCTCAGAGCAAGTCTTCAGCTAAGATTTTACATGTTGCATTTTGAGAACTCCAGCAGCCAACATGAAACATTCTAAAACTAGTCTGTTCTGATCAAGCAAACTTTGTTCTAAAACTATATTAAACCATCTCGTCTGTTGTATCTGTAACATTACCGGGCTTAAGCTTTCACTCCTTGTATTCCGTGCCATTACCCAACAGACTGGCCAATCTCAACATTTAATATGCAGCTGGATTTTTTGCGTGGTCACTGATTTGTTGTTGAACATAGCATAAAAAATTCCATAACAAAGTCAGAAACAAACATTTAGTTATTATCTAGGCAAGTTGTTGTATTTTGATGTTTGAAATCAAAGCTAAGACTTTTTGCGGTTGGAATTGCAGTATGTATTTAGTTTGAGAAATTTTAAATGATCTAGTGACTTTTGATAGACTAGTTTCGTATGGACAAACAAAAAACAGACACCAACACTGGAAAAAAAGTGACATAGTTCAATATTTGTATAACCCTTGTCGTAGTCGGTATTAGATACAATGTCGCGGCCCCGCCCGCCTGTGGGGAAAACAACTTGTGGTAACCTTGGTTACCCCATTGGCTCACAGCTAATACTTGATCTTTTTCAAATGTAATTTTCTTGTTGTCTGCTAATTTTAGTCAACTGAAAAACTACATTGAAGAAAGTACAACATGTCTATAGGTTACGTTTCAACATTGCCTGCTCCTGAGCATTCTCACTACTTAGAAAAAAAACGTAATATTGTAGTGCTTCCCTCATTGCCCCATTTTCAATGCGAGTGCTAGCTAGCTACCGACCGGAACATTAAGCTAGCCAAGAACAACACAAACAAATGGACTATATAGCTACACGTAGTGAGTGGAGTTGCAAATGGACTATACTAAATAAGTATAATGTCTTAGCTGTGATGAAATGTATCCACCTGGACACTTGCTCCCTACATTTCCTACGCCAAATAGCCTGAAGCCACAGAGTGCTCTTCTGCAGGCTCAATTTCCCTACATGGGAGCATTGCAAACTGTGATTTTTTTACCTGGTTGCATGTGTATTGAACAACACAGCAGATTTTGGGCATGCTTTGTTATTTCTCTATAACAAAAAATCGACAACAAAGTTGGCCGTGGTCGAGGGGAATTCCTTATTACATAAATATCATAAGCATTTTGTGACACCCGCAATAGCATCTGCTAAATGTGTTTGTGCGACCAATAGAAAGGGATTTGACATCGACTCAAAAGTATTGGATTATAGCTGTGAGGGTTATCAAATCAGGATCAAATCCTCTGATCTCTCTCATTAATGGGAGAAGGTTCATATTTGAAGATTGCCAAAACGCCAGTCTGTTTGGCAATTATACTGAGTACAAGGACTGAGTTATTAGCTAAACAGACTGATAGCCAGGCAACACCCCCACTTTTCCAGTCAAGTAATGGTTGTCTTTTTATCCAACGCGGTACTCCTGAAGGCCTCTGTGACATTTTGTTTAAAATTTTTGGGGGGGGTCGACGGCATTCGTTTATGTGAGGCAATCATTGAAATAAATGTACACTAACTTTACCACGACCTGAGGTAGAATCAGTCTTTTGTACCAATCTCAGACTGCTACTATAGGCTGTCACCTTATTCCCTATGTAGTGCACTCCTTTTGACCAGGGCCCAAATATTCTATCCTACAAAGGTGTTGTCCTGAAGTTATTGTGGCTTTCAAATAATAACAAGAATCAAAGTCTATAGCATAAGCTTAGTCACAGCTAAATGAGAGATATATTTATTTGTTCTATTTTATGAGGCAAATTAACCAATTATTATCCAGTTCTGAAGACTGCTTCTGTCCAGCCCATGATGTAAGCCTATAACCTTGCTCACTACGGTAAGGCAGCCCGTTCCTCATCAGACAGTCACTGCTCCATTATGTGTGCGCCACACAGACTGACAGACACACATACAAACCTGTTCGGCTCCTCCAAAAGAAAGGAATTGTAGAAAAGATTGACCAATTCCTGCACTTAGCCTCTGTCCAGGCTTTCAACAACATTATCTTTCGTCATGATTCCTCCAGTTGCATTCCATTTTGCTCTATAGCCCAACTGTAATTTTAACAGCGTTTTTTTGTTATTATATGAAAAAAATAGGGACGACGGCATCGTATCACAATGTTTTATGGATACATAATCACGATAGGACAAAGGTTGACATCTCCCAAACCTACAGTGCAATAGTACCTTTTCCTGTTTTCATCGAAGGACTCTTTAACACATCACCCCAGAACAGCTCTCTCTTTCATTTTGGGTACTTATTGATTTAACATGCATTCCAAGCCTGCTGGATACACATTCTTTTACTGTTCATAACGAGGAATTTTTTCCTTTTCTCCCCCCCATTCCCTTCCTGCTGCTGTTTTTGAAGACCGGCTGTCTGCATGTTCAGCATTTTTTCTCAGGGCAGAACCAAAGGTCAATCGGATACACTGGGTGTTTCTCAATATGCATTCTACCATGCTCAGAGCACGCAAGTTGGAGCAATGAATCCAAATCAAACTATGCAAAATGGAGCACGGAGGGCACTTCTTGGATGCGTACTCCACTTGTACACATTTGGAGGCGTGCATCGATGCAAGCTTCAATGAAAGAATGGACAGAAATATGACGCAACCATGAAAAATGGCTTGAAATCAGTGGTGGCTAGATGTTCCCTGACTATAATATTTTATCTTGATACGTTAATAAATAGTCTATTAATCTGGCATGTTTACCTGCCTACAATACCCACTGTAATGTGTGTAGATCGCAACCC
>NC_138300.1:66592500-66987500 GCF_965601325.2 Salmo salar
GAGCCTGTCTGGGAGAGAGAGAGAGACTGTCTGTGTGTGTTGAGAGAGAGAGAGACTGTCTGGGAGAGAGAGAGAGACTGTCTGGGAGAGAGAGAGAGACTGTCTGGGAGAGAGAGAGAGACTGTCTGGGAGAGAGAGAGAGACTGTCTGGGAGAGAGAGAGAGCCTGTCTGGGAGAGAGAGAGAGCCTGTCTGGGAGAGAGAGAGAGCCTGTCTGGGAGAGAGAGAGAGACTGTCTGGGAGAGAGAGAGAGACTGTCTGGGAGAGAGAGAGAGACTGTCTGGGAGAGAGAGAGACTGTCTGGGAGAGGGAGAGACTGTCTGGGAGAGGGAGAGACTGTCTGGGAGAGGGAGAGACTGTCTGGGAGAGGGAGAGACTGTCTGGGAGAGGGAGAGACTGTCTGGGAGAGGGAGAGACTGTCTGGGAGAGGGAGAGACTGTCTGGGAGAGAGAGAGACTGTCTGTGTCTGGGAGAGAGAGAGACTGTCTGTGTCTGGGAGAGAGAGAGACTGTCTGTGTCTGGGAGAGAGAGAGACTGTCTGTGTCTGGGAGAGAGAGAGACTGTCTGTGTCTGGGAGAGAGAGACTGTCTGTGTCTTGGAGGGAGAGAGACTGTCTGGGAGAGAGACTGTCTGGGAGAGAGAGACTGTCTGGGAGAGAGAGACTGTCTGTGAGGGAGAGAAAGAGAGAATGTCTGTGAGGGAGAGAAAGAGAGAATGTCTGTGAGGGAGAGAAAGAGAGAATGTCTGTGAGGGAGAGAGAGAATGTCTGTGAGGGAGAGAGAGAATGTCTGTGAGGGAGAGAGAGAGAGAGAGAGAATGTCTGTGAGGGAGAGAGAGAGAGAGAGAATGTCTGTGAGGAAGAGAGAGAGAGAATGTCTGTGAGGGAGAAAGAGAGAGAGAGAATGTCTGTGAGGGAGAAAGAGAGAGAGAGAATGTCTGTGAGGGAGAAAGAGAGAGAGAGAATGTCTGTGAGGGAGAGAGAGAATGTCTGAGGGAGAGAGAGAATGTCTGTGAGGGAGAGAGAGAGAGAATGTCTGTGAGGGAGAGAGAGAGAGAATGTCTGTGACGGAGAGAGAGAGAGAATGTCTGTGAGGGAGAGAGAGAGAATGTCTGTGAGGGAGAGAGACAATGTCTGTGAGGGAGAGAGAGAGAGAGAGAGAGAATGTCTGTGAGGGAGAGAGAGAGAGAGAGAGAATGTCTGTGGGAGAGAGAGAGAGAATGTCTGTGTGGGAGAGAGAGAGAGAATGTCTGTGAGGGAGAGAGAGAGGATGTCTGTGAGGGAGAGAGAGAGAGGATGTCTGTGAGGGAGAGAGAGAGAGGATGTCTGTGAGGGAGAGAGAGAGAATGTCTGTGAGGGAGAGAGAGAGAATGTCTGTGAGGGAGAGAGAGAGAATGTCTGTGAGGGAGAGAGAGAATGTCTGTGAGGGAGAGAGAGACTGTGTCTGGGAGAGAGAGAGAGAGACTGTGTCTGGGAGAGAGGGAGAGAGAGAAACTGTGTCTGGGAGAGAGAGAGAGACTGGCTGTGTCTGGGAGAGAGAGAGAGACTGGCTGTGTCTGGGAGAGAGAGAGAGAGACTGTCTGGGTCTGGGAGAGAGCGAGAGAGAGAGACTGCCTGTATGTGGGAGAGAGAGAGAGAGAGAGACTGCCTGTATGTGGGAGAGAGAGAGAGAGAGACTGCCTGTGTGTGGGAGAGAGAGACTGTCTGTGTGTGTTGAGAGAGAGAGACTGTCTGTGTGTGTTGAGAGAGAGAGACTGTCTGGGAGAGAGAGAGAGACTGTCTGGGAGCGAGCGAGAGAGAGACTGTCTGGGAGCGAGCGAGAGAGAGACTGTCTGGGAGCGAGCGAGAGAGAGACTGTCTGGGAGCGAGCGAGAGAGAGACTGTCTGGGAGCGAGCGAGAGAGAGACTGTCTGGGAGCGAGCGAGAGAGAGACTGTCTGGGAGCGAGCGAGAGAGAGACTGTCTGGGAGCGAGCGAGAGAGAGACTGTCTGGGAGCGAGCGAGAGAGAGACTGTCTGGGAGCGAGCGAGAGAGAGACTGTCTGGGAGCGAGCGAGAGAGAGACTGTCTGGGAGCGAGCGAGAGAGAGACTGTCTGGGAGCGAGCGAGAGAGAGACTGTCTGGGAGCGAGCGAGAGAGAGACTGTCTGTGTCTGGGAGAGAGAGAGACTGTCTGTGTCTTGGAGGGAGAGAGACTGTCTGGGAGAGAGAGACTGTCTGTGAGGGAAAGAGAGAATGTCTGTGAGGGAGAGAGAGAATGTCTGTGAGGGAGAGAGAGAATGTCTGCGGGAGAGAGAGAGAATGTCTGTGCGGGAGAGAGAGAGAATGTCTGTGAGGGAGAGAGAGAGAGAATGTCTGTGAGGGAGAGAGAGAGAATTTCTGTGAGGGAGAAAGAGAGAGGATGTCTGTGAGGGAGAAAGAGAGAGAATGTCTGTGGGAGAAAGAGAGAGAGAGAATGTCTGTGAGGGAGAGAGAGAATGTCTGAGAGAGAGAGAGAGAATGTCAGGGAGAGAGAATGTCTGTGAGGGAGAGAGAGAGAATGTCTGTGAGGGAGAGAGAGAGAGAGAATGTCTGTGAGGGAGAGAGAGAGAATGTCTGTGAGGGAGAGAGAGAGAATGTCTGTGAGGGAGAGAGAGAGAATGTCTGTGAGGGAGAGAGAATGTCTGTGAGGGAGAGAGAGAGAATGTCTGTGAGGGAGAATGTCTGTGAGGGATAGAGAGAGAGACAATGTCTGTGAGGGAGAGAGAGAGAGAGAGAATGTCTGTGAGGGAGAGAGAGAGAGAGAGAATGTCTGTGAGGGAGAGAGAGAGAGAGAGAATGTCTGTGAGGGAGAGAGAGAGAGAGAGAGAATGTCTGTGAGGGAGAGAGAGAGAGAGAGAGAATGTCTGTGAGGGAGGGAGAGAGAGAGAGAGAGAATGTCTGTGAGGGAGAGAGAGAGAGAGAGAATGTCTGTGAGGGAGAGAGAGAGAGGATGTCTGTGAGGGAGAGAGAGAGAGAGAATGTCTGTGAGGGAGAGAGAGAGAGAGAATGTCTGTGAGGGAGAGAGAGAATGTCTGTGAGGGAGAGAGAGAGAGAACGTCTGTGAGGAAGAGAGAGAGAACGTCTGTGGGAGAAGGTCTGTGAGGGAGAGAGAGACTGTGTCTGGGAGAGAGAGAGAGACTGGCTGTGTCTGGGAGAGAGAGAGAGACTGTCTGGGTCTGGGAGAGAGAGAGAGAATGTCTGAGGAAGAGAGACTGTCTGGGAGAGAGAGAAGAATGTCTGTGAGGGAGAGAGAAACTGTGTCTGGGAGAGAGAATGTCTGTGAGGGAGAGAGAATGTCTGTGAGGGAGAGACTGTGTCTGGGAGGGAGAGAGAGACTGTGTCTGGGAGAGAGAGAGAATGTCTGTGAGGGGGAGAGAGAGACTGTCTGTGAGGGAGAGAGAATCTCTGTGAGGGAGAGAGAATGTCTGTGAGGGAGAGAGAATGTCTGTGAGGGAGAGAGACTGTGTCTGTGAGGGAGAGAGAGAATGTCTGTGAGGCAGAGAGAAGTGATAGCTTTGGTGATAAAGGAGTTGGAAAGTGTCTGTCTACGGTCTATAGCACACAAGCATTTGTGTGTAACACCTCATGGCCCCTGTCTTGTCAGCTAAGTGAGTAGAGACCAAGGGCTTAGGGGACAAGGGGTTGGTGGCGAGTTGCCATTTCAGATTGACCCTAGGTGATTCTGTCTCAAACACTCTCCCTCTGTGTGTCTCCAGGTGCAGCAGCAGACATTCGAGTTCCCTGACATCTTCACCGAGAAGGATGTGAAGTCAGCCGAGGGCTCGGTGGAGGAGATGCAGGAGAAGTTCATGGAGGATGAGAAACAGAGGCAGAAACCGGACCTTCGCAGGGGAGGGCTCACAGAGTGGTTCGGCCTGTAGAGCGAGAGTGTTTGTGTTCGGAGATATGCAGTGCTAGTGTGTGGGTTTGTTTGTGAGAGACTGTTAATATTGTGTGTCATCATGTACAGATTTTTATCCGCAACAAGTCAGTTTGGTGGAAACACCACTGGTGGGAAAATTAGCATATTTTCTTCATGCAGATTGTAGAATATTCGTATGAAAATATGTCGCCAATTGGATGGAAACCTAGCTACTGTCATTGTAAGAATGCAACGTGACCAATAGCTGTTCAGACATAATATTAATTGGTGAATAACAATGGAAAATACTTAAAATACAGTTTTTCAACATTTGAGACATTCTCTATTGTCAGGTAACACCACTTTTTCCAGTGTTGACCGACCCTCCTTCTGGAGACCTAATGGGTATCCAGGATTTTGCTCTGAACCTGCTGTAACACACCCGATTCAACAAGCCAATGTTTTGATGAGAGTAGCTGAATACTGCTGATGAACTGTCAAATCAGTTGTGTTAGAGCAGAGCTAGAACAAAACCCTGCACCCCCAGTAGTTTTCAAACAGGAGGGTTGGCCACCTCTCCCTGAAGAACAAGGCTACTGTGTGGAAATGTGTTTTCAGTTCACCTCAATCTGTCTGTGTGAGTGTTTTACTGTATGATTCAGTTCACCTCAATCTGTCTGTGTGAGCGTTTAACTGTATGATTCAGTTCACCTCAATATGTCTGTGTGAGTGTTTTACTGTGAACTACTGTACAAGGAAAAGCTAATAAAAAGTAACTTGTCAAGCCTCTGCTTACTGTTACATTTACTCTCTTTAGTCTACCACTGCTGTGTTTTTCCTTGGACTGGGCACTTCCAATACCACGCTCCACACACACACAGTCCCATACAGCACGGTGGTGCCAAAGTGGTCCAGTTATTGTGATAAAGTAATGAGCTGTGCTACGAGCTGGCAACGGACCAGAAGGATGAAAGCCGACTTACGGTAATAGGGCCTTAATAGGGTCCTTAAGGGAGGGTCAGGGTTGCGTCCCAAATGGCACCCTATTTTCCATGTAGTGCACCCATAAGGCTCTGGTCAAGATGAGTGCACTATATAAGGAGGTGGATGCCATTTGGGACAGAGCCAGGGTATACTCTCCCAAGGCTGTCTAAGAACTGCCATTGTGGGATAAACCCAGGACCTTACTGAAACTGTCCTCCAGCCGTGACCACAAAATGGCAGCGTGTCCATGTGGGTTCCAGTCCTTCATACCTCAGTCCTCTGACCACACCGAGCCAACCGGACTATCGCCAAGGAGAATGTCAATATTGATCCTGTTGGCCATTGTGTTGTGCCTGGAACCACACACCCCCTGCGTAGCTATAAAACTATTTGATTTAGAACAAAACAAGCCCCCACAAAACTTTCTCCATCTCTTTCTCTCTCTGTCACGCTTTTTCTTCCACCTCATCCCTCCCTGGTCGTCCAGAGAAGCAGCTGGAGAGGGAAAGAGCGAGCGAGCCCAAATTCCCCTCTGCTCTCCTCACCTCCTGAAGAGACCCCACATGAAAGTTGGGAAATCTAGCTCTGGTGTTTGCCAAGCAACTATGTCTCCCTCCTCTCTTCCTCCCCTCCCTCCCCATACCCAATAAAACGCTGGGAGCACAATGCATTTCCCCCAGCAGTGCAGCAGTGTCTGCAGCTGGCACTACTTTCCCTGTTTATTCACACAATGTTCTCCCTGCCTGTCAGGATACAGGAGGCTACAGGGTGTGGTGTGGGGGGGGGGGGGGAGGAAGATGGGGCCATGTAGAGGGTTCTCTTCCCTCCCCTTCACATAAGACGTGGTAGTCCTGATACTGAGTGAGAGAGAGAGAACAGTGTGAATGAGATAGGATGGAGTAGAGAGAAAGAGAGATGAAGGAGTATAGTGGAAGAGGACGCCAGAGGATAGTGTTTGAGAAAGAGAGAGGGAGGAGGATACTGAGAGAGGCTTTTTCAGTTTACTCAACTTTTTGCATTTTGCAACTAAACATGATTATTTGTGTCTCTGAAATGAAACCATCAAGTGATATATTTCAAATTAATACATGTCTTTGAAATATACGTTGTACAACCCCATTTCATGATTAGATGGTGAAAAAAAACACCAATCTCTTTCATAACTTCTTTGAACAATAAAAGCTAATTTGCCAACATTTCTCAAAATGCATATATAGCATTTTGGAATGATACTTTATTTAATCTACACAATAGATTATATCTGAACATTTTGTAAATGTCCGTTCTCCTGAATGTCCATTGCCCCAGGTGTACATAATCAAGTCATAAATTAACCAATGATATTTTGTACAGATAAGTTGTGACGCTCAACTACTGTATGACTCTTTCGACACTGAAAAGGTTGAAAACCGCAATTCATTTTGTGATACCTGAAAATACTGCAGAGCAATTGAAAGCAACCTTGCAAACAGCAAGTTGGATGCTTAGTAAACACAACTTCGAACCTCTTTGTTCATCTGAGTGTAAGTGTTATTGTTTCAAACACACACAATACCATCTTTAAAGGGATAGCTTGCTCAGAATACAAACTAACATGATTTTCAACCTACCTTGGCTGTATTTGATTCAAAAAGGCAGGTTTGAGATATTTAGTTTCCTTTTGACACTTAATAGCCATATTTTGTTACTGTTAGCATTCTCAGTGACACCATTAAACTGTTCTTATGCCTTTGTAATAAAAATGTAATTGCTTTTGGAGCAACATTTTATTAAGTATGTTGTTCCATAATACTTTGGTAATACTGCTCCTGCTTTTTCCATTTGTTGTTGTCCTATTAAGTTACGACTTTGAAGAGGCTTGTAATGACGTGTCAAACACACCCTGGTAATGGGCTCAATGGAATACAATGGTTTTACGTTGCATCTATAACCTGATATGGATAGGGGGCAGTATTTTCACGGCCGGATGAAAAAACGTACCCGATTTAAACTGGTTACTACTCTTGCCCAGAAATGAGAATATGCATATTATTAGTATATTTGGATAGAAAACACTCTGAAGTTTCTAAAACTGTTTGAATGGTGTCTGTGAGTATAACAGAACTCATATGGCAGTCAAAACCTGAGAAACATTCAACCAGGAAGTGTAGGATCTGAGAAATGTAGTGCTTCTTTCTAGTCCCTTTCGAAACTACACTATCTGTTCTGTTACGTTGCACTTTCTAAGGCTTCCATTGGCTGTCTAAAGCCTTCAGAAAGTGGATTGAGCCTTCTGTCTCTGGGGATAGTATAGGAGCTCAGTTACTGAGTGGTCTGCCTGAGGACAAAGAGATTGGATATGCACGTTCCCGAGAGCACGCTGTTTTTTCTTTTCCTCCTTGAATGAATACACTATTGTCCGGTTGGAATATTATCGCAATTTTACATTAAAAATACCATGAAAATTGATTTTAAACAGCGTTTGACATGCTTCTAAGTACGGTAATGGAACATTTTGACTTTTTGTGTCTCGAATTGTGCTCGCGCGTTACCCTTTGGTAATGTTAGTTTTGTTCGATAAACTCCATATTTATGTCCAAATACCTCCGTTTTGTTCGCGTGTTCAGATCACTATTCAAAAGGCATAAAGCACGAGCGCAAAACCCGAGATGAAAAGTCTAAAAGTTCCATTACTGTTCGTAGAAACATGTCAAACAATGTTTATAATCAATCCTTTGGGTCTTTTTATCATAAATATTAGATAATATTCCAACCGGACAATAGCGTATTCATTACAGAGGAAAACGAAGGAATGCGCCTGTAAACCGCGCCGTAAACAACTCATTGGTCTCAGGCAGTCCACAGCTCTTATTCTCTCCCCAGTAACAGTAGAAGCATGAAACAAGGTTCTAAAGACTGTTGACATCTAGTGGAAGCCTTAGGAAGTGCAAAATGACCTCACAGACACTGTAGTTTGGATAGGCAATCACTTGAAAAACTACAAACCACTTCCTGGTTGGAATTTTTCTCAGGTTTTTGCCTACCATATGAGTTCTGTTATACTTACAGACATCATTCAAACAGTTTTAGAAACTTCAGATAATATGCATATCCTACCTTCTGGGCCCGAGTAGCGGGCAGTTTAATTTGGGCACGTTATTCATCTGAATTTCCGAATACTGCCCCCTGTCACCAAGAAGTTAACAAGAAGTTAAGCTTTAAAATCATGTAAGACACTTGTATGTTCAAGAATGTTTAATATTACGATTTTGTAATTTGAATTTGGCGCTCCCCTACTTCACCGGATGTTGTCGATTTTTATCCCGCTTGCGGGATCCAAACCCTTAACGTTAGCTGTGTACCCTCTGTGCCACCACCAGGACAAATTGGACAGATCGGCCTAGGATGAGCTACTATCTCACCACGTTTGGCAAATATCAGAACTCAAAATCAACTAGATCATACATTATGATTTTGATGTATTTTGGACTGTTTTTAATGATATTGACTACTTTAAAATCTTCTTCTCCTGAACCGCTGGAATGATCAGCACCATATTTGGTTCGTAACATCTACAGTTGAAGTCGGAAGTTTACATACACCTTAGCCAAATACATTTAAACTCAGTTTTTCACAATTTCTGAAATTCCCTGTCTTAGGTCAGTTAGGATCAACACTTTTTTTAAAGAATGTGAAATGTCAGAATAATAGTAGAGAGAATGATTTATTTCAGCTTTATTTCTTTCATCACATTCCCAGTGGGTCAGTAGTTTACATACACTCAATTAGTATTTTGTAGCATTGCCTTTAAATTGTTTAACTTGGGTCAAACATTTTGAGTAACCTTCCACAAGCTTCCCACAATAAGTTGGGTGAATTCTGGCCCATTCCTCCTGACAGAGCTGGTGTAACTGAGTCAGGTTTGTAGGTCACCTTGCTCACACATGCCTTTTCAGTTCTACCCACACATTTTCTATGGGATTGAGGTCAGGGCTTTGTGATGGCCACTCCAATACCTTGACTTTGTTGTCCTTAAGCCATTTTGCCACAACTTTGGAAGTATGCTTGGGGTTATTGTCCATTTGGAAGACCCATTTGCGACCAAGCTTTAACTGCCTGACTGATGTCTTGAGATGTTGCTTCAATATATCCACATAATTTTCCTGCCTCATGATGCCATTTATTTTGTGAAGTGCACCAGTCCCTTCTGCAGCAAGGCACCCGCACAACATGATGCTGCCACCCCCGTGCTTCATGGTTGGGATGGTGTTCTTCGGCTTGCAAGCCTCCCCCTTTTTCCTCCAATCATAACATAATGTTCATTATGGCCAAACAGTTCTATTTTTGTTTCATCAGACCAGAGGACATTTCTCCAAAAAGTACAATCTTTTTCCCCGTGTGCAGTTGCAGACTGTAGTCTGGCTTTTTTATGGCGGTTTTGGAGCAGTGGCTTCTTCATTGCTGAGCGGCCTTTCAGGTTATGTCGATATAGGACTCGTTTTACTGTGGATATGGATATTTTTGGACCTGTTTCCTTCCGCATCTTCACAAGGTCCTTTGCTGTTGTTCTGGGATTGATTTGCACTTTTCGCACCGAAGTACGTTCCTCTCTAGGAGACAGAACGCGTCTCCTTCCTGAGCGGTATGACGGCTGCGTGGTCCCATGGTGTTTATACTTGCGTACTATTGCTTGTACAGGTGAAAGTGGTACCTTCAGGCGTTTGGAAATTGCTCCCAAGGATGAACCAGACTTGTGGAGGTCCACATTTTTTTCTGAGGTCTTGGCTGATTTATTTAGATTTTCCCATGATGTCAAGCAGAGGCACTGAGTTTGAAGGTAGGCCTTGAAATACATCCAGAGGTACACCTCCAATTGACTCAAATTATGTCAATTAGCCTATCAGACGCTTCTAAAGCCATGACATCACTTTCTGGAATTTTCCAAGCTGTTTAAAGGCACAGTCAACTTAGTATATGTAAACTTCTGACCCACTGGAATTGTGATACAGTGAATTATAAGTGAAATAATCTGTCTGTAAACAATTGTTGGAAAAATTACTTGTGTCATGCACAAACTATATTTTGTTAACAAGAAATGTATGGAGTGGTTGAAAAACGAGTTTTAATGACTCCAACCTAAGTGTATGTAAACTTCTGACTTCAACTGTATATAGCATTTTCCAAGAGTCTAGTTAAAACAACATGGCCGCTATGAGCTAATGAACTTGCATGAAAGTTTTTTCCTGTCCAACAGCTCCACCATGCGGCCAAACTCAAACATACTCTACAGGTTAGCTAGACACCTCGCTGAGTGTGTGTGCCACATTTCATCACTCTGAGTCGAACAGATCAAGAGATATAAACATCTTCCCGGGTATACCACCTACGCGTGGTCGATCTGAATGTGCTTGCATATGTTGAGACTTGACAGGGTTTGGAACATGTGCACCAATGTTTGTTAAAATACAATTATCCGTGTCTGATCTATAGGCATTTGTGTGCCAGACCACTCCCACGTGAATGTCTATTGGTCAGTATTTTGTTTGACATACTAGCCTTGAAAATGTTTCATTGGGAGACATTAGCCCATAGATGCCATGTATCAAGGTTTGTGCAGATCGGTCGTTCTGTGCCAAAGAAGTAATGTTTTAACTGTTTTTCACAAAATTATAAATATTAGAAACACCAGGCTGTGTCACAGCCGACGATGACCGGGAGACCGATGAGGCGGTGCAAAATTGGCCCAGCATTACCTGGGTTATTGGAGGGTTTGGCCGGCCGGGATTTCCTTGTCCCATCGGGCTCTAGCGACTCCTTGTTGCGGGCTGGGCGCCTGCAAACTGACTTCAGTCGCCAGCAGGCTGGTGTTTCCTCCGACACATTGATGCGGCTTGGCTTCTGGTTTAAGCAAGCAGTGTGTCAAGAAGCAGTGCGGCTTGACAAGGTCGTGTTTTGGAGGACGCATGGCTCTCGACCTTCACCTGTCCCGAGTCCGTAGTGGAGTTGCAGCAATGGGACAAGACTGTAACTACCAATTTGATATCACGGGGAGAAAAATGGTTAAAAATTATTATAATATTCTTTACAAGCTAAAGAAGGAAAAGAAAATCTGAACTTAAAAACAGAAATATGATATTTTACTTCTGAAGAGAGACAACAACTACAGGTTAAACTCAAATAAAGCATACTACTTAATGGCAAATAAACCTGATAAATATCTCACAGCTCTCACAAAATGAACACACGCCAAGTCAATTATAATTTTAAAAGATAAAGATACAAATGCGGTAATTAGAAACAACAATGTGATTAATGACTATTTTAAAAGCTTCTATGAAAATGTATATAAATCAGAATTAAACAGTTGGACGGATCATATAGCCTTCTTAGACCCAACAACCCTGAAGAAATGATCAGCAGACAAAAAATTATCAAGGTCGGGAGACCGATGAGATCGTACCTTTTGGAGAAATGTCCTCTGGTCTGATGAAACAAAAATAGAACTGTTTGGCCATAATGAACATTATGTTATGATAGGAGGAAAAAGGGGGAGGCTTGCAAGCCGAAGAACACCATCCCAACCATGAAGCACGGGGGTGGCAGCATCATGTTGTGCGGGTTCCAAATCCTAAAAATATAGATCCCACGAAAATAAATATGAAATACTTTAAAAACATTTGCATGGAGAAAAAGCACCAGGAATGGATGGCTTTCCCATAGAATTCTGTTAAACACATTGTGACAAAGAAGCGCCCCTATTTACACAAATGACAACACACGTCACTCAATTCAGTACTTCCTAGCTCCATGTATCAAACTGTTATTTTAGATATATTAAAACCAGGAAAATCTGGATCGTCCCCTGCAGATTTTAATAAATTGTGAAAGCTTATAAGCAATAGAATGGCAAAAGTCTTACCAGACTTAATATATGTCATTCAAACAATGTTTATCAAAAATAGACACTTACAAACAAATACAAGTTAAATTTTCAGTTTAATACAATATGCAAAAAAAACAAGATATAGCTGTATCAATAATGACTGTTGATGCCGAAAAGGCTTTAAACCATCTTGAATGTCTTTTTCTATTCAAAACTTTGGAAGCTTTCAACTTTCCGGCTGAAATAATAAATGTAATAAAACTATTATATAAATATCTTAAAATAAGAATATAAACAAATAATACATTATCTGACGAAATTGCTTTAGAAATGAGCACAAGACAGGGACGTCCTCTCTCCCCACTCCTGTGTTCACTTATTTGCTGTTGATCTCCTGTTATACATGACCAATATTGAAAAGTCGATGCCCCCTTAGCTAAGAATATTTTCAGAATTCTTTAGAATCTCAGGTTATAAAATTAATCCCGAAAAAATGAAATAATGGCAAAAGGAAAACGAAAAATAATAACTCACGATCAACAGCAATCCTTTAAGTGGACCACTAAACATATTAAATACTTAGGATGCTTAAGTGACAACAAACAAATATTTTAAAGATAACTTTATTCCATTACTCAACAATTTGAAAGCAGATCTAATTAAATATAACAATATTCCCAAAAATCTTACAGGTGGAATAAACCTGTAAGTGGACCTTATTTTCGGTAATACCAATTACCCCACCAAAGACATTTTTTAATAAAGTATACTCGGTCATAACAGACTTTATATGGGCAAATAATATTCATAGAATTAAAAGGACATTTTACATCTTCCAAAGTCTGATGGTTTTAACATTTACATTTACATTTACATTTAAGTCATTTAGCAGACGCTCTTATCCAGAGCGACTTACAAATTGGTGCATTCACCTTATAATATCCAGTGGAACAGCCACTTTACAATAGTGCATCTACATCTTTTAAGGGGGGGTAGAAGGATTACTTTATCCTATCCCAGGTATTCCTTAAAGAGGTGGGGTTTCAGGTGTCTCCGGAAGGTGGTGATTGACTCCGCTGTCCTGGCGTCGTGAGGGAGCTTGTTCCACCATTGGGGTGCCAGAGCAGCGAACAGTTTTGACTGGGCTGAGCGGGAACTGTGCTTCCTCAGAGGTAGGGAGGCGAGCAGGCCAGAGGTGGATGAACGCAGTGCCCTTGTTTGGGTGTAGGGCCTGATCAGAGCCTGAAGGTACGGAGGTGCCGTTCCCCTCACAGCTCCATAGGCAAGCACCATGGTCTTGTAGCAGATGCGAGCTTCGACTGGAAGCCAGTGGAGAGAGCGGAGGAGCGGGGTGAACCTTCCGGACTTGGAATTTTATCAACTCGTTAACCAATACTTTTACTTGTGACATATGGTTAAATGCACTGAAGAGGAACAATGGACACATTTCTAAGATGCACATGCTCATCCCCAGAATCTTTTTATGTCTATTTTCAAAGGATGAGCTGCTTCTGCACTCCTTGCCACACTGAACTCAACACGAAACATATCATGCAATATGCCTTTGATGTATTTTGGACCATTTGTAATGATGTTGACTACTTTAAATGTATTTCTCCCTAGAACCATTGGAATGATCGGAACCAAATTTGCTACTTAGCATCTATGTACCCATGTTTTTAAATAATTTTCTAGGACACTAGCTCAAACAAAATGGCCGCTATGAGACAATGAGCTTTCATTAATGTTTTTTCTGCTCAACAGCGCCCCCATACTGGAAAACTGAACCATACTTTACAGGTGTTCTAGACTCATATCCCTGAGTATGTGAGCTAAATTTCATCACTCTGAGTCCAACAGATTAAGATATACACTGCTCAAAAAAATAAAGGGAACACTTAAACAACACAATGTAACTCCAAGTCAATCACACTTCTGTGAAATCAAACTGTCCACTTAGGAAGCAACACTGATTGACAATAAATTTCACATGCTGTTGTGCAAATGGAATAGACAACAGGTGGAAATTATAGGCAATTAGCAAGACACCCCCAATAAAGGAGTGGTTCTGCAGGTGGTGACCACAGACCACTTCTCAGTTCCTATGCTTCCTGGCTGATGTTTTGGTCACTTTTGAATGCTGGCGGTGCTTTCACTCTAGTGGTAGCATGAGACGGAGTCTACAACCCACACAAGTGGCTCAGGTAGTGCAGCTCATCCAGGATGGCACATCAATGCGAGCTGTGGCATGAAGGTTTGCTGTGTCTGTCAGCGTAGTGTCCAGAGCATGGAGACGCTACCAGGAGACAGGCCAGTACATCAGGAGACGTGGAGGAGGCCGTAGGAGGGCAACAACCCAGCAGCAGGACCGCTACCTCCGCCTTTGTGCAAGGAGGAGCAGGAGAAGCACTGCCAGAGCCCTGCGAAATGACCTCCAGCAGGCCACAAATGTGCATGTGTCTGCTCAAACGGTCAGAAACAGACTCCATGAGGGTGGTATGAGGGCCCGACGTCCACAGGTGGGGGTTATGCTTACAGCCCAACACCGTGCAGTACGTTTGGCATTTGCCAGAGAACACCAAGATTGGCAAATTCGCCACTGGCGCCCTGTGCTCTTCACAGATGAAAGCAGGTTCACACTGAGCATGTGACAGACATGACAGAGTCTGGAGACGCCGTGGAGAACGTTCTGCTGCCTGCAACATCCTCCAGCATGACCGGTTTGGCGGTGGGTCAGTCATGCTACCACTAGAGTGAAAGCACCGCCAGCATTCAAAAGTATATATATATATATATATATATATATATATATACACTGTACAAAAGTATGTGGACACCCCTTCAAATTAGTGAAAATCGTCAGCACAAGAACTGTTAGTCGGGAGTTTCATGAAATGGATTTCCATGGCCGAGCAGCAGCACACAAACCTAAGATTACCATGCGCAATGCCAAGTGTCGGTTGGCTAACGCTTGCCGCGATTCGACTCTGGAGCAGTAGAAAAGCGTTCTCTGGTGTGATGAATCATGCTTCACCATCTAGCAGTCTGACGGACTAAGCTAGATTTGGCAGATGTCAGGAGAATGGTACCTGCCCCTATGCATAGTGCCAACTGTAAAGTTTGGTGGTGGAGGAATAATGGTCTGGGGATGTTTTTTATGGTTCGGGCTAGGCCCCTTAGTTCATGACATGCTAGAGCTGACAACATAATTTCCGGTCACAACTTGTGGACTTGTTTACGTGCTGCTGTGCGGTTTGTTGCTAACCTTACTTTACGGTTTTTACTTTTTAATTACCGTTTATATTTTTTGTTTTTCCCTCGCTCGACTTGTTTCGTTCAACTTTTTCACCCGGACGCTTTATCTGGACGTGGTTCGTCAGGACCCCCACCATCCGAACCTAAGTAGTGACATTAACATGATGCCTTCTAATTGCAGTCGCTGTACTCATAATATACAGGAGAACGGTCGCTTTATGGCAAGGATAGCTGGGCTGCAAGACGCAAAACACACGGCCAAGGCAACAAAGGAGTGGCTCAAGAAGAAGCACATTAAGGTCCTGGAGTGGCCTAGCCAGTCTCCAGACCTTAATCCCATAGAAAATCTGTGGAGGGAGATGAAGGTTCGAGTTGCCAAACGTCAGCCTCGAAACCTTAATGACTTGGAGAAGATCTGCAAAGAGGAGTGGGACAAAATCCCTCCTGAGATGTGTGCAAACCTGGTGGCCAACTACAAGAAATGTCTGACCTCTGTGATTGCCAACAAGGGTTTTGCCACCAAGTACTAAGTCATGTTTTGCAGAGGGGTCAAATACTTATTTCCCTCATTAAAATGCAAATCAATTTATAACATTTTTGACATGCGTTTTCTGGATTTTTTCTTGTTATTCTGTCTCTCACTGTTCAAATAAACCTACCATTGAAATTATAGACTGATAATTTCTTTGTCAGTGGGGAAACGTACAAAATCAGCAGGGGATCAAATACTTTTTTCCCTGACTGTAGTTTTGTTCCGTGGAATAATTGTTGTGGATCTTAATGTTTTCCACATAATCCTGGACTATCGGACCACCATTTTATTACGTTTGCAATCGCAACAAATAATCTGCTCAGACCCCAACCAAGGATCATCAAAAGCCGTGCTATAAATTCTCGGACAACCCAAAGATTCCTAGATGCCCTTCCAGACTCCCTCCACCTACCCAAGGACATCAGAGTACAAAAATCAGTTAATCACCTAACTGAGGAACTCAATTTAACCTTGCGCAATACCTCTAGATGCAGTCGCACCACTAAAAACAAAAAACATTTGTCATAAGAAACTAGCTCCCTGCTTACAGAAAATACCCGAGCTCTGAAGCAAGCAGAAAATTGGAACGGAAATGGCGCTACACCAAACTGGAAGTCTTCCGACTAGCTTGGAAAGACAGTACCGTGCAGTATCGAAGAGCCCTCGCTACTGCTCGATCATCCTATTTTTCCAACTTAATTGAGGAAAATAAGAACAATTCAAAATTGATTTTTGATACTGTCGCAAAGCTAACTAAAAAGAGAGGATGGCTTTCACTTCAGCAGTGATACATTTATTAACTTCTTTGAGGAAAAGATCATGATCATTAGATATCAAATTACGGACTCCTGTTTAAATCTGCATATTCCTCGAAAGCTCAGTTGTCCTGAGTCTGCACAACTCTGCCAGGACCTAGGATCAAGGGAGAGACTCACGTTTTTTAATTCTATATCTCTTGACACATTGATGAAAATAATCATGGCCTCTAAATCTTCAAGCTGCATACTGGACCCTATTCCAACTAAACTACTGAAAGAGCTGCTTCCTGTGCTTGGCCCTCCTATGTTGACCATAATAAACATCTCTCTATCCACCGGATGTGTACCAAACTCACTAAAAGTGGCAGTAATAAAGCCTCTCTTGAAAAAGCCAAACCTTGACCCAGAAAATATTAAAAACTATCGGCCTATATCGAATCTCCAATTCCTCTCCAAATAATTTGTAAAAAGCTGTTGCGCCGCAACTCACTGCCTTCCTGAAGACAAACAATGTATACGAAATGCTTCAGTCTGGTTTTAGACCCCATCATAGCACTGAGACTGCACTTGTGAAGGTGGTAAATTACCTTTTAAATGCGGCAGACCAAGGCTCTGCATCTGTCCTCGTGCTCATAGACCTTAGTGCTGCTTTTGATACCATCGACCACCACATTCTTTTGGAGAGATTGGAAACCCAAATTGGTCTACACGGACAAGTTCTGGCCTGGTTTAGATCTTATCTCTGTGGATGGTTTGTCCTCTGACAAATCAACTGTAAATTTCGGTGTTCCTCAAGGCTCCGTTTTAGGACCACTATTGTTTTCACTATATATTTTACCTCTTGTTGATGTCATTCGGAAACATAATGTTAACTTTCACTGCTATGCGGATGACACACAGCTGTACATTTCAATGAAACGTGGTGAAGCCCCAAAATTGCCCTCCCTGGAAGCCTGTGTTTCAGACATAAGGAAGTGGATGGCGGCAAATGTTCTACTTTTAAACTCGGACAAAACAGAGATGCTAGTTCTAGGTCCCAAGAAACAAAGAGATTTTCTGTTGAATCTGACAATTAATCTGATGGTTGTACAGTCATCTCAAATAAAACTGTGAAGGTCCTCGGCGTAACTCTGGACCCTGATCTCTTTTTTTGACGAACATATCAAGACTGTTTCAAGGCAGCTTTTTTCCATCTACGTAACATTGCAAAAATCTGAAACTTTCTGTCCAAAAATGATGCAGAAAAATGTATCCATGCTTTTGGCACTTCTAGGTTAGACTGCCGCAATGCTCTACTTTCCGGCTACCCGGAAAAAGCACTAAATAATCTTCAGTTAGTGTTAAACACGGCTGCTAGAATCTTGACTAGAACCCAAAAATGTGATCATATTACTCCAGTGCTAGCCTCTCTACACTGGCTTCCTGTTAAGGCAAGGGCTTATTTCAAGGTTTTACTGCTAACCTACAAAGCATTACATGGGTTTGCACCTACCTATCTTTCCGATTTGGTCCTTCCCTACATAACTACACGTACACTATGGTCACAAGACGCAGGCCTTCTTACTGTCCCTAGAATTTCCAAGCAAACAGCTGGAGGCAGGGCTTTCTCCTATAGAGCTCCACTTTTATGGAATAGTCTGCCAATCCATGTGAGAGACGCAGACTCGGTCTCAACCTTTAAGTCTTTATTGAAGACTCATCTCTTCAGTAGGTCCTATGATTGAGTGTAGTCTGGCCCAGGAGTGTGAAGGTGAACGGAAAGGCACTGGAGCAACGAACCGCCTTTGCTGTCTCTGCCTGGCTGGTTCCCCTCTCTCCACTGGGATTCTTTGCCTCAAACCCTATTACAGGGGCTGAGTCACTGGCTTACTGGTGCTTTTCCATGCCATCCCTAGGAGGGGTGCGTCACTGACATGGTCTTCCTGTCCGGGTTGGTGCCCCCCCTTGGGTTGTGCCGTGGGAGAGATCTTTGTGGGCTATACTCGGCCTTGTCTAAGAATGGTAAGTTGGTGGTTGAAGATCCCTCTAGTGGTGTGGGGGCTGTGCTTTGGCAAAGTGGGTGGGGTTATATCCTGCCTGTTTGGCCCTGTCTGGGGACGGGGCTACAGTGTCTCCCGACCCCTCCTATCTCAGCCTCCAGTATTTATGCTGCAGAAGTTTATGTGTCGGGGGGCTAGGGTCAGTCTGTTACATCTGGAGTATTTCTCCTGTCTATCTGGTGTCCTGTGTGAATTTAAGTATGCTCTCTCTAATTCTCTCTCTCTTTTTCTCTATTTCTTTCTCTCTCCCGGAGGACCTGAGCCCTAGGACCATGCCTCAGGACTACCTGGTCTGATGACTCCTTGCTGTCTCCAGTCGACCTGGTCATGCTGCTGCTCCAGTTTCAACTGTTCTGCCTGCGGCTATGGAACCCTGACCTGTTCACCGGACGTGCTACCTGTCCCAGACCTGCTGTTTTCAACTCTCTAGAGACAGCAGGAGCGGTAGAGATACTCTAAATGATCGGCTATGAAAAGCCAACTGACATTTACTCCTGAGGTGCTGACCTGTTGCACCCTCTACAACCACTGTGATTATTATTATTTGACACTGCTGGTCATCTATGAACATTTGAACATCTTGACCATGTTCTGTTATAATCTCTACCCGGCACAACCAGAAGAGGACTGGCCACCCCTCATAGCCTGCTTCCTCTCTAGGTTTCTTCCTAGGTTCTGGCCTTTCTAGGGTGTTTTTCCTAGCCACCGAGCTTCTACACCTGCATTGCTTGCTGTTTAGGGTTTTAGGCTGGGTTTCTGTACAGCACTTTGTGACATCAGCTGATGTAAGAAGGGCTTTATAAATACATTTGATTGATTGATAGACGATTCTGTGCTTCCAAATTTGTGGTAACAGTTTGGGAAAGGCCGTTTCCTGTTTCAGCATGACAATGCCCTCGTGCACAAAGTGAGGTCCATACAGACATTTTTTGTCGAGATTGGTGTGGAATAACTTGACTGAGCTGTACAGAGCCCTGACTTCGACCCCGTCGAACACCTTTGGGATGAATTGGAACGCCAACTGCGAGCCTGGCTTAATCGCCCAACATCAGTGGCTGACCTCACTAATGCTGAAGCAAGTCTCTGCAGCAATGTTCCAACATCTAATGGAAAGCCTTCCCAGAGTGGAGTGGAGGCTATTACAGAAGCAAAGGGGGACCAACTCCATATTAATGCCCATGATTTTGGAATGAGATGTTCGAACAAGCAGGTGTCCACATACATTTGGTCATGTAGTGTACCATAGGGTTTCACGAGCTTCGCTGCTTGAACCCCTAATAATGACCAACAACATATACAGTGCCTTGCGAAAGTATTCGGCCCCCTTGAACTTTTCGACCTTTTGCCACATTTCAGGCTTCAAACATAAAGATATAAAACTGTATTTTTTTGTGAAGAATCAACAACAAGTGGGACACAATCATGAAGTGGAACGAAATTTATTGGATATTTCAAACTTTTTTAACAAATAAAAAACTGAAAAATTGGCCGTGCAAAATTATTCAGCCCCTTTACTTTCAGTGCAGCAAACTCTCTCCAGAAGTTCAGTGAGAATCTCTGAATGATCCAATGTTGACCTAAATGACTAATGATGATAAATAGAATCCACCTGTGTGTAATCAAGTCTCCGTATAAATGCACCTACTCTGTGATAGTCTCAGAGGTCCGTTTAAAGCGCAGAGAGCATCATGAAGAACAAGGAACACACCAGGCAGGTCCGAGATACTGTTGTGGAGAAGTTTAAAGCCGGATTTGGATACAAAAAGATTTCCCAAGCTTTAAACATCCCAAGGAGCACTGTGCAAGCGATAATATTGAAATGGAACGAGTATCAGACCACTGCAAATCTACGAAGACCCGGCCGTCCCTCTAAACTTTCAGCTCATACAAGGAGAAGACTGATCGTGCTTCTTTCACATGCTTTGCTTGCTGTTTGGGGTTTTAGGCTGGGTTTCTGTACAGCACTTTGAGATATCAGCTGATGTACGAAGGGCTATATAAAAATAAATTTGATTTGATTTGATCAGAGATGCAGCCAAGAGGTCCATGATCACTCTGGATGAACTGCAGAGATCTACAGCTGAGGTGGGAGACTCTGTCCATAGGACAACAATCAGTCGTATACTGCACAAATCTGGCCTTTATGGAAGAGTGGCAAGAAGAAAGCCATTTCTTAAAGATATCCATAAAAAGTGTTGTTTAAAGTTTGCCACTAGCCACCTGGGAGACACACCAAACATGTGGAAGAAGGTGCTCTGGTCAGATGAAACCAAAATCGAACTTTTTGGCAACAATGCAAAACGTTATGTTTGGTGTAAAAGCAACACAGCTCATCACCCTGAACACACCATCCCCACTGTCAAACATGGTGGTGGCAGCATCATGGTTTGGGCCTGCTTTTCTTCAGCAGGGGCAGGGAAGATGGTTAAAATTGATGGGAAGATGGATGGAGCCAAATACAGGACCATTCTGGAAGAAAACCTGATGGAGTCTGCAAAAGACCTGAGACTGGGACGGAGATTTGTCTTCCAACAAGACAATGATCCAAAACATAAAGCAAAATCTACAATGGAATGGTTCACAAATAAACATATCCAGGTGTTAGAATGGCCAAGTCAAAGTCCAGACCTGAATCCAATCGAGAATCTGTGGAAAGAACTGAAAACTACTGTTCACAAACGCTCTCCATCCAACCTCACTGAGCTCGAGCTGTTTTGCAAGGAGGAATGGGCAAAAATGTCAGTCTCTCGATGTGCAAAACTGATAGAGACATACCCCAAGCGACTTACAGCTGTAATCGCAGCAAAAGGTGGCGCTACAAAGTATTAACTTAAGGGGGCTGAATAATTTTGCACGGCCAATTTTTCAGTTTTTTATTTGTTAAAAAAGTTTGAAATATCCAATACATTTCGTTCCACTTCATAATTGTGTCCCACTTGTTGTTGATTCTTCACAAAAAAGTACAGTTTTATATCTTAATGTTTGAAGCCTGAAATGTGGCAAAAGGTCGAAAAGTTCAAGGGGGCCGAATACTTTCGCAAGGCACTGTACAGTAGGCTTTCGTCAGGTTCGCTTTATCATCTATTCATTAATGAGGCAGTCTAGACAGCACATGATTAGAGGTAGCCTAGACAGAGAAAGTTTAGACAAAACAATCATTAGTCCCTATTAAGAATGATTGCGGTCATCACTCAACTTTTGGGAGTCACTATGGCTGAGAAGTCACAAGAATGTTCATAAGAATGGTGTGATGTGACAGATGTGCAACCCATGATTCAGATGGATTTGATACAATTAAAAATCTTTGGAGTATGTTCATCCATTGTCCAACTGTTACTTTTGACGACTATTGGTAGTGTGTGTGTGTGTGTGTGTGTGTGTGTGTGTGTGTGTGTGTGTGTGTGTGTGTGTGTGTGTGTGTACAGTGAGTGTACAAAACATTAGGAACTCCTTCCTAATATTGAGTTGCACCCCATTTTCCCATCAGAACCGCCTCAATTCGTCAGGACATGGACTCTACATGGTGTCAAATGCATTCCACAGGGATGCTGGCCCATGTTGACTCCAATGCTTCCCACAGCAGAGTTGCAGTTCTTGACACATTCAAACCGGTGCGCCTGGCACCTACTATCATGCCCCGTTCAAAGGTACTTAAATATTTTGTCTTGCCCCTTCACACTTTAAAAGGCACAAATACACAATCCATGTTTTAACTGTCTCAAAGCTTAAAAATACTTATTTCACCCTTTTCCTCTGATTAATCTATCAATCATTGGATTGAAGTGGATTTAACAAGTGACATTAATAAGGGATCATATCTTTCACCTGGTCAGTCTATGTCATGGAAAGAGCAGGTGTTCCTAATGTTTATACACTCAGTGTGTGGGTGTAGCAATGGTCATGCCCCAAATTGCTGCACACAAGCATGAGTCCAGGGTCCTATTCATTTGGCACCAAACGTAAGAAAATGGACTGAAAAATGGAGGGACTACATCCATGTTCCATTGCAAAACATATACAACATTGTATGCCCTAATGAACATGACCCAGGTAAAGGCCATCGGAAAACCCTCCTGGCCCTAGTACTGGCTATGGGGTGTTTGTGTTCGAGACAAGGTGGTGTGGGATCCTGGCAGTAAGAGGAGACCCAGCCTGTTGGGTGTTGGCCAGCCACGGAGGACTACCCCACTATTAATAGCTATTAGCTGCATGGCGAATCTTAAGAAAGACCATGGGCCTCCCACACACAATCGTCTACTCAGACTCTCACAAACACACACATGCACACAAACACACACACTCACTTGCAGATGCAGACTTATACAATTGCACTCGCTGACACACAGTCAAGGAAAACTCGCACACTCAAACCCTGACACGCAGACTATTGTGCATAAGCCTACTGAAGGAGCATGCACACTCTGTTACTCACCATTCCTCTCCGTTTCCCCCTAGCCCTCTTTCTTTATCTCTCGCTCGCTCTCTCTCTCTCACACACACACACATACAGACACACACACACACAGATTGGGTTAGAGTGTGTCAGTAGTGTTCACTAAGACAACGGCGGTGGCCTGCTGTGGATTCCGCTGGCCTCTCTTGGACCAGGGCCATACACATTCCTGCTTCCCCCAGGTTGCCATTGGTTCAGCTCAGCCAGTGCACTCTGTCACCCCGTAAGTTTGTGTGTGTATGTGTGTGTGTGTGTGTGTGTGTGTGTGTGTGTGTGTGTGTGTGTGTGTGTGTGTGTGTGTGTGTGTGTGTGTGTGTGTGTGTGTGTGTGTGTGTGTGTGTGTGTGTGTGTGCGTGTGTGTGTGTGTGTGTGTGTGTGCATATGTTCCTTTACGCAAGCGTGTGTGTGTGTGCATGTTCCTTCGTTCATGCATGTTTGTGTGTGTGCATGTTGGTTCATGTTTGTGTGCGTGAAGTTCTTTCGTTCCTGCATGTTGGTTCATGTTTGTGTGTGTGAAGTTCTTTCGTTCCTGCATGTTGGTTCATGTTCATGTGCGTGCAGCTCTCTCGTTTGTGCATGTTGGTTCATGTTTGTGTGTGTGTGTGTGTGTGCGTGTGTAACCTACACCTGCATGGCCCCACAGGACACAAGCATGCTTGTAATGTACATATACTATTGCACTGTCTCCAAATTCTTTCTCTGCATCCTGTTTTCTGTACAGTCAGTTCCCCACCCTTTATCACTCTCTCTTGCTCTCTCTCTCACATGCGCACACACATGCGCGCGCACACACACACACACACACACACACACACACACACACACACACACACACACACACACACACACACACACACACACACACACACCACAGAGGTGTCTTTGGGACTGTGAGGAGGCTCAAGGAGCGTTACTAGAGAGTGGGCCACCCCTAGTCCCCCGTATCCTGACGCTAACCTAACCAGCCTCACACTGAATCTGAAGACATGCTCTGGACCACACTGTAAGACAAACCAATTAAACATTTTAACATAGTATTTTTCTACTGTAAAGTTTCCACTCCTCTCTCCTGGGTAGTGCCATTTTATTTCAATCACTTTTTGTCCTCAACCCTTTACATTTGAACAAAACTTTCCATACGTATTTGCCTATGGTAGAAGTTGTCTGAAAGTGACTTTTTGGACCAGAATGCAAGAACATTTAGGGAATAAAGGTGCTCAAAGTTGACCCATTTTGCATACAGCACCCCACCCACCCTACCATGAGACATCCATGTCTTCATCACTGGAAAAGAGGTTGAGTTTGACATCACTTAAAAGCTTACAAACAGGGTTATCAAACTATTTTATAATTTCTTGAACTATTATATATTTTTAAAATACATACGTCCTTTAACTTTTAACGTAAAATAATACAAATATTTTAGCATCTGTTTAGACTATTTTACATAATCTGAGGTGTTTGTGTTGTGCCAGCCATTGGTTAAGACACAGCATACGTTTGAATACAGGATGGGTGTCATTTCAATCATAAGAGAACAATGGATTAACTTGTTCAATGCTAGTTAATGATACAATAGTTATCACATTTCACATTGGATTTATTAACTACAAAAGGTAGTAATTCTGGTGCAGCTCTGCACACACAAGCTTGTTGGCTAGCTAGCTTGTTAGCTATCTCTGGTCTAGCTCTTGAAAACTCTAGGCGGCATTATGTGTAATGTAATGGAACTGAGAGCCATGATCAAGGGCTAGCTCTGGTCCAACGTTAGTTAAGCCAACTCTGAAGTTCAAAGACACTCAAAGTTCTTTCATATTAGCCGCTCCTCCATAGGTATAGTTCTTTGGGCCTAATGTGAAGAATTACATCACTACACAATATTTTGTATCAAGTCTGCCAGGAGTTTGCCCAAATGTACCAATTTATACAATTTCAAGTAATCTTTTTTATTTAACCTTTATTTAACTAGGCAAGTCAGTTAAGAACAAATTCTTATTTACAATGACGGTCTACCAGGGAACAGTTGGTTAACTGACTTGTTCAGGGGCAGAACGACAGATTTATACCTTGTCAGCTCGGGGATTCGATACAGCAACCTTTCGGTTACTGGCCCAATGCTCTAACCACTAGGCTACCTGCTGCTTCTATACAGAACTATAGAGAGCATACAAAACGCTTTGCTAATAAACAATGTAAGTTTACACACTCCCAGGAATGTCATACATGATGGATCATTAGCTTCCCTACATGGGTGTGGAGCCAGAGACAGCAGTGGAGTCAAACTGTAGAACCCAGTTCCTACATTTTAATATAAAAATGTATTTTATCAAACAAAACTATGCTACATTTTATCTCTAGGACTCTCAGGATGACAAACAGAGCAAGATTACTGAATGTAACTACATTATTTACCTTCAGAGGTGAATGTGTGAATTTTTCTTCTGTAATAGCTACTATAAATTCGACAGTGCAGTTAGATTAATAAGAGTTTAAGCTTTCTGCCCATATAAGTCATGTCTATGTCCCGTAAAGTTGGCTGTTGTTTACAACTTCAATCTAGTCACATTATCACATATTGAGCAACAACTGTTTTGGTTTAGGGACACCGATCCCGTAGATTTTAATTATTAAAAATGCTTGTTTCAAGAAATTATGAAATAGTTTGACAACTCTGTTTTTAAGCTTTTAAATGATATCAAACTCAACCATTCATATTTTCCATGGTAGGTTGGGGTATGCAAACTTGAGCACTTCCATCTCCTAAATGTTTTGGCATTCAGGTTCAAAAAGTTACTTTCTGACCACTTCTGCCATGGGCAAATATGTGACTCACCACCTGGATTCGGTCTTATGTAGCAACATTTTAATTTCTGTTTTTTTACATTGGATAAAAGTAGAGACTCAACATGGTATATCATACACTGCATTTGAGGAAACAATGGGAAATTAATTCTTCTTTGAAAGTTGATCAATTTGTAAACTCATTTTTGAGAAAATGGAGAGCTACTGGAGAGCTCTTCTTTGTCTACACCCATTCAGGATTGTTCACACCCTCTTAAGCCTTAGCCCCACCCGTCTCTTTAAGGGTTGATCTGTGCGTTCTGTACTAACTTGCCAGCTACTTCCCGACATCTAAGAGAGAGAGAACAGCTCACTGGACATTACTCGCCCTAGCAGAATTCAGAGCGTTTCCCGTTCAGAGCGCACACTGGACGCTCTGGCCAATAAGTAGGGTTGTTCCCAAAGCTCTGACCTCAAGATGACAGTCAAGCACCGAAGCTAACTGGCTAACATTGGCTAGCTACTTCCAGACACATAATGAGAGAACACCCCACCCTGACCATTTTACTCCCCCTAGCAGAGCTGGTTAGACTTTTTTCATGTTATTCAGAGTGTTGGTGACTGTAACTGTGCTGCTGGCAACAATTGAATTACGCTTTGTTGCCGACGTTTACTGACACCGGACATATTCAACGGGTGTTGAGCGTTCAAAAATCTTCAGTTATTCTGCGCTCTGGCACACTAAGATGAGAGTATTTTGTTAAGAAATGTAGCTAGCTAGGTAAACAATGAATCCCAACACATGACGTAACGTTAGTTAGCTAGCTAACAGTACACTAACTTGAAATGAAAATACTTTGTCAAAGTTTGAGTGCAGTCTTTTGTTAAGACATGTAGCTAGCCAGCTAAACAATGGACCATATTCACAATGCGTGATGTTACTACCCTGCATGAATCTGCAGGTAGATAACCAACCATGTTCTATGGCTATAACTAACGTTAGTCAAGCAAATGTGTCTGAAATACGAAGAATAAGATCATAACGTTAGCTAGTGACCCGGCCAGCTAACGTTAGCTAGCTAACAGTACACTTGAAATGAAACCACTCTCTGTCAAAATTAGAAATGTGAAATATCTGAAAAGGTAGCTAGCTAGACTATCTTACCAGTATACATCATGGTTGGATGTGTCTCCTGTCTGATACCATGCACGATGTAATCCAGACTGGTGTTTTCTCCATCTCCTTAGCTATCATACTCGAATTCCACTGATTTCAAAACATAACGTTAGCTAGCTAACAGTACACTTTAACTTGACATTAGGTTTATGCAGTTTTACTACACGACACATTGTTCAAAAAGTCGCGTTTGACACGATTACCTTGACATACTGACTATCTCCAATAGACAGACGCGTGCTATATGGCAGACCAATCCAAACTCATCTCTTGGTATGTCCAGCCCACTCATTATCTCAGCCAATCATGGCTAGCAGGAAGGTTGCTCCCTTTGTCTGTGGCTAAACCAACTAGGCTTGTAATTTAACAATTGTATTCGTATTTAAAGTTGGCATACAAGTTTGATATTAAGGCACATGAAAGTTCACATGTTCAAGAAGGCATTTCTGCCAAAAACCGCATTTTGATACAAAAAATGTTTACGTTCAAACAGCTCTCCTGTGAAGTTGTGACTTGCGACATACGCCTAGTTTCCTGAATCGGGTCACATGAAAATGGGTGCGGTCAAAAAGTGATTGAAATCAAATGGAATGACCCTCCTCTCTCTTCCTCATGTTCACGCTGTAAAAGTGAACGTGTTTTCACTTCTCAGTCAACCTACAGTACCAGTCAAAAGTTTGGACACACCTCCTCTTTCCAGGGGTTTTCTTTATTTTTTATATTTTCTACACTGTAGAATAATAGTGAAGACATCAAAACTATGAAATAACACATATGGAATTATATAGTAACCAAAAAAGTGTTTGACAAATCAAAATATATTTTATATTTGAGATTCTTCAAAGTAGCCACCCTTTGCCGCCTTGATGACAGCTTTGCACACTCTTAGCATTCTCTCAACCAGCTTCATGAAGAATGCTTTTCCAACAGTCTTGAAGGAGTTCCCACAATAACTATGTGTTATTTCATAGTTTTGATATCTTCACTATTATTCTACAATGTAGAAAATAGTAAAAAATAAAGAAAAACCCTTGAATGAGTAGGTGTCCAAACTTTTGAATGGTACTGTATGTGGAGAATATGCATTCTGAGTATCTATCTGCATAAGCCCCCCAGTGCGTAGATATAGCTCTATAGTACAAGCTAATAGAAGTAACATGATATGCCTCTTATTGCATGCGTTTCCTTTAAGTCCTTGTGGACAGGAACATCTAATGAATTATTGAAGCTTAATGCAATATTGGATATAACGTCCCTTGATCTGGGCTGAACTCACTTCAGTATAGTACTGTGCAGTCAGAGTTTATTGGAGTTGTATTTCATCCCTGCATACATTGGAGATGTCCCGCATTAAACATATGTTCTACTCCATTAACCCTAGGCCCTCCATGAGTCGTGACGTCACTTAATTAGGATGAATTACCACGGTCAACGTGAGGTTCACCCACTGCCGTTCATCCGGAGTTTCCCCCACCACCACCACCACTATATTACTACTCCTACTTATCTGCCATCAACAATGCTTTTTACACACTGGGTGATCTCCACCCCGGCCAGCTGCTCAACACATACATTTGCAGGGTAAACATGCTAATAATAATCATGCTTAAGAAGAGCAGGACGGAGAGAGCGAGGAAAGGATGGATAGAGGGAGAGAGGAACTTATGGTGGGAGTATGGGGTTGTTTTGATGTGCAGGAGAATAACCAACGGACTGGCAGGCTGGTTAAACAGGCTGGTTAAATTAACTTAAATGAGTTCAACTGCTATAACAGAAATCAACTAGAGACCGGCCACCCATCTGGCCCAAGGGATACTGTATGCAAATGGTTACAGTGTGATGCTGGTCTGGATAGAATATGAGGCACACACAAACACACAGAAATACACACACACACTGGTCCATGGAAACATAGAGCCTGGTTTGAGGCTGTGCCAAGTCAATAACTTGCTGATCCCTGTTGCTGTGTGTGTGTGTGTGTGCACACGTGTGCGTGCATGTGTCTGTGTGTGGTTGTGGTTGTGTGTCTCTGTGTGTAGTCTGTGTACCTGCTGCCACTCACCTCACACGGCACCGCTTCACAGTGAGGTCGTCATGGTAACGGTCAGCTATTGGAGGAGAGAGTTCTCTCTCTCCTTTCTGGTTGCATCCCAAATTACACCCTATTATGTAGGGAATAGGGTGTAATTTGTGATGCAGCCTCGGTCTGCCAACGCGGTCACCCTGACCTCAACACAGTTCAGCAATACAGTGAAGGTGCACAATAAGAGCACATTAAATCACTGATGTGGCTCAGGGGATGGATGATTCCATTCCCTCCCACTGTGTGTACCGTACATGTTTAAGTGTGTATGTGTTTCAGCATGTGTGTGACTTGAGATCTGGGTGAGATCTCTACATTTTCAAGAGATGGATGAAAATGTATGAAATATGCATCTGCATGCTTCACTGTACGTTTTATAACCATTTAGAATGTGTGATGGGTTGCTTTGGGAAGCTGTACAACACAAAATTATTTGTTTGTCTATATTGGGAAAATGGCAAGGAACGTGTTCACCATTTATAATTGGCTATTGAACAGCTAACGGATGATTAGTATACTAAGGTAATTTAAAGTTCAACACCTGTCAACATAAAAATGGAGGACAAAGCAGCAAATGCTCTCCATCCTCATCTGTTTTTGACAGATCTGGGGCAGGTCTAAGGAGGCTTGGAGGTTCATTGACTTACATCCAAGACAGAAAGGCAGACAGACAGACACAGTTAAACTAACAGAACTGGACAAATTTTACCTGATTTCAACTAACGGGGCCCAACTAGTATGGCCAGAGCTCATTTAGCCTATCGGGGCTCGAGTAGTGTGGCCTGATTTCAACTAATGGGGCTAAACTAGTGTGGACAGAGCTCAACTAGCCTATCGGCCAGTGTTGTAGTATTAGAGAGCGGTCTCAAGTCCGGTCTCAAGACCTTCGAGTGGTAATTGAGTGAGTACTCGTAATTTCTTCTTGAGACCTGCTGAGTAAAAATGTTTTAAAAAGTTATAATTATCAACTGTTCAGTCAATGCATATAACGGCTTTGCCAGGCCAAATATCCACACTCAATTCATGACATATTTATAAATATTATTTTCATAGTAGGCTTCCTAGTTTCCTCTTAAAATGATTGTCCTTTATTGAAAAATATCCTCAAACTTTGTTGCTCTTGTCGGAATTTCCTTGCCCCGCTGATAGGGGAGACTGGGGAAAATTGTTTGAGAGTCACGCACTTGTTAAGGGGAGACAAACAATGTTGTAGTTTTATCTATTATTTGATCATTTGTAGAGTGACTATTATTTTCAGCATGCATATTTTTTTTTACTATGCCTAAAGAATCCATATGTTCAACTGACATTAAATAATGTACATTAACACGGAAATACTGTACATTTTGAGCTCTCATTATCGTGGTGATCTGACACAATTACAGGGCACAACTAGTGTGGCCTGGGTGGGCAGAGAGGGCCTCAGAGGTGTTATAGAAAGTTTTGGTTTCCCAGAGAGGCAGGCGAGGGGGCAGCAGAGCCTCTCCACAGCCCTTAAGTTAGGGGGGGTGAAGTGGTTGGAGGGCCAAAACAAACCTATTTGATTACACGGGATCTGGCCTTCTGACCCCCAGTCTTTCAAATGTCAGGGGAGAGGGAAGGTAAAGGAGGTGAAGGAAGAGGCAAGGGCTGGGAGTAGAAGGGCTGTGGTTGGAATAGGGGGGATGCGGGGGATGGTTGGGGTTCACTTGAGTTCTTATGTAGAGGCTGGCTCATGAACCTGATTAAGCTGTGAGTGTGTGTGTGTGAGAGAGAGAGAGTTAGAGAGAGGAAGTATGCATAGGTGTGCGTCTGTGCATGTGTGTATGTGTGTGTGTGTGTACATCAGCTATTGCCCCTGTAGCTCAGTGCTGGGTGGCAGACACAGAGTCAGCTATTCCAATCACTCTCTCTCTCTAATCAGCAGCCACCCTCTCTCTCCTCATTGTAATGTGCTGCTTTAATATCCCATTGTTAAAGACACAATCAGTGCAGTTGATAGTAACCAAGAGAAAGAGGGAGAGAGAGAGGAGAGTGTCATCTGAAAGGTGCTGTGGTATAGTTCGGGTTGCGATTGGTGCCTGGAGAGAGAGAGAGAGGAGAGTGTGAGAGAAAGAGAGTTTTCTCGTCTGAAAGGTGCTGTGGTATGGTTCGGATTGCGGTTGGTGCCTGGAGAGAAAGAGAGAGAAAGAGAGAGAGAGAGAGAGAGAGAGAGAGAGAGAGAGAGAGAGAGGTGCTGGGGGCGAGCAAGGCAGCCCATACCCGCAGCATTTAAATGTAGCTCCCATTGGGAGGTTTTACGCTTCAGAATGGTTTCCTGTGACGTGGATTGTATGTTTGATTTGCGCTTTGAGGGGTTAGTGTTTTTCTCGGGAGGGGAGAATCTAGCACGCTCTCATTTCCGCACAACCAAAGAAAGTTGGCAGGCACAAGCAGAGGGATTTTGCTCTCCCTCCCTGTTAGAACCACATTTCTTTCTTCCTTTATTTCGTTCTTTCTTTCTTTATTTTCAACTTTTTATTTTCTTCTTCTGTTGAGGTTTGCTCCAAGACTTATTCAATCTTGACAGATTGTTCTTAATATTTGGTGCTGTTTGAAGCGGGGCTGTTTTCATGGTTCCCTGGTCTGCCATGGGTTTGTGCTGATGCTCTAAGACAGAGAAAGAAAGATAAAATAAAGTACTGTGCTGAAAAGGGGAGAATTAACAAAAACATGCACACACGTGTACAGCAATGGAGGCTGCTGAGTGGAGGACAGCTCAAAATAATGTTTGGAACGGAGTAAATGGAATGGCATCAAACATATTGAAACCATGTCTTTGATGTATTTGATACCATTCCACCTATTCCACTCCAGCCATTACCTGAGCCCATCCTCACCAGGTGCCACGAACATCCTGTGGCATACAGACATACACGCACACACCTATATACATATACAGTGCCTACACACTATACCCCATAATGTCAAACTGAAATGTTTTACAAATTAATAAAAAATTAAAAGCTGACATGTCTTGAGTCAATAAGCATTCAACCCCTTTGTCATGCAAGCCTAAATAAGTTCAGGAGTAAAAATGTGCTGAACAAGTCACAAAATAAGTTGCATGGATTCACTCTATGTGCAATAATAGTATTTAATATGATTTTTGAATGACTACCTCATCTCTGTACCTCACACATAAAATTATGTGTAAGATCCCTCAGTCGAGCAGTGAATTTCAAACACAGATTCAACCACAAAGAACAGCGGGTTTTCCAATGCCTCAGAGATCAGATGAGTAAAAATACAAATAAACAGACATTAAATATCCCCTTGAGCATGATGAAGTTATTTTTTACACTTTTAATTAATACACCCAGTCACTACAAACTCAGTTGTCAGAGAGGAAGGAAACCGCTCAGGGATTTTACCGTGAGGCCAATGGTGACTTTAAAACAGTTACAGTGTTTAATGGCTGTGATAGCAGAAAACTGAAGATGGATCAACAACATTGTAGTTACTCCACAATACTAACCTAAATGATGGAGTGAAAAGAAGGAAGCCTGCACAGAATAAAAATATTACAAAACATGCATCCTGTTTACGATAAGGCACTAAAGTAATACTGCCAAAAATGTGGCAAAGCAATTCATTTTTTGGTCCTAAATACAAAGTGTTACGTATCGGGCAAATCCAATCCAACATATTACTGAGTACCACTCCATATTTTCAAGCATAGTGGTGGCTGCATAGTTTCAGGATAAAAAAGAAACAGAATGGAGCTAAGCACAAGCAAAATCCTAGAGGAAAACCTGGTTCAGTCTGCTTTCCACCGGACACTGGGAGATGAATTCACCTTTCAGCAGGACAATAACCTCAAACTTAAGGCCAAATCTACTTAAGTGATAATGCCTGAGAAGCCGGTGTTTGGAGGATACATTATATTGGCACGGGTCTCAAACTGTGCCAATATATCCTCCAAACACTGTCTTCGAGGGCAGTTTTACTTTAATACAACGGGCAACCAACATGTTCAAATAATGATTAACATATTTTCATAGAAAATGTTATTTTGATTAATTCATTCATACTATTTCATCCTTCCACGAGATATAGTCCCAACACAAATCTAGGGTTGCCATAGATGCATACGACCCAGTCATTAAGTCTTTTTGTTCTGTATCTATGGACGCGACCCAGTCGTTTGTTCTAAATTTTCTATTGCCATACTGGCTGGCAACGTTCTTATCCCTTGCTTGCTAGCTAGCCAACTACGGCTAACTTACAGTCACGTCAAACAGTCCGGCCAGAATAACAGCAAAGTAGCTGCATTTACATTTGTATAAGCTATTTTCTAGTGACATTTATTTGGATATATCCAAATCAATGAGCTATTGATGCGCGATTTCACCTGGCATAGATTATGTGCTCTCTCATCAGGACTACAAAACAGCTAACACAATCACTTCAAACTGAAGCTGGAAAGGCTGCAAACTAGTTACATTTTGTTTGACCTGTTTTGTATATATCCATAAAGATTATGCTAATTCATGATTTCGACTGGCTGAGATAAGCTGCCTGCCTGTCTGTCTCATCCTGACTCCCGACCCCTACACGTTCATTACTACGGGACAGCTGGAGATAGAATTTCAATATTCAAACAATGTTGCAAATGTCAGAGACACAGACAGCAAGGTTTATACAAATCTCCGCTGTTGAAAACCAAATGCTAGTCTAAAAGAAATGGGAGATAGTGTCTAGATGCTTTTTATAGTGTAGATCAAGTTTATAAATTGACTGGCTGGGCTGATGAGACAGTGGATTGCGCAGTGAGATGAAACAGAGTAAATAGGCATTTCAACGTCATAGCTTTAGCCGGTGGAAATTTATGGAATAGACACTGGCTGGAATGCGGTGTTAACCAATCAGCGTCAAGGATTAAAGGCTCTGCATGGTCAATCTGACATCTGCAGTGGCCATAGAGTATTTACTGCGATACGGCCTCTGCAGAAGTCAGGGAATTTATACTTCTTGTGCTTCGCGGAGCAGAGCAGATCTGTTGTGAAGGAAGTTGTCAAGAAAGTGAGTTTGTGTTTATACAGGACCTCTCACCTCCACCTGCCGTCAACCAACCAATGTCAATGTGGAGCTATACGGAGCCCTCTTCATTGTTACAAAATTTGGAGGGGCTCAGTACGGAGCTCTATTTGGCCTCTGCATGCCTCCAGAGGCTCCGCAATTGCGTCACACCCTCCATACGGCGCCTCCGACCACATTATAGGATCAAGCATAAATTGAGTTTTAGACCCACCCGTTGTATAAACTGGAGTTGCTTAGCAAGAAGACAGTACATTTTCCTGAGTCACAAAGTTGCAGTTTTGACTTAAATCTGTTTATAAAATCTATGGCTAGCCCTTAAAATGGTTGTCTAGCAATGATCAACAACCAATTTGACAGAGCTTGAAGAATTCTGAAATTAATAAATGGGCAAATGTTGCACAATCTAGGTGTGGGAAGCTCTTAGAGACTTACCCAGAATGACTCACAGCTGTAATCACTGCCAAAGGTGATTCTTCAATATATTGACTCAGGGGAATACTCATCTAATCAAGATATATTAATGTTTGATTTTTCATACATTTTCTACAAATGTTCAGATTTTTTTTCCACTTTAACATTACAGAGTATTTTGTGTAGACTGTTGACAAAAAAAAGCCAATTAAATCTATTTTAATCCCACTTTGTAACACAACAAAATGTCCAGGGGTGTGAATACTTTCTGAAGGCACTGAACACACACACACACACACACACACACACACACACAGTACATATGCTGTTTCACAATATTCTATAGTGGAATGAAAAGCCTTAGTACTAATTGCAGACAATGGATACCGGATGGGCAGTAGGTGCAGCAGGATTGGCCCAGGTTGTTCTGTTGGTTCAGCTGGTAGAGCACAGTGTAGGAAGCCTGCTGCTGTGGCCACACCTCATGGAGATCAGAAACATTAAGCCGTTCCGGGGTGCATCCCAAATGTTACCCTATTGTAGGGAATAGGGTGCCATTAGCTCTGGAGTTGATGTTATTCAGGAACAGAGAATGCACGATTACAGCTGCAGTTGTTCTAGAATTTGATGGGCCAGTTTTACAGACATAGTTTAGTCCAGGAAACTGGTCTTAAGACCACATACACCAATGGATCCTCTGCAGTTGTTGTAGAACACATTTTTGAACAGCATTTCTTCTGGAACTACACACACACACACACACATACACATGCATACACACACACAAAAATCCTGTTTTCATCTCCCTCCCTCTCTCCCTCCCTTCTTTCTTTACTTTCTTACAGTAAATGCATACTGTATTTGCACTCTGCTCGTGTCAAAGGATGATTAGCGTAACAGTCTCATCGCTGTTCGGAGAGCAGATGGAAAAGCTAACGGGTGTGGGCAAATTTTCTCTATAAAGTTGGTAGAACGAGCAGGCTTTCCCCAGGAGTGGTGGTATATGAGTTGGGCTGGGAGGGACTCTGCTAGTACCCATCCCCCCCATCTCATCATTTATTCTATTCCACAACAGAAAATCCATAGTTAGCCCTTTGAGGGGTGGTGTTTTTTTACAGTTAAACTGTGGAGTCTGTACACTAAACAATGTATCTTTGCATTACTGTTCACATAACCTTTTCTAATGTCAAAGTCACTAGATATTTGACATTTAACGACTTTAAGAGAATGTTGGGCATTTACAGAAAGCACATTGAAGAAATATCAAGTGTGTTTTGACCATTGGGAGCCCATAGATCGCATTCACAGAACCTATCCCACTACAGGAATGAAGCCTCATATTCCCAAAACCTCCCTAACTTCATGACAAACATCTGCACATTGTACAAACTAAGTAATAGATTTGGGATTGAGGCCACTACACAACAGTAAACAGAGAAGTGGTTATTGTTGTTGTTGGGGGGAGGGGGTTTGGGTGTTGAATAGTGTTAAGTAGATAGCAAGGCGACATGGTTCCACTACCTGTCTATACGCCCCCAACTATTAGGCCATCAAATTATCCAGAACCCTGGCTGTTCCGTTCAGCCACAGCGGAGGAGATGAAGGAGAAGAGGTGATGAGATGTACAGACGTTGTACGAACGGCAGAAGTTCAGAGCCAAGGATAGATTAAAGAAAAGAACACTGTCTGGCTGCGCTCCCATCCCGCCCATTAGCAAATTGGTTGTTGATTCTCTACAGACGTTTGTTGTTGGTGCTCCCCTGTACCAATAAAGACTGCGCAGCAAATGGGCCAAGGTTGATTTTTAAGTGTAAAATGTATAGTGTTGATTCAGGAGTTAAATTCACTCTGTAAGAGAGAAATTAACATTCAATGGTGTAAAGGATCCCCAGTTGTTAGTGTTAATAACCAGAGTTATTGTTTTACACTGTGGAGAGCAAAAAAGTCCCATCAGGTTACCTAACCCTGACAGTCAATCTGAATGCAGATTGCGGGTGAATAAATAATCCAACTGTATCCTAAATCTGTCTGGATTCCAATAGGAATTACAAATAACTTTGCAAGTATTTATTATTTTATAAGGAACACCATTAGCTACTGCTAAAGCAGCAGCTACTCTTCCTGGGGTCCACACGAAACATAAAACATGACATAATACATAACATTAATAGACAAGTACAGCACAGGGACAGAACTTCATGAATTTAAAATAAGAATACACACTTTCATACATTTATGCCTTACCATTCCATGCATCATTTACTCATTATATTGGCAATAGCCATTCGTTTTTCCATATATTGCGATCTTATGCTCTACTGTTACAATTGCTTTGTCTAAACAGGACTTGTTATCCTAATCTCATATCAACCTTGAATCCTGATATTCTAAACTCACAGCACCAGTTGTTCTGTCAACACCAGAGACAATCTCACATCACAAACCATCCGTGTCCTTGGTTCTTCTGCTTGATGCCAACACTATGCATAATTATGTGATTCACATATGATACTGAATGCAATCGCAACACATGAAAATGGAAATTAAATTATCATGTAGTGTTTCACCAGTCATTAACTTCTGCTCAGTTCCCCTGGCGTGAACAGAGTCACATATCATGTCGTATGGAGTTGTGCCTAAATTTCACATCCATACATATACAAATATATATACATACATACACATATATATACATACATACATATGCACACATTTTTTAGAATATACCTTTATTATTCCCCAAACCCTACCACCCTTCCCCCAATTGGAGTAAACTAATAAACAATAACACTTAGGCTTCTACCTTTAGTTTATACATACTATACACATTTTACACAATCTGTTTTACAATAGTTATATTTTGTTTGTTTTTAGTCCTTCCTCTATTTCTGATGTCCATCCAGTTTGATTTCTATTTGTAATTGTGCTATTTCACAAAATTTCTGAACCTATATGCATTTTGCAGACCCCATATGTTTTACATATGTTATCTTGTTGTTATTAGCCCCACCCTTCAGCTCCATTCAACCCCTCCCATCTATCTCTTAACACCATCCATTTTGGATTTCTACTGAACCTTTCTATTCTCATAGCTTCTACAGATTGTAAATTAAATAACATTTTTGCTCAAATAATTATTATATTATTGATTGATTGACTATGGCTTTTCAAATCACCCAGTATTGCTATCTGCAGCATTAGTTCTAGGTAACTGTTGCAATTCTTCAGCCATTCCTGGACCTGTGACCAAAAACGAGCTACATATGGACAGTGATAAAATAAATGATCTAACGACTCTGCCTCCTCACAGCAGAATCTGCAGAGCTGGGAAGATTGTATCCCCCATATATATTACATTCTATTGGTTGCAAGAATTTTGTATGAGAATTTAAATTGAAAAGTTTGATGATTTGAATCCGGCGTTGTTTTGCGTGTCAATTCATAAATGACGTAAATGTCAATGTAAAATAAACCATGTGCCATGGAATCAGAGAATCGAAAATTTCTTCCCAACTATTTTGCAATTTATATGGCACAGCTGTCAATTTTTTGGTCCTTAAATGAATTTGGTATATTTGGTATATATATATATTTATCACAGACATTTTCCTTACTTTTTCCCCCTTCCACTTGCCTCTTCCATTTTTGTGGTAATGCTGCAATTAGTTGGTTGAAATTTGGGTAGAGCAGACATTTCCATATGTCTGTGTTAGCTGCATGTGTGACATTATTTCACCAGTCCTATTTATGATATCATTTACAAAGATTATACCTTTTTTATTATTGAAAAATATGTTTTTTTTAATCAATTTGTTTATTTGAGTTTAACCACAATATTAGTTGTATTATTTGTTCTGTATTTTCAGGTGGATTAAACTGAAATTGCAACCAACTTTTGGAGATGATTTCGTTTTCAAATAACTGAAAGTGAGCAGTTGTAATCTGAATAAAGGGAAAAAGGCCATTCTTGAACATGGGGTTAGTACTTTACTAGAGAACCATTTCGGATTTACGTATAACTTTTGTATGACTGATGCCTTTAGTGAGAGGTCTATAATGCTTTTATATTTAATCATTTCTGCCCTCTGAATTTATATTCGTTATATAAATAGGCCCTTTTCATTTTGTCTGGCTTGCCATTCCATGTAAAATGCAATATTTTTTGTTCATATAATTTAAAAAGCAGGTCACTAGGTGTAGGCAAAACCATAAGCAAATAGGTAAACTGGGATATGAGTAAAGAGTTAATCAGGGTGATTTTTCCACAAATAGACAGGTAACAATATCTATTTTTTATAACTTTCTGTAAAAATTTATTGGAGTGAGATAATTTCTTTTTTTCGGGATATGTATACAGAGTATGTCCACATCCCCGTCAGACCATTTTATTGGTAAACTTCGCGGTAATATAAAAGTTGCATTTTTAGTGATCCAATACGTAATATAGTACACTTATCATAATTTGGTTTTAATCCAGAGAGGTTAGCAAAAGTATCTAGATCCTCTATGAGGCTGTGGACGGATCCAAATTGTGGTTTTAAAAGAAAAATGGGTATCCTGCAATGGGCATCCTGGGGTAAAGATTTGAAATTGTATTTTTATAGTGGATAAAAGTAGAGACTCAGAGCTAGAAAATGGTATATCATACACTACAGTTGAGGAACAATGGGAAAGTAATTCTGCTTTGAAAGTTGATGAACTTGTAATCTCAATTTTGGGAAAAAGGACCTTTACTGTTTTGGTAAACCTACTGGAGAGCTATTATTTTTTATATGTTTAACTTTTCTTACCCTTTTTCGTGATATCCAATTAGTAGATACAGTCTTGTCTCATTGCTGCAGCTCCCGTACGGACCCAGGAGAGGCGAAGGTCGAGAGCCATGTGTCCTCATAAATACGACCTTGCCAAGCCGCAAGGTCTGCTCGCTTAACCCGAAGCCAGCCGCACCAATGTGTTGGAGGAAACACTGTACAACTGGCGACCGTGTCAATGTGCATGCGCATGGCCCGCCACAGGAGTTGTTAGACCACGATGTGACAAGGACATCCTGGCCGGCCAAACCCTCTCCTAACCTGGATGACGCTGGGCCAATTGTGCGCCGCCTCATGGGTCTCCCGGTCGCGGCCGGCTGCGGCACAGCCCGGGATTGAACCCGGGATAGTGAAGCCTCAGGCTTTGCTTTAGTCCGCTTCACCACTCGGGAAGCGAGTGGTTTGTCTACACCCATTCAGCATCGTTCACACCCTCTTAAGCTTTAGCCCCAACCATCTCTTCAAGGATTCACGTGAGGCCGGGTACTAAACAACCAAAGTTTCCAGACTAAAGGCTGGTTTATACTAGATCTATCAACAGTTGTCACAGTGGCATCATGAACATTCTAAAGTATAAAAAAGTATAAACACAAAAAATCTGGCTGCATGACATCAGCAGCCTGATGGTCCAAAATAGCATGACTAGTGTATTTTAACACCAATAGACCCACCTGTTTAAACCGGAATTTAGTATATGTCAATCTAGCAAACCAGGCTACTAAAAATCTACTTTCTAAACAATGTTTTGGTTTATTTCTAGCTTGTTAGCAAGCTAGCTAATGTTAAGTCAGCTGGCTAGCCAGTTCAAATAATGACCATATCATATAGCTGACAATGTCTTCACTTTAGCTCATTTTTCTTCATTATTACAGGAAAATAAACTAACAATAAGATTAGTATTTACAAGTTAATGGCGAGCCAATTACAGAAAATAGCTTACGGTTGTGAGTGTGATGAAATAAAAGCAGGGCATTCCACCGGAGAATTTTAGAACTTGGACACTGTCTCGTTGGCCATTACCATATCTAGTAAACACATTCTATATGAAATAAAATCTTAGTTTATTTGTCACATGCACAGGATACAGAAGGTGTAGTGAAATGTTTACTTGCATAGCTAGCTTGCTAAACAATGAACCATAATCCCAACTCATAACGTTACTACCCTCCATGAACCTGCAGGTAGCTAACCAACTAGGTTCACTGTTAGCTAGCTAACATTTGGCTATAACTACCAATGCAAATGTCTCTGAGATACTAATAATATTACTACAAAGATCATACACGTAACGTTAGCTAGTGAGGCCAGCCAGCTAATCTTAGCTTGCTAGCTAACAGTACGCTTTAACTTGAAAGGAAAACAACTTTTTGACAACATTAGAAACGTATAATATCTGAAAAGGTAGCTAGCTAGGCAATCTTACCCGTATACATGGATGGAACCTTCTCTCTCTCTGTCACAGATGCCAAGGTTGCCCTTAGTTTGAAGATGTTGTCTGGAAACAGGTGTTTTATACAACAGCCTTCTGTGTATTCTCTTTTCGACTCCCTCTCCATATTTTCAATTAAATGCCAACATTTTCTCCATCTCCTTAGCTATCATACTCTAATTCCACCGGGCATTCCACTGATTTCAAAACTCAGTCTTCCAGAAAGTGGAGAGCAACACTTTTGCAATTCTACTACCTGATATCTTTAAAAAAATCTGTGTTAGAAAGGACTACCTACAGATACTGACCAGGTCATGTTATTGACAGAAATGTGCTACATGGCAGACCAATCCAAACACATCTCTCGGCATGTCCAGCCCATCCATTATCTCTGTCAATCATGGCTAGTGGGAAGGTTGCTGATCTTTTCTTCGGCTAAACCAACTAGGCTCATAATTTAACAATTATATTCCTAATTATAGATGGCATACACATTTGTTATTATGGCACATGTTCCAGAAGGCATTTCTGCAAAAAAACTAATTTTGATTAAAGAAAAGTTTACGTTCAAATGCCTCTAATATGAAGTAGTGACGCACGACATACGCCTAGTTTCCTGAAACGAGTCACAATTACCAACCACAATGGGTTTCCTGCGGTAACATGTAATATCTTGAACACGTAGGCCTTTTTGTTACATTACCACCTGCTATGGGTTTCATTAAGCATGATGCAACATTCATGCCTTGAATCGTGTGAAGTTTCCTCCCACTAGAGTTTCAACTTAATGGTTTCGACCTCAGCAACTTGTCTTACATTTCCATTTTCAGTCCCTATATCATATTCACACACAACAGCATCCACCAGTCACATAAACTCAGCAAAAAAAGAAACGTCCATTTTTCAGGCCCTATTTTTCCAAGATAATTCGTAAAAATCCAAGTAACTTCACAGATCTTCATTGTAAAGGGTTTAAACACTGTTTCCCAGGCTTGCTCAATGAACCATAAACAATTAATGAACATGCACTTGTGGAACGGTCGTTAAGACACTAACAGCTTACAGACGGTAGGCAATTAAGGTCACAGTTATGAAAACTTAGGACACTAGAGGCCTTTCTACTGACTCTGAAAAACACCAAAAGAAAGATGCCCAGAGTCCCTGCTCACCTGTGTGCATGATGTGGACTGCAGATGTGGCCAGGGCAATACATTGCAATGTCCGTACTGTGAGAAGCATAAGACAGCGCTACAGGGAGACAGGATGGATAGCTGATCATCCTCGAGGTGGCAGACCACGTGTAACAACACCTGCACAGGATCGGTACATCCGAACATCACACCTGTGGGACAGGTACAGGATGGCAACAACAACTGCCCGAGTTACACCAGGAACGCACAATCCCTCCATCAGTGCTCAGACTGTTCGCAATAGGCTGAGAGAGGTTGGGCTGAGGGCTTGTAGGCGTGCTTTAAGGCAGGTTCTCACCAGACATCACTGGTAACAACGTCGCCTATGGGCACAAACCCACCGTCACTGGACCAGACAGGACTGGCAAAAAGTGCTCTCACTGACGAGTTCCGGTTTTGTATTACCAGAGGTGATGGTCGGATTTGCATTTATCATTGAAGGAATGAGCATTACACCGAGGCCTGTACTCTGGAGCGGGATCGATTTGGAGGTGGAGGGTCAGTCATGGTCTGGGGCGGTATGTCACAGCATCATTGGACTGAGCTTGTTGTCATTGCAGGCAATATCAACGCTGTGCGTTACAGGGAAAACATCCTCCTCCCTCATGTGGTACCCTTCCTGCAAGCTCATCCTGACATGACCCTCCAGCATGGCAATGCCACCATCCATACTGCTAGTTCTTTGCGTGATATCCTGCAAGACAGGAATGTCAGTGTTCCGCCATGGCCAGAAAAGAGCCTGGATCTCAATCCCATTGAGCAGGACTGGGACCTGTTGGATCGGAGGGTGAGGGCTAGGGCCATTCCACCCAGAATTGTACAGGAACTTGCAGGTGCCTTGGTGGAAGAGTGGGTAACATCTCACAGCAAAAACTGGCAAATCTGGTCTAGTCCATGAGGAGGAGATGCACTGCAGTACTTAATGCAGCTGGTGGCCACACCAGATACTGACTGTTACTTTTGATTTTGACCCCCCCTTTGTTCAGGGACACATTATTCCATTTCTGTTGTCTGTGGAACTTGTCTGTGGAACTGTCTGTGGAACTTGTTCTGTTTATGTCTCAGTTGTTGAATCTTGTTATGTTGATACACATATTTACATATGTTAAGTTTGCTGAAAATGAACACAGTTGACAGTGAGAGGACATTTATTTTTTGCTGACATATTTGTTTGCTGACACACATATTAGTACATGCACACATATCAGTACATACAGTGACATCAGAAAGGGTTCAGACCCCTTGACTTTTTCCACTCTTGTTACGTTACAGCCTCATTCTAAAATGGATTAAATGAAAAAAACACAATACCGCATAATGACAAAGTGAAAACAGTTCTTTAGAAATGTTTGCAAATGTATAAAAATAAAAAAAACATAAATACCTTATTTACATAAGTATCCAGACTCTTTGCCACTGAAGGGTGGCTAAGAGACTAAATTGAGCTCAGGTGCATGCTGTTCACATTGATCATCCTGTGGTAAATTCAATGGACTGGACGTGATTTGGAAATGCACACATCTGTCTATATAAGGTCCACAGTTGACAGTGCATGTCAGAGCAAAAACCAAGCCATGAGGTTGAAGGAATTGTCCATAGAGCTCCGAGACAGGATTGTGTCGAGGCACAGATATGGGGAAGAGTACCAAAAATTATCTGCAGCATTGAAGGTCCCCAAGAACACAGTGGCCTCCGTCATTCTCAAATGGAAGAAGTTTGGAACACCAACACTCTTCCTACAGCTGGCCGTCCGGCCAAACTGAGCAATCGGGGGAGAAGGACCTTGGTCAGGGAGGTGACCAAGAACCCGATTGTCACTCTGACAGAGCTCTAGAGTTCCTTATAGAAGGAGAACAATCTCTGCAGCGCTCCAGCAATCAGGCCTTTAAGGTAGAATGGTAGGACGGAAGCCACTCCTCAGTAAAAGGCACATGACAGCCTGCTTGGAATTTGCCAAAAGGCACCTAAAGGACTCTCAGACCATGAGTGCAAGAGTCTCTGTTCTGATGAAACCAAGATTGAACTCTTTGGCCAAGCGTCACGTCTGGAGGAAACCTGGCACTATCATCTACGGTGAAGCATGGTAGTATCAGAGTCATCCTGTGGGGAAACATTTCAGTGGCAGGGACTGGGAGATTAGTCAAGATCTAAGAAAATATGAAAGGAGCAAAGTACAGAGATCCTTGATGAAAACCTGCTCCAGAGCGCTCAGGACCTCAGACTGGGGGCGAAGGTTCACCTTCCAACGGGACAACGACCCTAACCACACAGCCAAGACAACGCAGGAGTGGCTTCAGGACAAATCTCTGAATGTCCTTGAGTGGCCCAGTAAGAACCTGGACTTGAACCCGATCGAACGTCTCTGGAGAGACCTGAAAAAAGCTGTGCAGCGATGCTCCCCATCCAACCTGACAGAGCTTGAGAGGATCTGCAGAGAAGAATGGGAGAAACTCCCCAAATACAGATGTGCCAAGCTTGTAGCATCATACCCAAGAAGACTCAAGGCTGTAACATGTGTAAAAAAGTCCACAATAACGGATTTTCCACAATTTTTGAATGCAAGCACATTCAGATCGACACACAGTGGTGTTATAATAGGCACCTAGCCCCAACAGGTTAAACTGTTTGAAATTGGGTCCACGCTCAAAGAGGTGAGTCTAGTTAACCTATGCATGGTTGAGGTGTTGGACAAGAAAAAGCTCATTGGCTAATAGCGCCCATTTTGTTCTAGTTCTTTGAAAATTCTACACAGATGCTACTGTCACGTCCTGACCAGTAATAGGGGTTATTTGTTATTATAGTTTGGTCAGGACGTGGCAGGGGTGTTTGTTTCATGTGGTTTGGGCTATGTATTTAGGTAGAGGGGTGTTTGGTTTATGTGGTCCGGGGTTTGTTAGTCTATGTTCTATGTTAATATATGTTCTATATTCTATCTAGTCTTTTGTATTTTTATGTGTAGTTAATTGGGGTTGGACTTTCAATTGGAGGTAGCTGGTTATTGTTGCCTGTGATTGAGGGTCCTATAATTAGGAGTTTGTTTTTCATGGGTTTTGTGGGAGATTGTGCTTGTTTAGCTGTGTGCCTGACAAGACTGTCCAGTTTGTTTGTGGTTTGTATACATATTTTGTGTTTTCCTTCTTCACCAAATAAAAAGAAGATGAGTGTACATTTTCCCGCTGCGTCTTGGTCTCTACCCTACGACACCCGTGACAGCTACATACAACATTTGGTGCTGATCGGTCCAACGGTTTTGGAGAAGAAGACTTTTAAAGTTGTCGACATCATCAGAAATGGTCCAAAATATATCAAAACCATACTGTTTGATTTTGAGTTTTGATATTTGGCAAGCGTGTTAAGGAGTACAGAAGTAGCTCATCCTAGAGCAATATGTCCAATCTGTCCTGATGGTGGCACAGTGGGCCCACAGCTGGAACCCTGGCATTGCTGCTTGTAGCTTTAATTAGGGGTTCAAGCAGGGTTCAAGCAGCGAATCTGGTGAAACCCTATTACACTGAACAAAATTGTAAATGCAACATGCAACAATTACAAAGATTTGAATGAGTTACAGTTCAGATAAGGAAATCAGTCAAATAATTTGCTGTTGTTGTTAGAATGATATACTATTGGATATAGTGTATTTGTATTTTTTATTGTTTTAGTCAGTATTTGTATTGTGGCTGTGTAATTGTCCTTACGATCCCAGGGACTACGGGTGCAAATGTGACCCGTTTCAGCAAACTAGGCTTATGTGACGGGTCACTACTTCATACGAGAACCATTTGAACTTCATCTTTTTTTTCAAAATGCGTTTTTTGGCAGAATGGCCTTCTGGAACATGTGAACTTTCATGTGACTTAATACATTTTTTCTATGTCGTCTCTAAATACTAATAAAATTGTTAAATTATGAGCTTGGTTGGTTTAGCCACAGAAAAAGCCAGCGACCCTCCCACTAGCCATGATTGGCTGAGAGATGAGTTTGGATTGGTCTGCCATATAGCACGCTTCTGTCTATTTGAGCTGTTAGTATGTGTAGGTAATCAGGTCTAACGTCACTTTATAAAAAATATATTGCTTATTAGAACTGCATAAGTGTTGCTATCCACTTTCTGGAGGACCGAATTTTGAAATCAGTGGAGAGTATGATAGCTAAGGAGAAGGAGAAAACACCTGTCTCTGGATTACATGTTCAAACTAAGGGCAACCACGGCATCCGTGTCAGCGAGAAGCATCCAACCATGATGTTTACGGATAAGATAGTCTAGCTATTTACATTTTCAGATATTACACATTTGTAATTTTGACAAAGTCGTTTTTACTTCAAGTTAAAGTGTACTGTTAGCTAGCTAGCTAATGTTAGCTGTCTGGCCTGCTAGCTAACGTTACATGTATGATCTTATTATTTGTATCTCAGACAGTTGCTTGACTGGTTATAGTTTAACCTCTTGGGGCTAGGTGGGACGCTAGCGTGCCACCCGTGGTGCACTCCATCAACAGCAGGTGCATTTCAAGAGCGGCAAATTTGAATCCAAATAAATGTCAAAATTCAAATTTTTCAAAAATACAACTATGTTACACCATTTGAAAGATAAACATCTCCTTAATCTAACCACGTTTTACGATTTCAAAAAGGTTTTACGGCGAAAGCATAAATTTAGAGTATGTTAGGACAGTACATTTACAAGAGTTGTGTGTAATGTTTTGTCAAGTCAAAGACAGGGTCACCAAAACCATAAAACCAGCTAAAATGATGCACTAACCTTTTACAATCTCCATCAGATGACACTCCTAGGACATTATGTTAGACAATGCATGCATTTTTAGTTCTATCAAGTTCATATTTATATCCAAAAACTGCGTTTTACTATGGCATTGATGTTGAGGAAATCGTTTCCCTCCAATAACCGGCAGTCAAGTCAGCGTAACAAATTAAATAATTAAAATTAGAAAACATTGGTAAAATATTATATTGTCATTTAAAGAATTATAGATTTACATCTCTTGAACGCAATCAACTTGCCAGATTTAAAAATAACCTTACTGGGAAATCACACTTTGCAATAATCTGAGCACTGCGCCCAGAAAAATACGCGTTGCGATACAGACTAGACGTCATGTTGGGGAGATCTAAAATCGAAAATACTATGTAAATAATCCATTACCTTTGATTCTCTTCATCAGATGTCACTTCCAGGTATCACAGGTCCATAACGAATGTAGTTTTGTTCAAAAAAGCTCATCATTTATGTCCAAAAATCTCCGTCTCGTTAGCACATGATGTAAGCCAGCCGGACTTCTCGTCATGAACGAGGGGAAAAAATATATTTCCGTTCGTTCAAACATGTCAAACGTTGTATAGCATAAATCATTAGGGCCTTTTTTAACCAGAACATGAATAATATTCAAGGTGGACGAATGCATACTCTTTTATAACGTATTGGAACGAGGGTACCCAAGATGAACTCGCGCGCAAGGTGTCTAATGGGCCATCATCGTTCCATGGCTCTTGTTCGGTCAGATCTCCCTCCAGAAGACTCAAAACACTTTGTAAAGGCTGGTGACATCTAGTGGAAGCAATAGGAAGTGCCAAAATATTCCTAAACCCCTGTGTTTTTCAATGGGATAGGTTTAAAGTCAATACAACACATCAGGTATCCACTTCCTGTCAGAAAATGTCTCAGGGTTTTGCCTGCCAAATGAGTTCTGTTATACTCACAGACACCATTCAAACAGTTTTGGAAACTTTAGAGTGTTTTCTATCCATATATAATAAGTATATGCATATTCTAGTTACTGGGTAGGATTAGTAACCAGATTAAATCGGGTACATTTTTTTTTATCCAGACGTGCAAATGCTGCCCCCTAGACCCAACAGGTTAATGTTAGCTGGCTAACATTGAAACTGGTTGGTTAGCCACCTGCAGATTCATGCAGGTTAGTAACATCATGAGTTGGGATTATGGTTCATCGTTTACCTAGCCAACTAGCAAGCTAGCTACATGTATAACAAAAGACTCCACTATGCAAGTAACCATTTCGGGTGCGTTCATAAATTCAGTCTGGCCATCTACTCCGATTTCAGAGCACTCTCATCTGAGTGTGCCAGAGCGCAGAATAACTGATGAATTTACGAACTCTCAGCATAATTAAATTGTTGCCAGCAGCACAGTTACAGTCACCAACACTCAGGATAACATGAAAACAGCATAACCAGCTGTTTTCTAGGGCGAGTAAAATGGTCAGAGTTGGGTGTTCTCTCATTTGTGTCTGGAAGTAGCTAGCAAGTTAGCCAATGTTAGCCAGTTAGCTTGGGTGCTTGACTGCTGTTGTGAGGTCAGAACGCTCGGATAAACCCTACTCATCGGCCAGAGCGTTCAGTGTGTGCTATGAACTCTCAGAGAGCGAAATGCTCTGAATTTTACAAATGGACAATCTGACAGCACAGTTGCAGTCACCAACGTTCTTGATAACACAAAAACAGCCTAACAGCTTTGATAGGGCGAGTAATGTTCAATGAGCTGTTCTCTCATTTGTGTCTGGAAATAGCTAGCAAGTTAGCCAGTTAGCTTGGATGCTTGACTGCTGTTAGTACAGAATGCTCAGATCACACTTAAAGAGATGGGTCGGGCTAAAGCTTAAGAGGGTGCGAACGATGCTGAATGGGTGTAGACAAAGAAGAGCTCTCCATTTGGTACCAAAACATTAACATTTTCTCAAAAGTGAGGTTACAAGTTTATCAACTTTTAAAGCAGAATTACTTTCCCATTGTTCCTCAAATGCAGTGTATGATATACCATTTTGTAGCTCTGTGTCTGCTTTTATCCAATGTAAGAAATACCATTTCAAATTTTGCTACATTAGGCGGTCAGTCACAAATTAGCTTTTGGTTAACCCTGGCACATTTACATGGATATTTCATTCTAGTAATATTGATGTTGATTAATGTGTATTGTCCTCTATAAATAAATAATAAAAAGTACACTTTGATCCAGAGCATCCAAGATATGCTCAATGGGTTACAAGTCTGGTGAGTATGCAGGCCATGGAAGAACTGGGACATTTTCAGCATCCAGGAATTGTGTACAGATCCTTGCGACATGGGGCCATGCATTATCATGCTGAAACACGAGGTGATGGTGGCGGATGAATGGCACGACAATGGGCCTCTGGATCTTATCAAATTGCCATCGATAAAATGTAACTGTGTTCATTGTCCATAGCTTATGCCTGCCTATACCATAACCCCACCATGGGGTACTCTGTTCACAACGTTGAGATCAGCAAACCGCTCGCCCACACAATTCTGTACATGCTGTCTGCCATCTGCCCGGTACAGTTGAAACCGGGATTCATCTGTGATGAGCACACTTCTCCAGTGTGCCAGTGGCCATCGAAGGTGAGCATTTGCCCACTGAAGTTGGTTACGATGCCGAACTGCAGTCAGGTCAAGATCCGGTTGAGGATGACGAGCATGCAGATGAGCTTCCATGAGACGGTGTGTGACAGTTTGTGCAAATTCTTTGGTTGAGCAAACCCACAGTTTCATCAGCTGTCCGGTTGTCTAGTCTCACACAATACAGCAGGTGAAGAAACCGGAAATGGTGGTCCTGGGCTGATGTGATTATACGTGGTCTCCGGTTGTGAGAACAGTTGGATGTAATGCCAAATTCTCTGAAACAACATTGGAGGCAGCTTTTCGTAGAGAAATTAACATGAAATTCTCTTCCAACAGCTCTGGTGGACATTCCTGCTAATTCCACAACTACACAACTACTGACCACAACTAATGACCATGATTACTGACCACAACAACACACCTACTGACCACACAATTACTGACCACAACCGCACAACTACTGGACACAACCAAACAACTACTAACCCCACAACAACTGACCACAATGACACAATTACTGACCACACAACTACTGACCACAACCACACAATTACTGACCACACAACTACTGACCACAACCACACACATTCTGACCACACTACTACTGACCACAACCACACAAATTCTGACCACACAACTACTGACCACACACCTACTGCCCACAACTACTGATCACAACTACTGACCAGCACTACACAACTACTGGCCACAACTACTGACATCAATTACTGACCACAACCACACAACTACTGACCACAACTACTGAACACAGCTACTGCACACAATTCCTGACCACAACCATACACCTAGTGACTACACCTGCCGATCACTACTACTGAACCACAAAACTAATGACCAGAACCCCACAACTACTGACCACAACCACACAACTACTGACCACACAACATCTGACCACACAACTACTGGCCACACAACTACTTACCAAAACCCCACAACTGACCACAGAGCTACTGACCACTCAACTACTGAACCACACAAGTACTGATCACAATTGACCACAACTACTTACCACAACCACACAGCTACTGACCACAACTACTGACCACAACCACACTACTGACCACTCAACTACTGAAGCAGACAACTACTGACCACACAAATACTGATCACAATTGACCACAACTACTTACCACAACCACACAGCTACTGACCACAACTACTGACCACAACCACACTACTGACCTCTCAACTACTGAAGCAGACAACTGCTGACCACAAAAGTACTGACCACAATTGAACAAAAATACTGGCCACAACTACTGATCAGTACTGAACGCAACTACTGACGAGAACTACTGACCACAGCTACTGACCATAACCAAACAACTACCTACCAAAAACAACTGAACCAGAACCTCAGCTAACCGCTCTCTCGTGTCTCATCATTGATTAGTCCAAACTGAGCCGTTGCTATTGATATTGTCAGATGCAGAGGTGCACATGTGGCAAATGACTGACCAAAACCACACAACTACTGACCAAAATGACTGACCACAACCACACAACTATTGGCCACAACTACAAACCACACAACTACTGAGCACAACTACACAACTACAGACCACAACTACAACTACTGCTACAGATGCTGGTTCAATACCTGTGCTGGCCTCGACTGGGAGACCCATGAGATGACTATAGGTTTTTGGTTTCTCTCCCTCTAAAAACAATAATAAATAATTCTAAATAACAAACTGGCTTTATTTACAAATTGGCAACAATGTCTCGCCCCAGGTTCAAGAATGGCCTTTTTCTCGTCATTTTATGTTATTTGAAAACCAAATAATCTCCAAAATATTGTTATTTTTTAAACAAAGTGATTATTATTATTAATTTAGAACGATATAAAAGCCCCTTGGATATTCTCACAGATATATTATTAACCCTGTTAATAGCAGGACAATATATATTGGTTATATTGTTCATGGCTCCTGAGTGGCGAACAAAAGCGCGCAAGGTTCAAGGCACGAGGTCAAGGGGTACAGGATGGGCCGCAGAGCCACGCACAGAAGACAGACCTAGCCCATGGGGAAGGGAGGAGGAGGGAGGCGCTGACTAGGGAAACGTTCCCGCTGTTATAGCAGGTAGCTGGACAATAGACTTGCCTAGATGGATGGTAGCGGGAGAATTCTATAGTCAAATGTATTTCTAAGTTAGGTTCTAAGTTAAGTATTATTATTATTATTATTATGTATCACATCCGACCATGATTGGGAGTCTCATATGGCGGCGCACAATTGGCCCAGCGTTTCTCTCCCTCTAAAGACAGAAATAAATGTTTTGTCCTTTTCAAATATTATTTTGGCCTTTATTCAGATTACAATCGCTAACTTTTGTTTTTTTGAAAATGAAATAACCTCCAAAATATCAAGATGATGGCACAGTCATATAGCCCAACACCTACATAAAGCTGAGTGACTCACTCATCCATGGCTTTGGATCAGAATAAATAAGTACCAACATTCTTTATGATCGTCTTTAATAAATAAATGTTTTGGTTATCCTGATCTGGATACCATGTACAATATTATAATAGCCCATTATGGGTATTAGCAGGACAATATACCTTTACCAACACCTCTCTGTATTTTGATACTTTGTGGATGGGGCCACCGCATCGCAACTCAAAATGCGTTGCTACAGATACACATGCCGGCCGCCACTGGAAGACCTATGAGGCGGCTTTTGGTTTTAATTTAGAATCCTCCAATCCTCTATATGTAGCTATTGGCAGAGAGTCACGTCATATTTCTAGATATACCGTAGGCGACATGAGTCTCACTAGTGTTGAGTAATGTGCTGTTAAAAGTGGTGTATGTCTTATTTATTTAACATTTACATTTTAGTCATTTAGCAGACACTCTTATCCAGAGCGACTTACAGTAGTGAATGTATACATTTCATGCATTTTTATTTTATTTATTTATTTATTATTTTGTACTGGCCCCCCATGGGAATCGAACCCACAACCCTGGCGTTGCACACACCATGCTCTACCAACTGAGCCACAGTTGGTAGAGCATATTGAAGTTAGAAGCAATAGGATTTGAAGCAATAGCCTACAACTATTTTAGCACCATTTCGTGCTGCTCTGAGACAAGCATGGGGACTGGTCTTGATAAATCAATGAGATTTTTATTTTGACTGAATCTCCGTTTGGGTATTGGTTGGACTACAATTATGGTGTAGAAATGTTATGCTCTTAGTGTAACCTTTATTTAACCAGGCAACTCAGTTAAGAACAAATTCTTATTTACAAGGTTAGCGTACTCCTTTCTCCCCGTCGGAGAATTGAGCCGTCCGGGTGTGCTGTGTGTTTATTTACAGCAGTGATGGACAGCTGGTAGCATTTTGAAAACAGGTAGCCCGAATAGCAGGACAATAGACTATTTGTAGCTCGGCTACCGTAGTTGTATTCGATGCTTAAGTACTCTCAGTACTAACCTTAACTACTGACCACAACCCAAACAATTCTGACCACCATTACTGACCTCAACTACTGACCACACCTACTGACCACAACCACACAACTAGTAAACCACAACTACTGACCACAACTACAAAACTACTGACCATATCTACTGACCACAACTATTGACCAGAACTACTGACTGAAAATACTGATCACAACCACAACCATACAACTACTGACCACAACTACTGAATCACACAGCTACTTAATAAAACTACTGACCATCACTGACCACAACTACTGACCACACTCACACAACTACTGACCACAAATACTGAACTACACAACTACTGAAACACACAACTACTGACCACAACTACGCTGACCACTACTACTGACATTTACTGACCAGAACTACTGACCAAAGCTACTGACCACAACCACACAACTACTGACCACAGAACTGTTGACCACACAACTTCCGAACCACACAACTAATGACCAAACGCACACAACTGCTCACTATTACTGACCACAACTACTGACCAAAACTACTGACCACAACCACACAGTTACTGACCACTACTTACCACTACTACTAAACCACAACTACTGACCACAACCACAACATTACTGACCACAACTACTGATCACAACCACACAACTACTGACCACAACTATAAACCACACAACCACTGACCACAACAACACAACTACAGACCATACCTACTGACCAACCACGCAGCTACTGAACACAACCACAAAACTACTGACAACAACCGCACAACTACCGACCACAACACCACAACCACTGACAACAACGAATGGCCACAACTACCAACCACATCAACATAACCACTGACAACAATTACTGACCATAAATACACAACTACTGTTCACAACCACACAACTACTGACCACACAACTACAGGCCATAACACCTGACCACAACAACCGACAACAACTGAACAACTACTGGCCACAACAACAGACCACAACCACTGACCACAATTACCACAATTACTGACAACAACCACACAACCACTGACCACAATTACTGACCACAACCACACAACTACTGTCCACAGCCACACAACTACTTAACACAACTATTGACCAAAACTCCTGATTAAAACTTCTGACCACAACTACTGACCACAACCACACAAGTACTCACCACAACTACTGACCACACAATTAGTGAACCACAAAACGAATGACCACATAACTACTGACGACAACCACCCAACTACCGGCAAGGCAACTACTGACCAGAAACACAAAACTACTGCCCACAACTACTGACCACTACTGAACACTACACATATACGGACCACACCTACAAGCCATAACTACTAACCTAAACTGAACAACTACTGACCACAACCACTGACCACAATTACTGACCACAACCACCCAACTACGGACCAGACAACTACTTATCACAACTGCTGAACCAAACAACTACTTACTTAAAATAGTGACCACTACTAACCACAACTACTGACCACAATCACACAACGACTGACTGCAGTGTGGTCATTCCTTATTAAAAGGAATGACCACACCCACACAACTTTTGACAACAAAACAGACCCCACAACACAACTAATGACCACAACCACAAAATGACTGACCAGTGCTACTGACAATTACTGACCAAAGCCACACAAGTACTTACCACAACTAATGACCATAACAACAACATGACTGACCACAACTACAGACCCGTATTGACTACAACTACTGACCACAGCTACTGACCACAACCACATAACTACTGACCACAAACACACAATTACTGACCAATACTACTGACCACTACTACAGACCAGCACTACTGAACACATATATGGACCATAACAACTAACCACACAACTACAGGACATAACTTCTGACCTCATCTACGGACCACATCTGAACAACTACTGACCACAACTAATAACCCCAAAAATTGTTAACATCCACTGACCAAAATGACTGACCACAACCACACATCTACTGACCAGACAACTACTTATCACAACTACTGAACAACACAACTACTTACGTAAACAACTAACCACAACTATTGGCCACAATCACAAAACGACTGACCACAACTACTGACAATAACTACAGACCACAATTACACAGCTACTGAAAACAATGACTGACCACACAGCTACTGAATAACAAAATGAATGATCATAACCACACATCTACTGACCACAACTACTGACCACAACCACAAAACTTCTGAACACAATTACTGACCAGCAACCACACAACTACTAAACCAATACTACTGACCACAACTACTGAACACTACAACTGACCAGCACTACTGACCATATATAATGATCTCAACTACTTACCACAACTACTGACCACAACTACTGAACTACACAACTACTGAACCAGACAACTAATGACCCCAACCATAAAACTATTGACTACAACTACTGACCATTACTGACCACAACTACTGACCACAGCTAATGACCACAACACACAACTGATGTCCGTAACTACTGAACCCACACAACTACTCAACCACACAGCTAATGACAAAAGCACACAACTGCTGAACACTGCCGACCACAACTACCGGCCACAGCTACTGAACACAACCACATAACTACTAACCACAACCACAGCTAATTACCACAACTACTTACCACAACTACTGTACTACTACTAACACCCACCATACAGCTACTGACCACAATTACACAATTACTTTCCACAACAGCTCACCATTACTGACCACAACTACTGACCACAAATACTGATCACAACCATACAACTACTGTCCAGACTACTGATTACAACTACTGAACCATGCAACCACTTACGAAAACTACTGACAACTACAGAACACTACTATTGACCACATAGACTGAACACAAAAATTATGATCACATCCACACAAGTACTCACCTCAACTAAAGACCACAATTACTGACCACAGCTACCGACCACAACCACACAACTAGTAAACCAAAACTACTGACCACAACCAAACAATTACTGACCACATCTAGTAACCACTACTAAACAAAACGTCTGACCAGCAATTACACAGCTACTGGCCACAATGGCTGACCACACAGCTACATAATAACAAAACTAATGATCACAACCACATATCTACTGACCACAACTACTGACCACAAACACAAACAACCACAAACAACTACTGATGACTTCTGAACACTACTACTGACCACCACTACCGACCACATATACAGACCACAACTAATAACCACACAACTACAGGCCATAACTTCTGTTCTCGACTACTGACCACAACCGGCTAACTACTGACCACAACTAATAACAACAACTACTGACCACATCCACTGACCACAATTACTAACCACAACCACAATTACTAACCACAACCAACTACTGACCAGACAACTACTTATCTAAACTACTGACCAATACTAACCTCAACTACTGACTACAATCACACAACTACTGACCACAATTACTGAAAACAACTACAGACCACAACTGCACAACTACTGACCACAATGACTGGCCACACAGCTACTGAATAACAAAACTAATAATCACAACTACTAACCATAGCAACAAAACGTATGGCCACAATTACTGACCACAACTACTGACCACAGTTAATGACCAAAACCACAAAACTACTTAACTACAACTACTGACCACAACTAATGACCACTACTGCACACTGCAACTGACCAGCACAACTGAACATATATAGTGATCCCTATTTACCACAACTACTGTCCACAGCCACACAACTACTCACCACAACTAATGACCAAAGCTCCTGCCCAAAACTTCTGACCACAACTACTGACCACAACTAATAACAACAACTACTGACCACATTCAAGGACCACAATTACTACCCACAACCACACAACTACTGACCAGACAACTACTTATCTAAACTACTGACCAATACTAACCTCAACTTCTGACCGCAATCACACAACTACTGACCACATCCACTGACCACAATTACTAACCACAACCGCACAACTACTGACCAGACAACTACTTATCTAAACGACTGACCAATACTAACCTCAACTACTGACCACAATCACACAACTACTGACCACAATTACTGAAAACAACTACAGACCACAACTGCACAACTACTGGCCATACTGACTGACACACAGCTATTGAATAACAAAACTACAGATCACAACTACACATCTAATGACCACAATTAATGACCACAACTATTGACCACAGTTAATGACCAAAACCACACAACTACTAAACTACAACTTCTGACCACAATTACTGACCACTACAACTGACCAGCACAAGTGACTATATACACTGATCACAACTATTTACCACAGCCACACAACTACTTACCACACCTATTGACCACAACAACACAACTACATTCCAAAACTACTGAACCACACAACTAATTACCAAAAGCACACAACTGCTGACCACAACTATTGACCACAGCTAATGAACACAACCACAAAACACCTGACCACAACCACAAAACTAATGAACACAACTACTTAACACAACTACTGACAACAACTACTGACCACTAACACACAACTAGACTACAAACACACAATTACTTCCCACAACTGACCACTACTGGCCACAACTACTGACCACAAGTACTTACCACAACCACACAACTACTGACCAGAAAACTACTGATCACAACTACTGAACCACACAACCATTTACCAAAACGAATGACAACTACTGAAGACACAACTAATGATAATAACCACCCAAGTACTGACATCAACTACTGACCACAACCACAACACGACTGACCACAACTACTGACCACTACTGACCTCGACTACTGACCACATCTACTGACAACAACAACTAGTAAACCACAACTACTGAATTGCACAGCTACTTAATAAAACTACTGACCACAACTACTGACCACATCTACTGACCACAACAACTAGTAAACCACAACTACTGAATCACACAGCTACCTAATAAAACTACTGGCCACAACTACTGACCACAACTATTGATGACAATAACTGACTGCACAACGACTAAACATCACAACTACTGACCACAGCCACAACATGACTGCCCACTACTACTGACAATTACTGACCACACCTACTGACCACACCTACTGACCACAACCACACAACTACTGACCACACAACTTCTAAACAACAACTGCTGATCTCAAACACAAAACTACTGACCAAAACTACTGACCATTACTGAACATATCTACTGACTACAAACACACAGCTACTGACCACATCTACTTAACCAGAACTACTGACCACAACCACAAAACTACTTACCAAAACTACTGATTACTACTGACCACAACTACTCAGTACAACTACTGACCACAACCACACAACCACTGTCCGAAACTACTGAACCACACAACTAATTACCAAAAACACACAACTGCTGACCACTACTGACCACAACTATTGACCACAGCCAATGAACACAACCACAAAACTACTGACCACAACCACAAAACTAATGAACACAACTACTTACCACAACTACTGACCACAACTATTGACCACACCCATATGCAAATGACCACAAATACTGAACCACACAACTAATTACCACAACCACCCAACTACTGACCAAACAACTACCGAACCACACAACTACTGACCACAAACGCAAACTACTGACCACAACTATTGACCACACCCATATAACAACTGGCCACAAATACTGAACTACACAACTGCTAAAACACAAAACTAATTACAACAACCATAAAACTACTGAACCACACAACCACTTACCAAAACTACTGACCACAACTGCTAACCACATCAACTGACCATACAACAAATGATCCCAACCACACAAGTACTGACCTCAACTACCGACCACCACCACAAAATGACTGACCACAATTAATGACCACTACTGACCTCAACACCACAACCACACAACAAGTAAACCACAACTACTGACCACAACCACGAAACTACTGAACACATTTACTGACCACATCTACTGACCACAACTCCTGACCGAAAGTCCTGACCACAACCACACCTACTACTGACCACAACTACTGAATCACATAGCTACTTAATAAAACTACTGACCACAACTATTGACCACACCCACACAACTATTGACGGCAATAACTGACTGCACAACTACTGAACCACACAACTACTGACCACATAACTACTACACAAATACTGAACTACACAACTGCTGAAACACACAACTACTGACCAAAACCAGACCAAAACCATCTACTGAACCACAACTACTGACCACAAAAACTGAACCACAACTACTGACCACAAATACTAAACTACACAACTACTGACCACATAACTACTGAACCATATCTACTGAACCACAACTACTGAACACAAAAACTGAACCACAACCACTGACCACAAATACTGAACTACACAACTACTGAAACACAAAACTATTGACAACAACTACTGACCACAACCACACAACCACTGTCCGAAACTACTGAACCACACAACTAATTACCAAAAGCACACAACTGCTGACCACTACTGACCACAACTATTGACCACAGCCAATGAACACAACCACAAAACTACTGACCACAACCACAAAACTAATGAACACAACTACTTAACACAACTACTGTCAACAACTACTGACCACTAACACACAACTAGACTACAAACACACAATTACTTCCCACAACTACTGACCACAAGTACTTACCACAACCACACAACTACTGAACCACACAACCATTTACCAAAATTACTGAACACACACCTAATGACCACAACCACAAAATGACTGACCACAATGACTGACCACTACTGACCTCAACTACTGACCACATCTACTGACCACATCTACTGAATCGCACAGCTACTTAATACAACTACTGACCACAACTACTGACCACAACCATTGACCACACCCACACAACTATTGACAACAATAACTGACTGCACAACTACTGAACCACACAACTACTGGCCACAGCCACAAAATGACTGACCACAACTACTGACAATTACTGAACGCACCTACTGACCACAACCACACAACTACTGACCACACAACTTCTGAACCACACAACTAATCACCAAACGCACGCAACTGCTCACCATTACTGAGCACAACTACTGAACACAACCACACAACTACTGACTCCAACTTCTAAACAACAACTGCTGACCTCAATCACAAAACTACTGACCAAAACTACTGACCATTACTAAACATAACTACTGACTACGAACACACAGCTACTGACCACAACTACTTAACCAGAACTACTGACCATAACCACAAAACTACTTTTCAAAACCACTGATTACTACTGACCACAAATACTCAGTACAACTACTGACCACAACTACTGACCACAACTACTTACCAAACAACTACCGAACCACACAACTACTGACCACAACTACTGACCACACACACAATTACTGACCACAATTACTGACCACAACCACACAACTATGTACCACAACTATTGACCACAACCACAAAACTGTTTACCAAAACTACTGATTACTACTGACCACAACTACTCATCACAACTACTGACCACAACTACACAACTGCTGACCACAACTACTGACCAAACAACTACCGAATCACACAACTACTGACCAAACAACTACTGAACCACACAACTACTGACCACAAACTACTGAACACAACTGCTGACCTCAATCACAAAACTACTGAGCATTACTGAACGTAACTACTGACCACAGCCACATGGCTACTGACAACAACTACTTAACCACAACTACTGACCACAACCACAAAACTATTGACCAAAACGGCTTACTACTACTGACCACAATTACTGATCACAACTACTGACCAAACAACTACTGAGTCACACACCCACTGACCACAAACACAAACTACTGACCACAACTACGGACCACAAACACAAACCACTGACCAAAACTACTGACCACAACCACACAATTATTGACCACAACTACTGACCACAAAATGACTGAACCGCACACATAATGACCACAACAACACAACTACTGACCATAACTACTGACCACAACCACTCATTTACTGACCACTGCCCCTCAGTTACTGGCCAAACAACTAGTTACTGACCACACAACTACTGACCACGTCCATACTGTAGGGCCCACGGTACCTGCAACACAACCACAGAACTACATAACAACTGACCAAAACTACTGCTTTTGTCTTCACTAGCTCTGGTCCAGATCTGGTCCTGGGCATAGCTAGATAGCTCTGGTCTGCACTATAAATTATAACTAGTTAAAGTTGTATAAGTTATCATATAATACCCACCAACAATAATTGGAACTCTGGATCCGTTCAAGCTAGAGACACCAAACCATATTTCACATGTTCAGGCTATCCTTTCCTATCAACCAACCAATCAATTAATGAATCAATCTTTTCATCTACCCACTTCTTCAACTATAACTCATCACCACCCTTACTAATGCAGACATTACCACTGCTATAGTGTATTTCAAAACCATACATACTTTAAAACACTCTACATTTTCTTCAGGAAATAATATTTTCATTGATCACTGTTAAAAATGGGCACATATTTTTTTCAAAATGTCTCAATACTGCCCCCGAGCCCCAACAGGTTAACATAAAGAGTCTACATAGTTCAACTATGGACACAAGTGGGAGTGTAGTTGCTGGGTGGTAGGTAGAATGATGGTCAAAGATAAAAGTAAAAAAATTCAATGTCATGAAGAAGTTTAACTGGCACTAAAAAAGGTACATTGTTACATCCAATGCCTGTTTGCCAAAGGCTGATGCCACGCAAGCGCTTGTACACATGCCTACACACACTTGCATTTAAAGGCACACACACGCGCACACACACACACACACACACACACACACACACAAATAGTGCCACAAAAGCACACAAAAGCATACAGTTGGCCTTGCTGTGTTTATTTTTGTGGTTCTTGATGTCTGTGGGGGGGGGGGGGATCTTGGATGGTTGGTGGCCTGGCGGTTGGGAGTTTAGGCCGGTGGCCAATATGTCGCTGGGTCGGGACCCCAATTCGACTGGGTGGGGTATCTGTCCTTGACCCTGGTTGCTCCTGTGGGTCATTCTGGATGGGAGTGTCTGCTAGATGACTGAATGTATCTACTGCAGGTAGATTGCTTGTTTTAAAATTCAAGTAAAAAAAGTGTTACAACTCATTGCTTTAGATTGCAAGACAGAAAAGGTATTAGATATACAGGGTTATCTGAATGCAAGCTAGTTGGTGAAAGTAGGGAGGGATAGAGAGAGTTGTTGATTCCTTGGATTTATGATTAGTGGTCAAAATATGGCAGTATGCCCATACATTAATCAGACATTTGCCTGGTCGTCCGTGGGCAAAGCGTGTATCAAGATAAGCATGTGAAAGTTGTGCCAGATTACCGTGTGTGTTCAAAGTTAAGATTTCAATCAAATGGGTTTGTTGGTATTGGTAGCAATATTATCTCTGATGGTGCTGTTTGTCGCTAGCAAGGTAGCTACAGGATAACGTTGGCTATGTAGGTCGTGGATAGTAACAAATGATTCATGTTTTTTTCAGCAGTTTTATATATAAGTCTTTCAGAGGTTCATCAGTGTATAGTGTCAGACTTAACGTTATCAACATTTCAGTAGCCTGTCTGGCAGAAACTTTGACTGTGTAACGTTTCAGTAATCAACTTAGCTAGCCTGTTGGGGCTAGGGGGCAGTATTGAGAATTTTGAAAAAAATATGTGCCCATTTTTAACTGCCTCCTACACCAACTCAGAAGCTAGGATATGCATATTATTAACAGATTTGGATAGAAAACACTCTGAATTTTCTAAAACTGTTTGAATGGTGTCTGTAAGTATAACAAAACTCATGTCAGGCAAAAACCTGAGAAAAATACAACCAGGAAATGAGAATTTTGTGGCTGTACTATTTTCGAGTCATTGCTAATAGATCACACAGTGACAAAGGATTCATTTCGCACTTCCTACGGCTTCCACTAGATGTCAACGATCTTTATAAAGTTGTTTGAAGCGTCTATGATGAACAGAGACCGGATGACAAGGAAGAGAAGTTGACGTCCCTGGGATGTCGTCACTTCATTATTGCCCGCACCTGCGCATTCATGTGAGTTCATGTGAGGCGAGACATTTTTCAAAAACGTTTTTCAAGACACAGGAGAGGTTGGGTTGAAACATTACTGATGTTTCATGTTAAAAATGGCCCTAAAGATTGATGCTAAACAACGTTTGACATGTTTGAACGAACGTAAATAGATTCTTTTTTTTACTTTTCGTTGTGACTTTCCCCCCCCGCCCTACTTTTGAGTAGCCACCGAAGCGCTAACAACATGGAACAACTTGGTGTTATTTGGACATAAATTATGAACTTTGTCGAAAGAAACCACATTTGTTGTGGACCTGGGATTCCTGGAAGTGCCAATGGATGAAGATAATCAAAGGTAAGGGATTATTGACAATAGTATTATTGATATTAGATGGTTACAAGATGGTGCTAACCTGTATATCCTAGCCTATTGTTCTTAGCACAGCACCCCGTTTATTGCAAAGTGTGATTTCCCAGTAAAGTTATTTTGAAATCTGGCAATGCAGTAGCATTTACGAAATGTTAAACTATAATTCTTTGAATGACAATATTATAATTTACCAATGTTTTCGAAAAGTAATTTTGTAAATTGTAACGTTGATTCACCGGAAGCATTTGAGGGGAAAAAAAATCTGAATTTCACCGTTACTGTAAAATGCTGTTTTTGGATATAAATATGAACTTGATGGAACAAAAAATGCATGTATTGTATAACACAATGTCCTAGGAGTGTCATCTGAGGAAGATTGTCAAAGGTTAGTGCATCATTTTAGCTGGTTATCTGCTTTTGGTGACGCCTGTCTTTGAATTGACAAAACATTACACACAGCTATTTTCAATGAACTCTCCTAACATAACCTAACTTTATGCTTTCGCCGTAAAGCCTCTTTGAAATCGGACAATGTGGTTGGATTTAGGAGATATTTATCTTTCAAATGGTGAAAAATAGTTGATTGTTTGAGAAATTGAAATTATTCGATTCTTGCAGTTTTGAATTTCCCGCCATGGTCTCTTGACAATAAATCCCAATACTGGGATCAGATCCCCAACAGGCTAGGTAGGTAGTCAGCTAGCTAGCCAACCTAGCTATTAGCTACTCCACATTACTCACCTTGTGTTCTTTTAGTTGAAAAAATATTATCTTCACAGAATACTAGAATGGACCTACACATTAATTTGTGGCAGCATCACTCTGCTGACATTAGATTATGTCAGCAGAGTACCCAGCCAGAAATAATCAGACACCCATTTTTCAAGCTAGCATATAATGTCACAAAAAACAAAACCACAGTTAAATGCAGCACTAACCTTTGATGATCTTCATCAGATGACAACCCTAGGACATTATCTTATACAATACATGCATGTTTTGTTCAATCAAGTTCATATTTATATCAAAAACCAGCTTTTTACATTAGCATGTGACGTTCAGAACTAGCATTCCCACCGAACACTTCCGGTGAATTTACTAAATTACTCACGATAAACGTTCACAAAAAACACAACAATTATTTTAAGAATTATAGATACAGAACTCCTTTGTGCAATCGAGGTGTCCGATTTTAAAATAGCTTTTCGGTAAAAGCACATTTTGCAATATTCTGAGTACATAGCCCGGCATCACGGGCTAGCTATTTAGACACCCAACAAGTTTAGCCTTCACCAAAGTCAGATTTACTATTAGAAAAGTTTGATTACCTTTGGTGTTCTTCGTCAGAATGCACTCCCAGGACTGCTACTTCAATAACAAATGTTGGTTTGGTTCAAAATAATCCATAGTTATATCCAAATAGCGGTGTTTTGTTCGTGCGTTCAAGACACTATCCGAAGTGTAAATAAGTGTCACGCGCACGACGCATTTCGTGACAAAAAAATTCTAAATATTCCATTACCGTACTTCGAAGCATGTCAACCGCTGTTTAAAATCAATCCGACCGGGAGCGGTGGTTTTCGTTCAAAGATAAAACATGGAGTCCACTCGTGCACGCGCCTGAGTCTCACAGTACTGTGACCAGCCACTATCCAGCCAGAGCCTGCAAAGCCACGATTCAGCTTTTTGCCGCCTTCTGAGAGCCCATGGTAGCCGTAGGAAGTGTCATGTAACAGCAGAGATCCCCTGTAATGGATAGAGATAATCAAGAAGGCCAAGAAATTGTCAGACAGGGCACTTCCTGCATGGAATCTTCTCAGGTTTTGGCCTGCCAAATGAGTTCTGTTATACTCACAGACACCATTCAAACAGTTTTAGAAACTTTGGAGTGTTTTCTATCCAAAGCTAATAATTATATGCATATTCTAGTTTCTGGGCAGGAGTAATAATCAGATTAAATTGGGTACGTTTTTTATCCGGCCGTGAAAATACTGCCCCCTAGCCATAACAGGTTAACAGTGTCAGTGACAGCGTCATGAGGAACCTTTCAGGGCTCTCAATAAACCTAAATGTTAGCTACCTTTTCGAACAATAAAAGTTGTTGAAAAGTGTCTTGCAAAGTCAGATTACTTTGCTGTAATCATATCAGTGACGGTCTGATTTATGATTTCCATATTTGGTGGAATCGGCACGATTTAAAATATTTTGCTAGAAAGACTTGATGCTTCTACAGTATATGAGCTTTTATGGTGAAAAAATGCAAATTCCTTTGAGATGAAAAGGCCCAGGACTGTGTAACTTAGCAACATGGTAAAGGCCCAAGGCCCACACCCTCTAATGCAATACCATGCCAATTCGCCACATGGTGGCGCTATAACAAGTGATTGAAATTGCAAACTTTGAAAGGTCAGCCCCCACTCCAGGTGTGACCTATAGTCATGAAATGTTGTCCATAGGTCCCACTCATCACAAGGAACAAATTTGCCCAAGAGCCAATAAAGTCTGCCATGATGGATTTTCTGCCATTTAGAATTTTGTGAAAAATACTACTCCTCTGGCACCAAATGACCAATCTTTGTAAAACTTGATATATGGCAATTTGTTCTGATAGTGGCACAGTGGGCCTCACAGATTGAACCCCCGCCAATACTGCTTGCAGCTACAGTATACGTAGTGGTTCAAGCAGCGAAGCTGGTGAGACCCTATTGTGTTTCATCTGGTTCATTATTATTATATCGGTTCTTCTTGCAAGGAAAATTAACATGCAAATTAACATGAGATTGTAAGGCCGAGGAGGGTGAATCTTGACATGATTGTAAAGGCCCATAGACCATACACTCTCATGCAATGCCATGCCAATTGGTCACAAGGAGGCGCTATACCAGGCGACTGAAATTGTAAACTTTGAAAGTTCACGCCCCTCACCCTATAAATTCAGTGCATAGATCCCTCTTCTCACAAGGAATTTGTCTCAAGGACACATAAAGTCCGCCATTATGGATTTTCCTTTATTTTGAATTTAAATGACATATCCTCTGGAACCACTGGGTAGATCTGGATAAACCTTGACATATGGCATCTATGGACCAAGGTATCTGAATGCAATAGTTTCCAAACTAGTATGTCTGGAAAATACATGGTCGCTACCGACCATCAAACATTCATGTGGGCATGGTCTGGCACATTAATGCATATAAATAAGTCACAAATATTTGTATTGTAACCAAACTTGGGACACATGCTCAAAACACTGTCAAGACTCAATATATCAGAGCATATTCAGATCGACCACACGGTGGCGCTATACTGGGCATATGTTTATATCTCTTGATCTTTTTGACTCAGTGATAACATGTGGCAGACATGCTAAGGGTTATGAGTCCAGCTAATCTGTAAAGTAAGGTTAAGTTTGGCTGCATTGGGGCACTGTTGGACAGGAAGAGCTCATTGGCTTATTGCGGCCATATTGTTTGAGCAAAAAACATGTGCATCTATAGATGCTGTATACCAAATTTGGTGCCGAACGGTCGAGCTGTTCTGCAGAAAAAGACGTTTGAGATAGTTAACATAATTTCTTTCTCCAAAATATGCATATGTGATGCGTTTCAGGGAACTAGGCGTATGTCGCGGGTCACTACTTCACAGGAAAGCCGTTTGAGTGTAAACGTTTTTTTTATCAAAATGTTTTTTTTTGTTGGTAGAAATGCCTTCTCGAACATGTGAACTTTCATGTGTCTTAATAACAAACTTGTATACCATCTGTAAATACGAATAAAATTGTTAAGTTACGAACCTGGTGTAAGGGCTGTCTGAAGAGAGAGACCAAGGTGCAGCGGCGTTAGTGTTCATCATAAGAATTTAATAGACCAATGTGAACACTTTACAAAAAAACAAGAAAACTGACAGCCAAAACAGTCCTGTCAGGTGCAAACACTAACAGAAACAGAAACAATTACCCACAAACCCCAACGGAAAAACATGCAATTATGTGTGACTCCCAATCAACAGCAACGAACTACAGCTGTGCCTGATTTGGGAGCCACACACGGCCCAAAACAAAGAAATAAACACATAGAAACGGAACATAGAACGCCCACCCAATGTAACACCCTGGCCTAACCAAAATAAAGAACAAAAACCCCTCTCTATGGCCAGGGCATTACAGTTCCCCCCCCCCCCCCCAAGGTGCGGACTCCGGCCGCAAAACCTGACACTGAAGGGGAGGGTCTGGGTGGGCCCTCTTACGGCGGCGGCTCAGGTGCGGGACGTAGCCTCTGCCCCACCCTTGGCGTCGCCCTCTTAGGTGGCGCACCTGGCCGTGCCGAAGGTCTGGTGGGCGACCCTGGCGTCGCCCGGCTGGCGGGCGACCCTTGTTGCGCCCAGTTGGCGGGTGGTGATGGCTGCGCCCGGGTGGCGGACGACCCTGGCTGATCCGGGCAGACGGGCCACCCTGGCTGATCTGGGCAGACGGGCCACCCTGGCTGATCCGGGCAGACGGGCCACCCTGGCTGTTCCGGGCAGACGGGTCACCCTGGCTGATCCGGGCAGACGGGCCACCCTGGCTGATCTGGGCAGACGGGCCACCCTGGCAGCTCCGGGCAGACGGGCCACCCTGGCAGCTCCGGGCAGACGGGCCACTCTGGCTGATCCGGGCAGACTGGGCACCCTGGCAGATCCGGACAGGCGGGCCACTCCGGCTGATCCGGGCAGGCGGGCCACTCCGGCAGATCCGGGCAGGCGGGGCACCCTGGCAGATCCGGACAGGCGGGGCACCCTGGCAGATCCGGACAGGCAGGCCACTCTGGCAGATCCAGCTCAGGATTCACCAGGCTGGGGAGACATGAGGGAGGCCTGGCTATGGGCGCAGGCCCTGGACTCACCAGGCTGGGGAGACCCGCTGGAGGCCTGGTCTGAGGAGGCGGCACAGGAGAGACCAGGGTGGAGGGATGCACCGGGGGACTGGTCCTTGGAGGAGGCACAGGACGAACCAGGATGGGGAGACCCACTGGAGGACTGGTCCGAGGAGGAGGCACGGGCTTGACCAGGATGAGGAGACCCACTGGAGGACTGGTCCGTGGAGGAGGCACGGGCTTGACCAGGATAGGGAGACCCACTGGAGGACTGGTCCGTGGAGGAGGCACGGGCTTGACCAGGATGGGAAGACATGCAGGAGGCCTGGTTCTGGGCGTAGACACAGGACGTGCAGGGCTGGGAAGACATGCAGGAGGCCTGTTTCTGGGCGCAGGCACAGTCTTCACCAGACAACCAGCACGCACCTCAGGACGAGTATGGAGAGCTGCCTCAGGTGACATAATTTCCACGACACGCTCCGTAGGGCGAATGCCGTGCCTTATGCACGAAACTAGCAGCTCTCTCATCTCTCTCTCCTTTAATTTCCCCATTAACTCCGTCACAGTCTCTGCCTCGTACCCCTCGCTCACCTCCCTTGTCAATTCTTTCTCAGTGCTCGCTTATTTTTGAGCTACAGCCATCTTCGTTTCCTTCAGACAGATCGGAGATTCGTATATTATTACGCTAATGTCGGGAAGGGCGTTCTCCTGGGCTATGGCAGTTTGGGAGCAACAATCTGCCGTTTGTGGTCATCTGGAGGAATTCATGGCAGAAGTGAGAAAGGTATTTGAGTGTCTGGTTTCCGGGAGAAAGGCGGCCAGTAAACTGCTGGACTTATGTCAAAACTCCCGTAGTGTGGCAGACTACGCGGTTGATTTTTGCACGTTGGCCGCCGAGTGTGCCTGGAATCTGGAGTCTCTTTTCGATACTTTTTTTGCACGGATTATCTGAGGAGGTGAAGGATGCGCTAGTTGCTCTGGATTTGCCGATTGATCTTGACTCCCTTATCGCCCTCGCCATTCAAATTGATGGATGCCTAAGGAAACGCAAGAGTGAGAGGTCTGGTCTCGGGCACACTCGTGCACCCGCTATGGCGCGTTCCCCACCAAGGGAATCCGGAAGTTTCCAAAGGTAGTTCTTCCGAGAGGATTCGAAGCCACCCGAGCAGTCTCGGGAATCTACGACGAGTTGGATACTCCTGAACCTATGCAATTGGGAAGAGCTAGGTTATCAGTTGGGGAACGCTCACGAAGGATGAAAAATAACTGTTGTCTTTACTGTGGAGGAGCAGGACATTTTATAGCTACCTGCCCTATTAGGAAACCCTTGTCTCTAGTGGGTACCAGTACTACGGTGAGTCAGACTGGGAGTTCCCTAATTCACTTCACCCACACACCCCTTTTTGCTCTTGTGCTATGGGGAGACCAATCTAAGTCTCTCTGAGTGCTCACTGACTCTGGGGCTGATGAAAGTTTTATGGACGCCACGATAGCTTCGGAGCATGGTATTCCCACTCAGCCTCTCTCTGTGCCCATGGATGCTAGGGCACTGGACGGCCGCTCTATAAGGGAAGTCACGCATAGTACTGTGCCCGTTCAATTACGGGTTTCTGGTAACCACAGTGAGACAATACAGCTCCTCCTCATTGCATCTTCCCATGTTCTGGTTGTTTTTGGATTTTCCTGGCTTCAAAAGCACAATCCGATCATTGATTGGACCACAAGCTCCATCCTGGGTTGGAGCCCATTTTGCCATTCCCACTGCCTTCAAGCAGCACAGCCTTCCTCAAGTTGTCTTCCTCAGGATGTTAGCAAGACTGTGGATGTCTCTGCTATCCCCACAGAATACCATGACCTCCTGCAAGTGTTCAGTAAGGCACGTGCTACTTCCCATCCCCCGCACCATCCTTATGATTGTGCCATTGATCTTCTACCAGGCACTACACCACCTCGGGGTCGATTCTGTTCTCTGTCTGGACCAGAGACCAAAGCTATGGAGGAGTACATAGAGGAGTCTCTGGTCACTGGGGCCGTCCGTCTGCATCTCCTGCCAGCGCAGGGTTTTTCTTTGTGGAGAAGAAGAACAAGACCCTGCGTCCGTGCATTGACTACCGGGGACTTAATGACATTACTGTCAAGAATCATTACCCCCTACCTCTCCTCTCCTCTGCATTTGAACCTCTCCAGGGTGCCACCATATTTTCCAAGTTGGACTTTCGAAATGGGGGACATGCTAAACCGGTTTGTGTTCATGTACCTTGGCGACATCCAGTTTTCACCCAGTAATCACCCGACCTCAACCCAATTGAGATGGTTTGGGATGAGTTGGACCTCAGAGTGAAGGAAAAGCAGCCAACAAATAATCAGCATTTGTGGGAACTCCTTCAAGACTGTTGGAAAAGCATTCCAGGTGAAGCTGGTTGAGATAATGCCAGAGTGTGCAAAGCTGTCATCAAGGCAAAGGGTGGCTACTTTGAAGAATCTAAAAACAAAATATATTTTGATTTGTTTAACACTTTTTTCGTTAATACATGATTCCATATGTGTTATTTAATAGTTTTGATGTCTTCACTATTATTCTACAAAAAATAAAGAAAAACCCTTGAATGAGTAGGTGTGTCCAAACTTTTGACTGGTGCTGTATATCTAATCAATGGAAGATGGATTTAAATGATGGAATTAAAAGTATAGGCTACAATGACCAAGAGTCAACAGGTAGGCTGCTACTTAATATTCTGAATGGAGTTGTTGTTATTTGTAACTGCAAGACGAGAAAGTGGCTGCATGTGTAGCAGCCTCAATTAGCCTAGCTTAACTAGCTTCTCCCGGTTTGATGCAGTCAAGACAGGTACTACATAATCATATTTGATAATAAATAACCTAGCTATGGCAGCTATAAGTCCACTGTAGAGCGAGTCAACTTGTTTGGTTGTGTCTCTGTCCCCTTCTCCCTCCTCCCTGTGTCACTCGCTCACAGTACAGCCCATCTCCTCCTGCTAGAGCAGCACCTCTTTCTCCTCTTCTGCTTTATCAGCTCTGGTTATTAAAGTAGCTTAAAAATAGGCTTATTGTGGCCATTTTGTTTGAGCAAGTCTTGGAAAGTACTGCATTTGAAGATGTGCATCCATGAATGCTATATACCAAATTTGGTGCTGATCAGTCCAGCAGTTCTGGAGAACAAGATGTTTAAAGTAGTCAAGGGGCTGCCTTAATCGGCATCCACAGTGGGTTAACTGCCTTGCTCAGGGGCAGAATTATAGATTTTTACCTTGTCAGCTCAGGGATTCGATCCAGCAACCTTTCGGTTACTGGCCCAACGCTCCTACCCGCCAGGCTACCTGCTATTAGTGACCTGACGTATGTTAGCAAGTTGAGGACTACCAACGTATCAGCGCATTGAGGAGATTACCGTGACTCAACTGCGTTCATGACTCATGACTGCCGGTGTGGTGGTAATATGGCCACCGCAACAGCCCTACTATTTACCGGGGTCCGTCACCTGGGCCGTTTTCCAGTCCTGTGGGTGTGCTCCACCTCAATCTTATTATGATCCATCTGCAGCTTATCATCAATAATTTTCCCTACTTTCCTCAGACTCAGATCAGGTCTCACGTGGAGACTCTGGAATTCCATCCACAGTGATGTTATTTTGCCTTGATTTTCTTTTTAGATAATCCTGTTTCCCTTTCATTGTTAAATACATTCACAGACAGTGCTGATGTCGTTTGTCATGGATTTACAGTTGTCATGTTGCTTCAGTCCTTTTTCAACCAGTCAAGCTCTCCCTGGGATAAGTGCAGACTGTTCTTCAAGTCCTGGACATCTCTAGTCAGATTGTACATTCTTTGATATTTGAATATACCAGTATTTGGACAAAGCTTTTGAAGCTATTCTCCTGCAGTTGTAACAGCTCCTTGTAGAATTATTTTTGTTGGTTTAAAATATCTTTCAGTTCCAGACGGATTCAGTCTGTTGCCTGTCTTTTTCTCTCCTTTTTCTTTCTGTCTTTCCCTCCTAACAGTGCCTAAATATCCACACCATGTCACTATTTATAAACATTCGGTGTGCTATTATAAATCGTAAAGTAACATAGTAAGAAATGTGTAAAGTTTGTCCGTTTGTTCAAGTTGGCCGGACTGCTCAGGAATGTGACTTCTCTCCTGGTTAAGCCAGCATAATGTGACTTGCAGGCCTGATGTGGCCTGTAAACCATGCGTTTCCTAACACCACTGTGAGGACTATATTATGTCTTGTGTTGTCATAAAGTAACATTTTTATGCTAATCTTCACCTAGGTACTCATTTGGTGAAAGCCACATGCTTTTAAAAGGAAATAATTCAACAACCAAGTGTATGTCATTAACGAATACAGTCATGGCTGGTAACTGTACAATTCACTCAAAAGAAAAGACACCATTGGAAATGTGCAAATTGAGCTTTACACCATACAGTGTTAAAAGAACACCCAAAATGACTTACTGTAAAACTGTTTTTGTTTAACACTAAAAGGAGGTAACTCTAGATCAACAATATTGTGGAATGTAATTAACACTGTGACACTCAAGTGTAATGCAGTGGTATTTTTTTTCACTAAGGTGTGTTACATCTCAAAATGTAACACTATAATCAGAACTTTTTACACTCTGTGTAAAAAGTGGGACCATATGGGACCATATGTATTCTGAGATTAAAAACAAATTAAATTAAGTGTTGATTTAACATTGCAAAATATATTGTGTGGTGAGAGAGAGAGAGAGAGAGAGAGAGGCCCTCTATGTCTTGTTATTGTAAAATGGATACTTCTAGGCTGGGACTCCCAAAAGAAGCAAGGAAAACAACTACAACAACATTTTGGGCTTGTAATGCTTAGGCACGACAGTGCAGTAAGACTGATAATTGTTTACGACAACACTTACCGAATACAGCACCTCATGGTGGATCCATAGTACTACAGTTCATGGTAGTCAGTCAACCACTGAAACTGTGTGTGTGTGAGCCATGAAATGCTTGTAGATAAACGACCATCAATTCGATATGTCTGGACATTATTTTATTATTCAAATTGAACATAGAGAATATTACAGTGGCTACGAGGATTACAAACTAGATGGACTAAAGAAAGAAAACGACCATTTGACAGATTTTTCTTCAAGTCAAGGAAAGGATTGTCACTCGTGAGTTGAAAGCTACCGCTAGCAAGCTAACAAGCTGATAGCTAGCTAAAAGGACATTGAAATGGCGTCAGTTGGCAATGTAGCAATCGCACCGTTTTGATACTGAGAATGACCCTAGCTCAGGCTTAAAGCACTGTTGTTGCACCTAGCAGGAGAACAAGTGCACAACATTTATGACAAGCACAAGGTAGAGGCAGAAAAATATGCAGACACAAAAAAAACTTGCTTTATTTTTCATAGAAAAATAACGTTCATTACCAAGTATACAGTTGAAGTCGGAAGTTTACATACACCTTAACCAAATACATTTAAACTCAGTTTTTCACAATTCCTGACATTTATTTCTACTAACAATTCCCTGTCTTAGGTCAGTTAGGACCACCACTTTATTTTAAGAATGTGAATTGTCAGAATAGTGGTAGAGAGAATGATTTATTTCAGTTTTAATTTCTTTCATCACATTCCCAGTGGGTCAGAATGTCACGACACCTACGGAAGGTGGCGCCCCTCCTCGCCCGGGCGGCGCTCGGCGGTCGTCGTCGCCGGCCTACTAGCTGCCATCGATTTATGTTTCACGTTCTGTTAGTTAGGCCTAGGTGAGTTGCGCATCTGTTTTGTGTTAGTTGTTAGTGGGGAAGGGTATTTAGGCTAGCTAGTTAGGTTTGTTGTTTGTGCGGGATTGTTCGTTTGTCAGGGTGTGTTTTGTTATGAGGTTCTGTGTTTTGCCTTTTGGAGTTACGTTATTCGTTTTGGGCTGCGTCCCTGGTTACATTCTTTTAAGGGCGGTGCATTTCTTTCTGCACACCTTGCACTCCATACTTTTTGCATATTTTCCGTGTGGATATTTTAATAAATTCATTCACGGAATCATTCTGTCTCCTGCGCCTGACTCTCCTGAATCCACAAGCCACCCATTGTGACAAGTATTTAATCATATCTGCCCTACGAATTCATATTCATTATATAAATAGGCCTTTTTAATTTTGTCTGGCTTGCCATTCCAAGTAAAATTGAATATTTTTTTCTCATATAATTTAAAAAGCAGGTCACTAGGTGTAGGCAAAACCATAAGCAAATAGGTAAACTGGGATATGACTAAAGAGTTCCACAAATAGACAGGTATTTAACTTGGGTCAAACATTTCAGGTATCCTTCCACAAGCTTCCCACAATAAGTTGGGTGAATTTTGGCCCATTCCTCCTGACAGAGCTAGTGTAACTGAGTCAGGTTTGTAGGCCTCCTTGCTCGCACACACTTTTTCAGTTCTGCCCACAAATCTTCTATAGGATTGAGGTCAAGGCTTTGTGATGGCCACTCCAATACCTTGGCTTTGTTGTCCTTAAGCCATTTTGCCACAACTTTGGAAGTATGCTTGGGGTCATTGTCTATTTGGAAGACCCATTTGCGACCAAGCTTTAACTTCCTGACCGATGGCTTGAGATGTTGCTTCAATATATCCACATAATTGTCCTACCTAATGATGCCATCTATTTTGTGAAGTGCACCAGTCCCTCTTGCAGCAAGGCACCCCCACAACATGATGCTGCCACCCCCGTGCTTCACGTTTGGGATGGTGTTTTTCGGCTTGCAAGCCTCCCCTTTTTTCTTCCAAACATAACGATGGTCATTATGGCCAAACAGTTCTATTTTTGTTTCATCAGACCAGAGGACATTTCTCCAAAAAGTACGATCTTTGTCCCCATGTGCAGTTGCAAACCGTAGTCTGGCTTTTTTATGGTGGTTTTGGAGCAGTGGCTTCTTCCTTGTTGAGCGACCATTCAGGTTATGTCGATATAGGACTCGTTTTACTGTGGATATAGATACGTTTGTATCTGTTTCCTCCAGCATCTTCACAAGGTCCTTTGCTATTGTTCTGGGATTGATTTACACTTTTCGCACCAAAGTGCGTTCATCTCTAGGAGACAGAACGCGTCTCCTTCCTGAGCGGTATGACAGCTGCGTGGTCCCATGGTGTTTATACTTGCATACTATTGTTTGTACAGATGAACATGGTACCTTCAGGGGTTTTGAAATTGCTCACTAGGATAAACCAGACTTGTGGAGGTCTACACTGTTTTTTCTGAGGTCTTGGCTGACTTCTTTTGATTTTCCCATGATGTCAAGCAAAGAGACACTAAGTTTGAAGGTAGGCCTTGAAATACATCCACAGGTACACCTCCAAATGACTCAAATTATGTCAATTAGCCTATCAGAAGCTTCTAAAGCCATGACATCATTTTCTGGAATTTTCCAAGCTGTTTAAAGTCATAGTCAACTTAGTATATGTAAACTTCTGACCCACTGGAATTGTGATACAGTGAATTATAAGTGAAATAATCTGTCTGTAAACAATTGTTGGAAAAATTACTTGTGTCATGCACAAAGTAGATGTCCTAACCGACTTGCCAAAACTATAGTTTGTTAACAAGAAATTTGTGGAGTGGTTGAAAAACTAATTTTAATGACTCCAACCTAAGTGTATGTAAACTTCCTACTTCAACTGTATATATTCAGAAATGCCACTCAGAACCTAGATACTTACCACCCCAGACTTCGCATGTTGGGAAAGAACTGTGAGTTTGCAGATATTGACATGGAGATCAAAGCACAATTGATACAGAGCTGTACCTCATCCAGGCTGCGCGGGAGAGCATTGAGACAGCCTGACATGACTTTAACCGACCTTCTTGATCATGGAAGATCACTGGAGTTATCTGAAATCCAGGCACAGGCATATTTCCAGCTAAAACTACATAAGTCCAGCCAACATGCCAACCACACAGGCATGTACCCTTCCACATCTGAAAGAAAGTGGAAAAGGAGCTACAGTCACTGGAGACTGATGACATCTTTTAAGACAGTGACACTGACCATCAACTAGTTCTGTGTATGGACATTATTTTATTATTCATATTGAACATATAGAATATTACAGGGTTGCCTTATTCCAGAGAGTGGTTTCCTTCCCTCTCCTGTTTTTTTTAACCTGACTTGGATCCACTTGATAGAAATAGCGTCACTATTACAGTAAATGTGGTGTAACTTAACAATATAGTTTGTGGTTCTTTTAATTGTGTACATATCTTTTTGTCTCGTCATACAAAAGCTGGTCAACATGGGCATGCCACGCAGCCCAAGTTTCTCGCTCTCTACTCCCCCCGGTCCTGTCCTGAGTAGGCTACCGCTCTGTGTTTCTCATTCCAAACATTGGCCTGCGCTCTGAGAGAGAGAGTCAGCCCCTCGTCTTCTGAAAGACAAACAAAAGGAGGACATCCACACAAATTTCTAAACAAATCTTGGGAAAGTTTACAGAGACCACACAACAACATCACAAAAGGCTTAATCTATTTGTAATTAAAAAGTTTCTCCACCATGTCATCCCTCGAAAGACAACGTATCTGTCTTCTTGCTTTTCTCTCTGCTTGTTATCCAACCCTGGTCTTCTCTCCGCTTGTTATCCAACCCTGCTTTTCTCTCCGCTTGTTATCCAACCCTGGTCTTCTCTCCGCTTGTTATCCAACCCTGGTCTTCTCTCCGCTTCTTATCCAACCCTGGTCTTCTCTCCGCTTGTTATCCAACCCTGGTCTTCTCTCCGCTTGTTATCCAACCCTGGTCTTCTCTCCGCTTGTTATCCAACCCTGGTCTTCTCTCAACTCGTTATCCAACCCTGCTTTCCTCTCCACTCGTTATCCAACCCTGCTTTCCTCTCCACTCGTTATCCAACCCTGCTTTCCTCTCCACTCGTTATCCAACCCTGCTTTTCTCTCCGCTTGTTATCTAACCCTGGTTTTCTCTCCGCTTGTTATCCAACCCTGATTTTCTCTCCCAGTTGTTCCAGTAATACAATCTGCTTGTGTTTGTGTGTCTGCGTGTGTGTATGTGTGTGCGTGTGTCTTGCATATGTCTGTCAGTCTGTGTGTGTGTGTGCATTTGTGTTTGCATGCTTGTGTGTGTGTGTGTGAAGTCCAAGGCAGGCTTTGTGTCCTGAATAAGCACCCCCCACCCCCCCCAAATGAAGTTTTACTAGAACACAGGCTCTTTACCAGGGGGGGAAAAACAACGTTGTAGCTGCTTCCTGTAACCATGCTTTTACCACCATGCTTAAACCCACCAATAAATGTAAACGAGCACAGTCATAATATTATGGTCTGGCATCAGGTGAATACGATGTCTTCTCTCCCTCTCTGCCTTCTCTGGTGTTAGAGAAATATCAATCATCAACGCATGTTATTACACACTCACTCACTCCATCTGTTCTCTTTGCTCTCGCTCTCTGTGTCTCTGACACACACTTTGTCAGAGTGAGTGGGCACTCTCTCAGTGCCTGCAGTTAAATGTCACTTTCCTTACATGTGGGGTGGGTGAATGGGCGCAGCCTGCGTGCGCATGTGTTTGTGTGTTCATTCACATGTGTGTTCTCTGATGTAAAGGAAAACTGTGGGGTTTTACAATATATATGTGTGCTCTCCCTGGCTGAACGTGTGGCAGATCCAGTGAAAATAAATAGTAGTTCTCCGCTAAGTAAAAGGCTGGAAAAAGCTTAGCTACATTATTAAAATAGCAACTATCGTGATGTAGGAGCTGAGCTTGTTGATTTTCCTCTCTCTCTTACGTTGGACCAAAAAGGAATGAATGGAGAGAGAGAGAGACTTGGGGGTAGTGGTATGACTGAATGCGTCTTTGGAGTCCTGGGTTCGATTCCTACCTCTCAATGCTGTACACCTAGAATTACACTTTTCACACATGATTATTCAGGCACAAAAATACACACACAGAGTTGGACACGTTACTACTGCTCCAAGAATGCTTGCTACCTTGGGGGAGTGGTAATAAACATTTATTAAAAATTTTAAAAAATCTCGATTGAACAGTCAGAAGGAAGTACAGTAGATGGGGGAACTAGGCAATAAAGAGGACACAGAGAGAAACATTTAAGGGCGTAGACAGGAGAGGCCGAGTCGGCACTCGTACAGTATCCCCGTTAACAGGGGATATCTGTTAGTCCAGAGTGGTCAACGTTCGCCGCGTGCACATAGCAAAGCAACGCAGTATTTCGTTCCACTGGAAGTAATTCATTTTAATGGTGACTCTGTGGGACATCTGCCGGACAAAGCTGCGTTGCGAAAGTCGTCCTGCATGCATTTAATTTTTCAAACATTTCAGCAGTAGAAAACGAAGTTACAAAACTATGGATAATGAGGGCATTATCTCTTTTATACACCGCTTACTAAATATTTAAAATAAGATTTATTACTCATTTTTTCATGAAATACAGAACCAGTCACAAGTTTGGACACATCTACTCATTCAAGTTTTTAAAATTATTTTCTACATTGTATTCAAATAGTGAAGACTATTAAATAACACATATGGTATCATGTATTAACCAAAAAAGTGTTAAACAAATCAAAATTCTTCAATGTAGCTAGCCTTTGACTTGATGACAGCTTTGCACACTTTTGGCATTCTCTCAACCAATTGTGACAAGTTTATTTTTGGATGCAATGTTCAGACATTCAAATCAAATCAAATGTTATTTGTTACATGCAGATGTTATTGCGGGTGTAGCAAAATGCTTGTGTTCTTAGCTCCAACAGTGCAGTAATATCTAACAATTCATAACAATACACATAATACACACAACCTAACAGTAAAATAATGGAATTAAGGAATATATAAATATTAGAATGAGCAATGTCGGAGTGGCATAGACTAAATACAGTAGAATAGAATACAGTATATACATATATTGCACCTTCTTCACCACACTGTTGCGCCTTCTTCACCACACTGTCTGTGTGGGTGGACCATTTCAGATCGTCAGTGATGTGTATACTGAGGAACTTAAAGCTTTCCACCTGTTCCACTGCGGTCCCGTCAATGTGGATAGGGGTGTGCTTCCTCTGCTGTTACCTGAAGTCCACCAGCAGCTCCTTTGTTTTGTCGACATTGAGTGATAGGCCCTCACCTCCTCTCTGTAGGCTGTCTCGTCATTGTTGGTAATATGGCCTACTACTGTTGTGTTGTCTGCAAACTTGATGATGGGGTTGGAGGCGTGCGTGGCCACACAGTCATGGATGAACAGGGAATACAGGAGGGGGCTGAGCACACACCCTTGTGGGGCCCCTGTGTTGAGGATCAGCGTAGTGGAGTTGTTGCCTACCTTCACCACCTGGGGGCGGCCTGACAGGAAGTCCAGGACTCAGTTGCACAGGGCAGGGTTCAGACCCAGGGCCCCGAGCTTAATGATGAGAGTGGAGGGTACTATGGTGTTGAATACCGAGCTATAGTCAATGAACAGCATTCTTACATAGGCATTTCTCTCACCAGATGGGATAGGGCAGTGTGCAGTGCGATGGCGATTGCATCATCTGTGGATCTATTGGGGTGGTAAGCAAATTGAAGTGGGTCTAGGGTGTCATGTAAGGTAGAAGTGATACGATCCTAAACTAGCCTCTCAAAGCACACTAACATCAGCCACAGAGGAGATCTCACAGTCCTTGGTGGTGGGCTGCGTCGGTGGCACTGTGTTATCCTCAAAGCGGGCGAAGAAGGTATTTAGCTTGTTCAGAAGCAAGACGTCGGTGTCTGCGACGTAGCTTTGTAGTCCGTGATTGTCTGTAGATCCTGCCACATCCGTCTCATGTCTGAGCCATTGAATTGCAACTCCACTTTGTCTCTATACTGACGTTTTGCCTGTTTGATTGCCTTACGGAGGGAATAACTACACTGTGCCATCTGCCCGGTACATTTGAAACCGGAATTCATAGGTGAGAGCACACTTCTCCAGAATTCCAGTGGCCATCAAAGGTGATAATTTGCCAACTGAAGTTGGTTACTACGCTGAACTGCAGCCAGGTCAAGACCCTGGTGAGGACAAGCACGCATGCAGATTAGCTTCCCTGAGTGGTTTCTGACAGTTTGTGAGGAAATTCTTCAGTTGTACAAACCCACAGTTTCATCAACTGTCTGGTGGCTTGTCTCAGACAATCCCGCAGGTAAAAACGCCGGATGTGGATGTCCTGGCTGGTGTGGTTACACATGGTTTGCAGATGTGAGGCCGGTTAGACGTACTGCCAATTTTTCTAAAACAATGTTGGAGGTGGCTTATCGTAGAGAAATCAACGTTCAATTATCTGGCAACAGCTCTGGTGGACATTCTTAAGGTCATCATTCCAATTGCACGCCCCCTCCAAGCTTGAGACATCTGTGGCATTGTGTTGTGTGACAAACAGCACATTTTAGAGTGGCCTTTTATTGTCGCCAGCACAAGGTGCACCTGTGTAATGTTCATGCTTTTTTAATCAGCTTCTTGATATGCCACACCTGTCAGGTGGATGGATTATCTTGGCAAATGAGAAATGCTCACCAACAGGGATGTAAACAAATTTGTGCACAACATTTGACAGAAATAAGATTTTTGTGCGTATGGAAAATGTCTGTGATATTTTATTTCAGCTCATGAAACATGGGACCAACACTTTACATGTTGCGTTTACATTTTTTTCAGTATCAGTTCTCTGTTTGACAAGTAGTATGGAGCTGTTGCTCTGAGTATATATTTTTTATCCTATAATGTATTCTCAGTGTGTTTGGTGATGTTTTTTCCCCCCTTTTCAGATAAATTAGTCATTGAAGTTGTTGAGATTATGTCCCATTCTACGTCCTGATATTACCAGATTCTGACCACTAGAATGTTCCTGCTATTAGGTGATTATTTCTTAAAGAATCCCCCCCCCCATTGTTAAAGGGATAGTTCACCCAAATTACAAAATTACATATTCGTTTTCTGCTCTATGGAGCAGGTAGGATCGCAATCCATTATTTGGTTTTGTTTATCTTCCTGCTTCATATCCACTAGAACCTGGTAATATCAGGATGTAGAACGAGACCAAACTACTTAAATTACTAATTTCTCTGAACAGGGAAAAAAACATCACCAAATTCACTGAGAATACATTCCATAGGATGAAGAAAAAAATACTCTGAAACACAGATCCATACTACTTGTCAAACATGGAGAACTGATAATATACGTGTTGATGGGGTTGGATTGGTGTGTGGTGTGGTGAGGTCCCTGGGTGGCTTTTGACATTTTCTTTGGATTCCTCATGTGTAACTGATTGTTTGAAAAAACAGAAAATGATTTCAGAACAATCTCAGATGGTGGGTGTTAAATCGCTTCTTGTGATTTTTTTTAGGTGGATCGACCCATACTGCTAGTTTTCATTTTCATCAGCATGCTAGGCCAGCTAATGCTATAGCAGCCCATTGGATTCCATGAAAATGCGACACATGCGTTAGTGTGAGAAGCTACCGGAAGTGTTATCGAATCCAATGGGTTGCTTTAGCATTAGCATGCCTAGCATTCTGACGAAAATAGCAGTTTAATTAAATAATTTTGGATAATGTAATAATTAGGAGCGTGTGTTTAAGAAGTGCGGTTAGGCGGATCATGTTTCAGAGGACGCATGACTCGACTTTCGCCTCCCGAGCCCATTGGGGAGTTGCAGCGATGAGACAAGATTGAAATTGAGTAGAAAAAGGGGGTAAAAAAGAGATAAAAATAAGAAAATGAGCATCAAATAATACTCAATGCACTCGTTCAAGAGAGCTATCCAACCACATAGGTGCATCTGTGTGCACATCATGGACGTGTGCCAGTGCTTGTCGGGCCGTTGAGGAGAAAGAGGAGAGTAAGGTAGGCTAATAAGCCTATACAATTTGATAGACAACACTAACTATAGCTGGGATGATAAACCAAAAATTAACGACTGCCCTCTTACCGATACAATTTTTGCTAATGTCGGTAATTTTGCCGATTAGGATACACAACGTTCCTGCAGATGTTTTGGTTCTAAAACCATTATTTGGTTAACAGTAATGTGCATTAACCTGTTTACTGCAATGAAAGTATCTTCCCTTTCCCTGTTTCACGTCTGACTCTCACTCCCGCTCCCCATAGGTGGGTATTAATGCGCTACTGTGGGCTGTATTCTTACTCAAGTAATTTCTGAAGAAAGTAACTTACATTTTACCAAATCACTTCAGTTACATAGATTTATTTACATTACATTTACATTTAAGTCATTTAGCGACTTACAAAATGGTGCATTCACCTTATGATATCCAGTGGAACAACCACTTTACAATAGTGCATCTAAATCTTTTAAGGGGGGGTTAGAAGGATTACTTTATCCTATCCTAGGTATTCCTTAAAGAGGTGGGGTTTCAGGTGTCTCCGGAAGGTGGTGATTGACTCCGCTGTCCTGGCGTCGTGAGGGAGCTTGTTCCACCATTGGGGTGCCAGAGCAGCGAACAGTTTTGACTGGGCTGAGCGGGAACTGTGCTTCCTCAGAGGTAGGGGGGCCAGCAGACCAGTGGTGGATGAACGCAGTGCCCTTGTTTGGGTGTATTTATATTATTATACTGTCGCTGTTGGATGAAAACCCCGCAACTCCACATTTTTTTCCATTTTTTTTCATTAATTAATACTATTAGGTCTTTAGGCGAATTTACAGCTAACTAGCTACTTCGCATGTTGATATTAACTTTGTTATTATTGTGTGCAGCTACGTTTGTAATACTATAAGTATTTCTCAGATACCCTGAGTATTTAAAACATAAGGAACACCTGCTCTTTTCATGACAGACTGACCAGGTGAAAGATATGATCCCTTATTGATGTCACTTATTAAATCCACTTCAATCAGTGTAGATGAAGGGGAGGAGACAGGTTAAAGAAGGAATTTTAAGCCTTGAGACAATTGAGAAATGGATTGTGTATGTGTGCCATTCACAGGGTGAATGGGCAAGACAGAAGATTTAACCTGTTATGGCTAGGGGGCAGTATTTTCACGGCTGGATAAAAAACGTACCCGATTTAATCTGGTTACTACTCCTGCCCAGTAACTAGAATATGCATATAATTATTGGCTTTGGATAGAAAACACTCCAAAGTTTCTAAAACTGTTTGAATGGTGTCTGTGAGTATAACAGAACTCATATGGCAGGCAAAAACCTGAGAACATTTCATGCAGGAAGTGGCCTGTCTGACAAGGTGTCGTTCTTCTTGTCTCTGTTTATTGAAGAGTGAGGATCTTAGCTGTCCCGTGACACTTCCTACGGCTGCCATAGGGTCTCAGAAGGCGGTAAAAAGCTGAATCGTGGCTTTGCAGGCTCTGGCTGAAAAAAAGTAGCGCGTTTGGGTAGTGGCTGGTTACAGTACTGTGAGACTCAGGCTCGTGCCCGCGTCGACCGAAAGCTTTGTTTACTTTCCTCTGTTTAGCTAAATGGACATTCCCGGTCGGAATATTATCGCTTTTTTACGAGAAAAATGGCATAAAAATGGATTTTAAACAGCGGTTGACATGCTTCGAAGTACGGTAATGGAATATTTAGATTTTTTTTGTCACGAATTGCGCCATGCGCACGACCCTAATTTACCCTTTCAGATAGTGTCTGGAACGCACGAACAAAACGCCGCAATTTGGATATAACGATGGATTATTTTGGACCAAACCAACATTTGTTATTGAAGTAGCAGTCCTGGGAGTGCATTCTGACGAAGACAACAAAAGGTAATGAAACTTTTATAATAGTAAATCTGATATTGGTGAGTGCTAAACTTGCCGGGTGTCTAAATAGCTAGCCCTGTGATGCCGGGCTATGTACTTAGAATATTGCAAAATGTGCTTTCACCAAAAAGCTATTTTAAAATCGGACATATCGAGTGCATAGAGGAGTTCTGTATCTATAATTCTTAAAATAATTGTTATGCTTTTTGTGAACGTTTAGTTTTGTGAACGTAGAGTCCATGCCCTGACAAATTTAGGCTGTTCTGAGGGTAAAAGGAGGGGGTGGGTGCAATTCAATATTTGGAAGGTGTTCCTAATGTTTGATATACTCAGTGTAAGTGTGATGCATGTGACGTCACAGCAACTTTGAGAAAAAACACTTGATATTTGAGTTGTCCCTTTTTGGTCAATGCATACTCATGAGGCTAGCATAGCATCTCACTCTCCATTGAATACAGGCGGTTGATGTCAACACCCCTTATCGAATATTCAAGAAGTATTCAAATAACTACATGTATCCATAAATCCAAAGAGAAGAATAGGCAGGAGCTCGACAGCCTGCCGTTCCGCTCTGTGGACAACGAATCCCATTGGTAGGGCGGAGACACACGCATCTTGTCATTATGTCCAGTATTTCTAATATCACTAGCTAACAGGGAAAAAATCGCTAGGTAGCTAACTTGATTCTTCTTTTTTTAACCTTTTACCTTTATTTAACTAGGCAAGTCAGTTAAAACTTCTTACGGCTGAAATCCCGTTAACGGGATCGATATGACAACAGCCAGTGAAAGTGCAGAGCGCCAAATTCAAACAACAGAAATCTCATAATTAAAATTCTTCAACCATACAAGTATTTTACACCATTTTAAAGATAAACTTCTCGTTAATCCAACCACAGTGTCCGATTTCAAAAAGGCTTTACAGCGAAAGCACACCAAACGATTATGTTAGGTCAGCACCTAGTCACAGAAAAACACAGCCATTTTCCATTCAAAGAGTGGAGTCACAAAAAGCAGAAATAGAGAAAATTAATCACTAACCTTTGATGATCTTCATCAGATGACACTCATAGGACTTCATGTTACACAATACATGTATGTTTTGTTCGATAAAGTTCATATTTATATCCAAAACCGCAGTTTACATTGGCGCGTTATGTTTAGTAATGTTTTACCTTCAAAACATCTGGTGATTTTGCAGAGAGCCACATTAATTTACAGAAATACTCTTCATAAATGTTGATGAAAATACAAGTGTTATGCATGGAACTTTAGATAAACTTCTCCTTAATGCAACTGCTGTGTCAGATTTCAGAAAAAGCTTTACCGAAAAAGCACACCATGCAATAATCTCAGTACGGTGCTCAGACACAAAAAGCCAAAAATATATCTGCCATGTTGGAGTCAACAGAAGTTAGAAATAGCATTATAAATATTCACTTACCTTTGATGATCTTCATCAGAATGCACTCCCAGGAATCCCAGTTCCACAATAAATGTTTGTTTTGTTCGATAAAGTCCATCCTTTATGTCCAAATACCTTTTTGTTTGTTTGCGCCTTCAGTTCACAAATCCAAATTCATGACGCGCAGGCCAGACGAAAACTCAAAATTCCATTACAGTTCGTAGAAACATGTCAAACGATGTATAGAATCAATCTTTAGGATGTTTTTATCATAAATATTCAATATGATTTCAACCGGAGAATTCCTTTGTCTTTAGAAATGCAATGGAACTCAGCTACCTCTCACGTGAGCGTGCATGGCTGAAGCTCACGTTCTAAAGACTGAAGCTCAGGTTCTAAAGACTGTTGACATCTAGTGGAAGCCTTAAGAAGTGCAATATGACCCCACAGACACTGTATATTGGATAGGCCAAGACTTGAAAAACTACAAACCTCAGATTTCCCACTTCCTGGTTGGATTTTTTCTCAGGTTTTTGCCTGCCATATGAGTTCTGTTATACTCACAGACATCATTCAAACAGTTTTAGAAACTTCAGCGTGTTTTCTATCAAAATCGACTAATAATATGCATATCTTAGCTTCTGGGCCTGAGTAGCAGACAGTTTACTCTGGGGACCTTCTTCATCCAAGCTACTCAATACTGCCACCCAGTCATAAGAAGTTTTTAAGAACAAATTCTTATTTTCAATGACGGCCTAGGAACAGTGGGTTGACTGCCTTGTTCAGGGGCAGAACGACAGATTTGTACCTTGTCAGCTCGGTAGCAACCTTTCGGTTGCTAGTCCAACGCTCTACCCACTAGGCTACGCTGCCGCCCCAGCTACGCTGCCGCCCCTTACATGTCCTACTGAGGTGAAAAAGCATTGGATTGGTGTAAACTTAGGCAAGAGAGTTTCCTTCCACCATATTTTTTGCACCAGTCTCAGCGCTATTCCTTTTAAATCTAAGTCACATTGAGGTCAGCAGTTGAAACAATAACAAAGTGTCTCCCCCCACTCTTTTGGTAGAAACAAAATAGTTTTAACCATGTTTTGAGTCTTTACAGTGTTTCTTTACATTTACTTTGTTTAGAAACATTGGAGTAAAACAAGCTTATATTTTGTCTTCTGAAGGGGAACGACAGTTGAACTAAGCTCATGAGGCATTTCTAAGTTACAGTAGGCTCAAAGTATTAATACCCCTTGACTTATTCCACATTTTGTTGTATTACAGCCTGAATTCAAATTGATTAAACGTTTAATAGATATTTTTTCTCAACCATCTTACACAATACCCCATAATGACAGAGTGAAAATATGTTTTTAGAATTTTTTTGATACATTTAAAGAAAACTAAATACTGAAATTTCTAATTTGAATAAGTATTTAGAGCACTGAGTCAATACATGTTAGAATCACCCATGGCAGTGATTACAGCTGTGAGTCTTTCTTGATAAGTCTTTAAGAGATTTACACACCTGGATTGAACAGTATTTGTACATTATTCTTTTAAAGATTCTTCAAGCTCTGTCAAGTTCAAAATCAAATCAAATGTTATTTGTCACATGCGCCAAATAAAACAGGCCCTTAACCAACAATGCAGTTTTAAGAAAAATACGTGTTAAGTAAAAAATAGATATGAAAAAATAAGAAATAAAAGTAACAAATAATTAAAGAGCAGCAGTAAAATAACAATAGTGAGGCTAAATATAGGGAATACTGGTACAGAGTCAATGTGCGGGGGCACCGGTTAGTCAAGGTAATATGTACATGTAGGTAGAGTTAAAGTTGGTTGTTGATCATTGCTAGACAACCCTTTTGAAGTCTTGCCATAGATTTTCAAGCCAATTTATGTCAAAACTGTAATTAGAACATTCAAAGTCATCTTGGTAAGCAACTCCAGTGTATATTTGGCCTTGTGTTTTAGGTTATTGTCCTGCTGAAAGGTGAATTTGTCTCCCAGTGTCTGCTGGAAAGCAAACTGAACCAGGATTTCCTCAAGGATTTTGCCTGTGCTTAGCTCTATTCCGTTTATTTTTATCCCCCAAAAAACTCCCCAGTCCTTGAAGATGACAAGCATAGCCATAACATGATGCAGCCACCACCATGCTTGAAAATATGAAGAGTGGTACTCAGTGGTGTGTTGGGTTGGATTTGCTCCAAACACAACGTTTTACATTCCGGACATGAAGTTCATTTCTTTCCCACATTTTTGCAGTTTTACTTTGGTACCTTATTGCAAACAGGATGTATTTTTTGGAAGATTTTTTATTCTGTAAAGGCTTCCTTCTTTTCACTTTGTCATTTAGGTTAGTATTGTGGGGTAACTACAATGTTGTTGATCCATCCTCAGTTTTCTCCTATTAAAGCCATTAAACTCTGTAACCTGAGCGGTTTCCTTCCTCTCCGGCAACTTCAGTAGGACACCAGTATCTTTGTAGTGACTAGGTGTATTGATACACCATCCAAAGTGTAAGTAATAACTCAAAGGGATATTCAATGTCTGCTTTTATAAAAATAAAAAATAAATACCATCTACCAATAGGTGCCCTTCTTTGTAAGGCATTGGAAAACCTCCCTGGTCTTTGTGGTTGACTCTGTGCTTGAAATTCACTGCTCACGAAGGGGCCTTACAGATTATTTTATATGTGTGGTATAGAGATAAGGTAGTCATTCAAAAATCATGTTAAAGACTATTATTGCACACAGTGTGAGTCTTACCTTGTTAAGTACATTTTTACTCTTGAACTTATTTTGGCTTGCCATAACAAAGGGATTGAATACTTATGACATTATGGGGTACTGTGTGTAGGCCAGTGACACAACATCTCAACGTAATCAATTTTAAATTCAGGATGTAACACAACAAAATGTATAAAAAGTTAAGGGGTGAGAATACTTTCTGAAGACACTGTATATTCTTCAGGAATCAATGGGTCCATATAATTCATTTCTAAGTCCAGGAATGTATGTAGCAACTGCTGACTTCCTTTAAACCTAACCTAACCTATGAGCTGGGTATTCAGCTTCAGTTAGCTTCACATTCCAACTCAGGTTTCATCAGTATTACGATAGTGGATATTGCTCGTCCGCCTGCCGCTAACTCTACCAGGCTTGTAACTGTGCATGTCGGACATGGCTAGTCAAACACCGAACTCTTCATTGAGACAATGCTGAAACATCAACCCATTGGCGAGTCAGTGCCACATTTTCATTTGTGCCGATATCAAAATGAAACAAAATTTATCTTGCAAATTAGGAGGCTATGGTAACTTTATTTTATTACTAATTGTTAGTGCTGTTTTTGGTGTGCTATGGTGTGCTTCTCAACGCAGAAGCACCTTACTTCCCACTCCTATTGATAAAATATTTTTACTTCAGTTTTACTGAAGTAGAAGTCTTCACGGATATACCTTAACCTCTCTAGGGTAGGTGGCACCAAATCGTCCCACCTACGTAACAGCCAGTGTAATCCCGTGGCGCGTTATTCAAAAACCTCAAAAATGCAAAAACTTCAATTTTTCAAACATATGACTATTTTACACCATTTTAAAGACAAGACTCTCGTTAATCTAACCACACTGTCCGATTTCAAAAAGGCTTTACAACGAAAGCAAAACATTAGATTATGTCAGCAGAGTACCCAGCCAGAAATAATCAGACACCCATTTTTCAAGCTAGCATATAATGTCACATAAACCCAAACCACAGCTAAATGCAGCACTAACCTTTGATGATCTTCATCAGATGACAACCCTAGGACATTATGTTATACAATACATGCATGTTTTTTTCAATCAAGTTCATATTTGTATCAAAAACCAGCTTTTTACATCAGCATGTGACTAGCATTCCCACCGAACACTGCCGGTGAATTTACGAAATTACTCACGATAAACGTTCACAAAAAGCATAACAATTATTTTAAGAATGATAGATACAGAACTCCTCTATGCACTCGATATGTCCGATTTTAAAATAGCTTTTCGGTGAAAGCACATTTTGCAATATTCTCAGTAGATAGCCCGGCATCACAGGGCTAGCTATTTAGACACCCAGCAAGTTTAGCACTCACCAAAGTCAGATTTACTATAAGAAAAATGTTATTACGTTTGCTGTCTTTGTCAGAATGCACTCCCAGGACTTCTACTTCAATAACAAATGTTGGTTTGGTTCAAAATAATCCATAGTTATATCCAAACAGCGGCGTTTTGTTCGTGCATTCAAGACACTATTCGAAAGGGTAAATAAGGGTGACGAGCATGGCGCAATTCGTGACAAAAAAATTGTAAATATTCCATTACCGTACTTCGAAGCATGTCAACCGCTGTTTAAAATACATTATTATGCCATTTTTCTCATAAAAAAGCGATAATATTCCGACCAGTAATCTGCGTTTAGGTAAACAGACGAAAGAAAATAAAGCATTCGGTCGACTCGGGCACGCGCCTAAGCCCATAGTACTCTGATCGGCCACTTGCCAAAAGCGATAATGTGTTTCAGCCAGAGGCTGCCTCGATATCGTTCAGCTTTTTCCCGGGCTCTGAGAGCCTATGGGAGCCGTAGGAAGTGTCACGTTAGAGCAAAGATCCTCAGTCTTCAATAAAAAGAGCCAAGATGAAACACAACTTGTCAGACAGGCCACTTCCTGCATGGAATCTTCTCAGGTTTTGGCCTGCCATTTGAGTTCTGTTATACTCACAGACACCATTCAAACAGTTTTAGAAACTTTAGGGTGTTTTCTATCCAAAGCCAATAATTATATGCATATTCTAGTTACTGGGCAGGAGTAGTAACCAGATTAAATCGGGTACGTTTTTTATCCGGCCGTGTCAATACTGCCCCCTAGCCCTAACAGGCTAACCCGATTACTCGAGATCCGACACGGTATTCGAACAGGTCGGATCCAAAATTCTGTAGTTGACCCTCGGATTCCAGGTCGGATCATGCTCGGTGGCCACGGACCTCGGATCTGCCTGAAAATACGTGAAATACTGACCAGATCATAAATTAAATTTGAAGAAAAAATATCCTGATGAAAATAAATATCCTCTATGAATCACATTTGCTACGCATGGCAGTTGGTTCAGTCAAAAGCATTAATCTCTCTTCTCTGCCTGTCTGCCTCTCTCTCTGAGCTTGAGCTCTCTCTCTATAGCTAACTTGCAACATTGTTTCAACTGGGCCCTCACTGTTTCCCGTGCCAATGAACAGATACAGCTGTATTTGCGTGTTCAGGTAGCCTATGTTTATGTTTCCACTGGAGATATGAGATCAGCTATATGTTGCTATTTCACACCAAGGCTCAGTGGTTACATAGACCTATCGAGAAGGAGAGTGTGGGAAAGATTTTTTCAGATACAGTGAGAAGCTATTGTCATTCGCAATGGATGTAAAACACTATGTTGACTTTCTGTGTTAGGAGATTAAAAAAATACTCAGAGAAACTCTGCAGTTTATAAGTGGTTAAAACGAGTTGAAAAAAATCTGAAATACTATCTGACATCCCCAAATTGTAACTTTTACAGGCCAGTTATACTTCTATGCGTGCTCAAGCAATATATATATATATATATATCTATCTATATATATATATATATATATATATAAAGAAACATTAACAAATAAAGGACATCTGGTCCACCTCGGATCCTAATCAGATTGGTTATTGATTTTCAAATAAATTAGCGGGTCCTGTCGGTGTTGGATGGGAATTTCACAGATACAATTCAGTTTGGATCTCAATTTCCGAGAAGACTTCTAGCATTACATTTACGTAGACGCTCTTATCCAGAGCGACTTACAATAGTGAATTCATACATTTCATTTCATGCATTTAAAAAAAAAAAATGTTTTGTACTTGCCCCCCGTGGGAATCGAACCCACAACCCTGCTGTTGCACACACCATGCTGGCATTGCAAACACCATGCTCTACCAACTGAGCCACAGGGAAGACTGTGCATGAAGATTGAAATGCAGTCTCTCATTACTAAATGTGTAATGGTTGAATTTACATTTTTTATTGCTAATACTTTTTAATTTTTATTGCATATCTTCAAATGAAGGGAACAATGATGCAATCTTTGGGAGGGAATCTGATTTTATTGGTCCTCAACTTGCGGCTCAGACAGTTCATTCAGGACAAATGGAGTTAGCCCCTGAGTTAGCCTTCCCCGGAGTAGGTTAGTTCTGAAGGATTCGTTGCCATAGAAATGTACCCGGCTAAAAGGTGAGCCACTTTGGTGGTACAGTTTATCCCAAGCTAACTCCTCAAACCAGGTACGTGGTATAGGGCTCTGACCCATCACCTCATGTATTACTGACCCCCAGTTGCAAGAAGTGACATTGCAAAAAAAATATACAATACAAATGGCTACTAGCCTGGCCCCCACGTACTTTCTTTCCCTAACACTAAAACCAAAACTAAATAAAAACTAGCAAATCAGGTCTGAAAACAAACTGAAACCAAACTGAATTCGGCACACACAAGAGCACATTCAGACACACAAACACACACAGACACAGACACACACACTCGTGTACACACATATACACTGAGTGTACAAAACCTTAGGAACACCTTCCTAACATTGAGTTGCAACCCCTTTTGCCCTCAGAACAGCCTCAATTCGTCGGGCATGGACAGCAAGGTGTCGAAAGCGTTCCACAGGGATGCTGGCCCATGTTGACTCCAATGTTTCCCACAGTTGTGTCAAGTTGGCTGGATGTCCTTTGAGTGGCGGACCATTCTTGATACACATGGGAAACTGTTGAGCGTGAAAAACCCAGTGTGGTGCACTTCTTGACACACCCAGTTCAAAGGCACTTAAATCTTTTGTCTTGCCCATTCACCCTCTGAATGGCACACATTCACAATCCATGTCTCAATTGTCTCAAGGCTTGGTCAGTCTATGTCATGGAAAGAGCAAAGGTTTTGTACACTCCGTGCATATCAGTACACTCATAACAACCAAGCATTACGAAACTTCTACTAAGCCTGATGAATCTACATTTTTATAAATTTTTATCTTGACTAAATTTGACACTCTCTCATTACCCCCATACAAGTATCCTCACTTGCTTAATAATTACTGATCTGCTTAATGTGGACAGATTTTGGGCGGAGTAACACTCTCGCTTTGCCTCTTCCTCTCTGGTGACAGTGATGTAGTCTCGGATATCCCAGACCTTGGAGCATCGTAAGATAGGCAAGCAACCCATCTATCTAGAAGAGAGAGACTAATAGTGATGCACAAACTAGGCCTATTTAAAACATCGCCATCTCCTGGAAGTACTTACCTGCCAGATTAAGTATCTTGAAACTCAGCAAAAAGCTTGAAAATCCCACACATTTTTGCCCTAAATTCATAACAAAAATGATTACTGAACATAATTCATAGGTTTTTTTTGTTCGTTTTGGAGTCAAAGATAATAGTTTCAGTATAGTTTAATTTTTCAAAACGGGTTTGTAAAATATTTTATTTACTTTTACTCAATCATTTTTTCATGATTAGTTTAACAAAAAAGTTTCAGCTATAGTTTACTATAATAACCTTGGTGTGTGCTGGGGCCAGAGTGACAGGGCTATGACAGTTTGGGGGTAATTTTCCTGCAGCCAGGCAGACAGTCATCATGTTATCCATCTTATCTCATGTCTGGAGCTTCCAGCTGAGACCTAAGCAGGCAACACACATTCCAAAGCGCTGACTCATAGTGTGCGTGTGTGTGTCTGTATATCACAGTTACTGGAATACCCCACATATCAATACTCTTACACATGTTCATCTCTGTCTTACTTGAGCCACTGTAGCAGCTTACTCTTGAACCAAATGTCAGATCAGTAGCATACCTGTACCCGCACAGATTCTCATAATATATTAGCGGATTTACTATTTATTCAGCCTTGTACATCATCAAGAATAATCTTTTACAATAACAACATACACTACATGACCAAAAGAATGTGGACACTGCTATAACAGCCTCCACTCTTTTGGGAAGGCTTTCCACTAGATGTTGGAACATTGCTACGGGGACTTGCTTCCATTCAGCCACAAGAGCATTAGTGAGGTTGGGCACTAATGTTGGGCGATTAGGCCTGGCTCGCAGTCAGCGTTCCAATTCATCCCAAAGGTGTTTGATGGGGTTGAGGTCAGGGCTCTGGGCTCTGGGCAGGCCAGTCAAGTTCTTCCACACCGATCTCAAGAAACCATTTCTGTATGGACCTCGCTTTGTGCATGGGGGCAATATCATGCTGAAAAAGGAAAGGGCCTTCCCCAAACTTGCCACAAAGTTGTAAGCACAGAATTGTCTAGAATGTCATTGTATGTTGTAGCGTTAAGATTTCCCTTCACTGGAACTAAGGGGCCAAGCCTGAACCATGAAAAACAGCCCAGACCATTTTTCCTCCTCTACCAAACTTTACAGTTGGCACTATGCATTCTGACAGGTAGCGAGTAATTACTCCAGAGAACGTGTTTCCTCTGCTCCAGAGTCCAATGGCGTTGAACTTTATATCACTCCAGTCGGAGATTGGCATTGCTCATGGGGATCTTAGACTTGTGTGCGGCTGCTCGGCCATGAAAACCCATTTTATGAAGCTTCCAACTAACAATTCCTGTGCTGACGTTGCTTCCAGAGGAAGTTTTGATCTCGGTAGTGATTTTTTTGATGTCTTTTTTTTTTACCCCTTTTTCGGTATCCAATTGGTAGTTACAGTCTTGTCTTACTGCTGCAATGCCCACACGGACTCGGGAGAGGCAAAGGTCGAGAGGCGTGCGTCCTCCAAAACACATCCCAGCCAAAACAGAGCCTGGACTCGAATCAGGATCTCTAGGAGAACAGCTTGCAATGCCATGCAATGCCTTAGACCACTACACCACTTGGGAGGTCACCAGCAGTCCCTTACTGTGAGCTTGTGTGGCCTGCCACTTCGCGGCTGAGCCGTTGTTGTGCTTAGACTTTTCACTTCACAATAACAGCACTTAAAGTTGACCGGGGCAGCTCTATCTAGCATGGCAGAAATTTGATGAACTGACTTATTGGAAAGGTGGCATCCTATGACGGTGCCACGTTGAAAGTCACTGAGCTCGTCAGTGAGGCCATTCTACTGCCAGTGTTTGACTATAGAGATTACATGGCTGTGTGCTCGATTATACACACCTGTCAGCAACGGGTGTTGCTGAAATAGCCGAATCCACTCAATTAAAGGGGTGTTCACATACTTTTGTATATATAGTGCAGTTTTGTGTGCATGATAACTTACAGTTTGTTCGGAAAGAATTCAGACGCTTTGACTTTTTCCACATTTTGTTATGCTACAGCCTTATTCTAAAATTGATTAAAAAACAAAAAAATCACTCATCAATCTATGCACAATACCCCAAATCTTAAATACCAAAATGTACATACAGTACCAGTCAAAAGTTTGGACACACCTACTCATTTAAGGGTTTTTCTTTATTTGTACTATTTTCTATATTGTAGAATAATAGTGAAGACATCAAAACTATGATATAACACATATAGAATCACGAAGTAACCAAAAAAGTGTTACACAAATCAAAATATATTTTATATTTGAGATTCTTCAAAGTAGACACCCTTTGCCTTGATGACAGCTTTGCACACTCTTGGCATTCTGTCAACCAGCTTCACCTGTTAATGCTTTTCCAACACTTTGAAGTTTGTGGAAATATGAAAGGAATGTAGGAGAATATAACACAATAGATTTGGTAAAAGATAATACAAAGAGAAAACCAACCGTTCTTTTGTAATTTTTTTACCATCATCTTTGAAATGCATGAAATGCAAGCGAAAGGCCATAATGTATTATTCCAGCACAGGTGCATTTTAGATTTTGCCCACTAGATGGAAGCACTGTATGTGCAAAGTTTTAGACTGATCCAATGAACCATTGCACTTCTGTTCAAAATTTTGTATCAAGACTGCTCAAATGTGCCTAATTTGTTTATTAATAACTTTTCATGTTCAAAATGGTGCACTCTCCTCCAACGATAGCATGGTATTCTTTCACTGTAATAGCTACTGTAAATTGGACAGTGCAATTAGATTAACAAGATTTTGAGCTTTCTGCCAATATCAGATATGTCTATGTCCTGGGACATGTTCTTGTTACTTACAACCTCATGCTAATTGCATTAGCCTACGTTAGCGCAACTGTCCTGTGGAAGGGACACCGATCCTGAAGAAGTTATTAAGTGTGTCTTGAATTCTAATAAATTGCTTATATAGTGTCACCAGCACACCACCACCACACCATCACACCTCCTCCTCCGTGCTTCACGGTGGGAAGGACACATGCAGAGATCAGCCGTTCACCTACTCTGCGTCTCACAAAGACACGGTGGTTGGAACCAAAAATCTCCAATTTGGACTCATCTGACCGAAGGACAGATTTCCACCTGTCTAATGTCCATTGCTCGTGTTTCTTGTCCCAAGCACGTCTCTTCTTCTTATTGGTGTCCTTTCATAGTGGTTTCTTTGCAGAAATTCAACCATGAAGGCCTGATTCATGTGATCTCCTTTGAACAGTTGATGTTGAGATGTGTCTGCTACTTGAACTCTGTAAAGCATTTATTTAGCCTGCAATTTCTGAGGCTGGCAACTCTAATGAACTTATCCTCTGCAGCAGAGATAAATCTGGGTCTTCCTTTCCTGTGGCAGTCCTCATTAGAGCCAGTTTCATCATAGGACTTGATGGTTTTTGTGGCTGCACTTGAAGAAACTTTCAAAGTTCTTGTAATTTTCCTAATTGACTGACCTTCATGTCTTAAAGTAATGATGGACTGCCTTTTCTCTTTCCTTATTTCAGCTGTTATTGCCATAATATGGACTTCGTATTTTACCAAATAGGGCTATCTTCTGTATACCACCACTACCTTGTCACAACACAGCTGATTGGCTCAAACGCAATAAGAAAGAACAAAATTACAAAAATGTACTTTTATTAACAAGGTACACCCGTTTATTGAAATGCATTCCAGGTGACTACCTCATGAAGTTGGTTGAGAGAATGCAGAGTGTGCAAAGCTGTAATCAGGGCAAAGGGTGGGTACTTTGAAGAATCTCAAATATAAAATATATTTTGATTTGTTTAACACTTTTTTGGTTACTACATGATTCCATATGTGTTATTTCATAGTTTTGATGTCTTCACTATTATTCTAAAATGTAGAAAAACCCTAGAATGAGGTGTGTCCAAGCCTTTGACTGGAACTTTAAGTTTTCAGATGATTTACTCAGTACCCTGTTGAAGAACCTTTGGCAGCGATTACAGCCTCAAGTCTTTTTGAGTATGACGCTACAAGCTTGGCACACCTGTATTTGGGGAGTTTCTTCCATTCTTCTCTGCAGATCTCCTCAAGCTCTGTCATGTTGAATCCGTAACTTTGCTGCACAGCTATTTTCTGGTCTCTCCAGAGATATTAGATTGGGTTTAAGTCCGGGCTCTGGCTGGGCTCAAGCACTTTCAGAGAACTTGTCCCAAAGCTACTCCTGCATTTCTTGGCTGTGTGCTTAGGGTCGTTGTCCTGTTGGAAGATGAACCTTCGCACAAGTCTGAGATCTTGAGTGCTCTGGAGCAGGTTTTCATCAAGGATCTCTCTGTACTTTGCTCTGTTCATCTTTCCCTCAATCTTGACTAGTCTCCCAGTCCCTGCTGCTGAAAATATCTCCACAGCATGATGCTGACATGTTTCACCGTAGGGATGGTGCCAGGTTTGCTCCAGACGTGACGCTTGGCATTCAAGCCAAAGAGTTCAATCTTGGTTTCATCAAACCAGAGAATCTTGTTCCTCATGGTCTGAGAGTCCTTTAGGTGCCTTTTGGCAAACTCAGAGTGGGCCTACATGTGCTTTTTACTGAGGAGTAGCTTCCGTCTGGCCATTCTACCATAAAGGCCTGATTGGTGGAGTGCTGCAGAGATGGTTGTCCTTCTGGAAGGTTCTCCCATCTCCACAGAGGAACTCTGGAGCTCTCTCAGAGTGACAGTCGGGTTCTTGGTCACCTCCCTGACCAAGGCCCTTCTCCCCAGATTGCTCAGTTTGGCCGGGCAGCCAACTCTAGGAAGAGTCTGGGTGGTTCCAAACTTCTTCCATGATGGAGGCTTGACGGAGGCCACTGTGTTCTTGAGGACTTTCAATGCTGCAGAAATGTTTTGGTACCCTTCCCCAGTTTTGTGCCTCGACCATATCCTGTCTTGGAGCTCTACGGACAATTCCTTCGACCTCATGCTCTGACATGCATTGTCAACTGTGGGACCTTATATAAACAGGTGTGTGCCTTTCCAAATCATGTCCAATCAATTTAATTTACTACAGGTGGACTCCAATCAAGTTGTAGAAACATCTCAAGGATGTCAATGGAAACAGGATGCACCTGATCTCAATTTCGAGTCTCATTGCAAAGGGTCTGAATATTTATGTAAATAAGATATTTCTGTTTTTTATAAATATGCAGAAATGTCTAAATACCTGATTTTGCTTTTCATTACGTGTTATTGTTTGAAGATTGAAGAGGAAACATTTTTATTTAATCAATTTTAGAATAAGGCTGTTATGTAACAAAATGTGGAAAAAGTATGGTTTTGAGCATCAGTAACATATTTAACTCTAGAATGTGTCCTGTCTGCTGCCTGAGCCGGTAGAACACACCTCCATTTTGGATATTATATTCTATTCTAAATGACCAACATGTATTATATTCCATTACATCTAAACATTATGTCTCTGTGATTCCTGTGATGTTTCTGTTCAACCCTAACAATGGCTCCACATCGGAATTCCCAACCATAACTTTACGCTTTGGGAATTCTTTTTTTTCATCCATGGATGAAAAGCAACAATGTTGGACGCTGGCATCCTCCTAAGAGAAGGCGTGGAGATCCTGGAATTAAAAAAAGATTAATCAGATGTGAGGAGAGGCAGGCTTCTGTCTCCCTGATGGGATCTGTTATGTCAGTATGTCCATAGCGACTTATTGTGCATTCATCTTAAGAGAGCTAGGTGGGACAGCCACATATCACGGGCATAGAAAGTACATTTTTCCTCAATAACGTAGCTATCTGTAGAGTCAGAATTAGAAGGGGGGGTGGGGGGGTCAAGTGATTTTTTTCGGGAGGGGGGGTGGTCGAGGTGAGGAGGAGGATTATTTAAAATACGGTTTGAAGAGGTAGGGTTTGAGATGTTTTCGGAAGATGGGCATGGACTCTGCTGCCCTAACTTCACGGGGAAGCCGGTTCCACCATTGTGCCAGGGCAGAGAAGAGCTTGGATTGGGCTGAGTGGGAGGGCCAAGAGACCTGAGGTGGCAGAGCGGAGTGCTCAGCTTAGTGTGTAGGGTTTGAGCATAGCCTGAAGGTAGGGATGGGCAGTATCTCTTGCTGTTCTATAGGTAAGCACCATGGTCTTGTTGTTTGTGCGAGCTTTGAATGGAAGCCAGTGGAGCGTGCGGAGCAGCATGGTGACATGAGAGAATTTGGGAAGGTTGAAAACTAGGCAGGCTGCTGCATTCTGGATAAGTTGCAGGGGTTTGATGGTACAAGCGGGGAGCCCAGCCAACAGTGAGTTGCAGTAGTCCAGACGTGAGATGACAAGTCCCTGGATTAGTACCTGTGCCGCTTCCTGTGAGAGGTAGGGTCATACTCTACGGATGTTGTAGAGCACGAACCTAAAGGAGCGGGTCACTGCTTTGATGTTTGCAGAGAACGACAGGGTGTTGTCCAGGTTCAAGACAAGGTTCTTTGCACTCTGGGAGGGCGACACTGTGGACTTGTCAACAGTGATGGAGATGTCTTTGAGCGGGCAGGCCTTTCCCTGGAGGAAAAGCAGTTCTGTCTTGTCGAGGTTGAACTTGACGTGGTGGGCCGACATCCAAGTTGAGATATCTGTCAGGCACGCAGAGATATGTGTTGCCACCTGTGTGTCAGAAGGGGGGAAGGAGAAAAGTAGTTGAGTGTCGTCCGCATAGCAATGATAGGAGAGACCATGTGAGTATATGATGGAGCTGAGTGACTTGGTGTATAGACAGAAGAGGAGTGGGCCTAGAACTGAGCCCTGGGGGACACCAGTAGTGAGAGTATGTGGTGCAGACACAGATCCTCTCCACGTCACCTGGTAGGAGCGACCTGCCAGCTAGGATGCAATCCAAGAGTGTGCATAACCTGAGACTCCCAGCCCTGAGAGGTTTAGACAAGTGTGAGACGATGTACACCTTTCAGGAACCGCACAACCAAGGGGTGGGCGCCCAGTGAGGCTCTGTCAAGTCACCCATGACCCGCTGAGAATGCCCAGTACACTTTTAATGTGGAGAATGCCCTGTAGGAACATAAGTATGTCCCTCACAGAGCACTGAAAAGGAATAAGTCCTCTATCTTGGCACGAGAGCACAAATGCTTGCCATTTATAAGCATACATCCCTTTCGTGGAGGGCGACCTTGCAGCCTGAATGGTATTAGTAACATTCTGAGGTAAACCTCTAGGCATCAGATTGGGCCTCTCAGGGGCCAAACCAGCCTGTGCCAAACCAGCCAAACCAGCCTGTGCGCCTGAGAGAACAGTTCCCTGGGCAGTAGGAGTTGCCACGGGTCCCAGACTAAAAGGCGAATGATCTTTGCAACCAAGGCTGCCTGGGCCAACATGGAGCTACAAGAATGAATGACAACATGGGATGAATCCGAACCACTGGTGGAAACGTGTAAAGGAGGGTTAGAGGCCACTGGTGCGCCAGGGTGTCCATTCCCAATTGGGCACTCGGGTCCCTCATCACAAAAAATAGATGACACTGCACGTTTTACATCGCCCCTGCGATCTACGTCGGCCCTGACAAAAATGTCCCATACCTGGGAGACCACACAGTGGTGAAGACTACGCTCCTGAGAGGGTTCCACCTGGATAAAAGATCTGCACCCGAGTTGAGGCAACCAGGGACTTATCGCCCAAAGCGAGAGCATGTGCGCACTGCTCCCCAGCAATAGGGAGCGAGCCAATGTTAGAAAGGAGAGAGACAAAGTCTCTCCCCATCTGTTGATGCATGCCACCACTGATATATTGTTGTTTCTTACTAGCACAAGCTGGCCCGACAAAAGCAGGGCAAAGCGCCTGAGCGCCTGGTTTCCTATGAAGCCTAGAGACTGAATGAGGGACAGTAGCATGGATGTGTGTAACACCACTTGCCCCCTCGACTCCACCGCCACCAGCCAATAAGCTGTAATAGCCCTGCTCATGAGTATTCTGAGTTTGTAGGCTCTGAGGTGCTTGCTGCACTATACATGCACTATATATACAAAAGTATGTTGACACCCCTTCAAATGAATGAATTCAGCTATTTCAGCCACACCCGTTGCTGACAGGTGTATAAAATCGAGCACAAGAACATGCCATCTCCATAGAGAAACATTGGCAGTAGATTGGCCTTGCTGAACATTGCACCATCATAGGATGCCACCTTTACAACAAGTCAGTTTGTCAACTTTTTGCCCTGCTAGAGCTGCCCCGGTCAACTGTAAGTACTGTCATTGTGAAGTAGAAACACCTAGCCGTAAAGTGGTAGGCCACATAAAATCACAGAATGTGACCACGAGTGCTGAAGCGCATCGCGCTTAAAAATCATCTATACTCGGTTGCAACACTCACTATGGAGTTCTAAACGGAGTTGAGCTCCATGTCCTTTCCAACCGCTCTGCTAAAAACGGCTCTGCAAAAAAATGAAGCTCCAAATTCGCTCCATTTGTTAAAATCACAATGGGCCTACCATTTGGTTTGGAAGTATTGAAAACAAACACAAAACCAAACCATATGGATTTGAATTAAAAATATATTTCAATAAACATGAAAAGGTGAATGTAAAAAGTGCACATCCTTTCAAATATGCTACAAGTCATATTAAACAGCTAATAAACACTCAAAATTGTTCAGGAGCCAGACAAGGAGCCTAAGAAGGAATGAAAATGAATTATTTAGGCTAAACAAACAACATTTTGTTGTATTAAATTATTATGGTCTATAAATTGCGCATATAGGCTGTGACTTACTTAGAATTTAATTAAAATATACAAAAAATGACTTATTAGTGCCTTTGAATTCATTTTTAGAAACAAGAGTTTGGCCAGTCTGTGGCTTCAGACTCATATGATGGTGCCTGGAGAGCAGGCCAGCAGCGGAGAATATCCTATCCACACTTGCAGAGACACTGGAGATGCTAAACACCCTTTTGGCCACTCTTACCAGGTTGGGCAGAAATGCAGAGTTGTTTTTTTTTCTCAATAGGTAGGCCTAAAGGTTTTTAGGCAAAACAACCCAATCAAAATGGAAAGCTCCTTGAACGTGGGAATATGCCAGGCCTATTGGGCTAAAATAAATTATGGCCTATTGTATAGATAATACAACAAAAAAGTATTCAAACTGTTAAGAGATCCGATTTTTTGTTCATAAATAATTTGCTACAATGACACACTTAGTTATCTACCTACCTTGTTCATTTCTTTTAACATGTGCACGTAGTAAGAACAACATCATGCTTTTGGGATAAGTATCTTTTCAGATTCCACAATGATTCTTTAGTTGTGGACACTACATCACCGCACTCCATCTCTTGCTCTTGGTCCTCATCTTTGTAAGTAACCTTGATTTAGCACCTGTGTGTTCCATCAGTTTCTTTATGAAATGTGTTTACAAACTCCATGATAGTAGCTTAAGCAGCAGGCGATAGCAACACACAAGTAAACTACAAATGTATGCTGGGCCAAGCATGCCCTGAGTTCGTGAAGTGAGAGCTACTGTAGCGGCAAAGAAGGCCGATGCTCCTGCCTTTGGGAATCTCGCTGCATGCTCCAGTCAAATTGGCCAGCTCCGCTCCTATCTCCGCTACAGCTCCACTCTACTGAAATACTCTGCTCTGGATGCAACGTAAGCACAAGAACTGTTCGTCAGGAGTTTCATGAAATAGGTTTCCATGGCCGAGCAGCTGTACACCAGCCTAAGATCACCATGCGCAATGCCACGCGTAAGCTGGAGTGGTGTAAAGCTCACTGCCATTGGACTCTGGAGCAGTGGAAAAGCGCTCTCTGGAGTGATGAATCACATGTCACCATCTGGCAGTCTGACGGACAAATCTGGTTTTGGTGGATGCCAGGAGAACTGTACCTACCCAAATGCACAGTGCCAACTGTAAAGTTTGGTGGAGGAGGAATAATGGTCTGGGACTGTTTTTCATGGCTCGGGCTAGGCCCCTTATTTCCAGTGAAGGGAAATCTTAACGCTACAGCATACAATGACGTTCTAGATCATTCTGCACTTACAACTTTGTGTCAACAGTTTGGGGAAGGCCCTTTCCTGTTTCAGCATGACAATGCCACCATGCACAAAGCGAGGTCCATACAGAAATGGTTTGGAAAAATGTGACTGGGAAGCACAGACACCTGACCTCAACCCCATCGAAGACCTTTGGGATGAATTGGAACGCCGACTGCGAGCCAGGCCTAATCACCCAACATCAGTGCCTGACCTCAGTAATGATTTTGTAGCTGAATGGAAGCAAGGAAATACTGGCTGTACCAGCCGTCCTGGATCTTCGACATTTTAAATGTTTATTTTATTTCACCTTTATTTAACCAGGTAGGCTAGTTGAGAACAAGTTCTCATTTGCAACTGCGACCTGGCCAAGATAAAGCAAAGCAGTTCGACACATACAACAACACAGAGTTACACATGGAATAAACAAACATACAATCAATAATACAGTAGAACAATCTATATACAGCATGTGCAATTGAGGTAGGATAAGAGAGGTAAGGTAATAAATAGGCCATGGTGGCGAAGTAATTACAATATAGCAATTAAACACTGGAATGATAGGATGTGCAGAAGATGAAAATGCAAGTAGACATACTGGGGTGCAAAGGAGCAAGATAAATAAATAAATACAGTATGGGGATGAGGTAGATTGGATGGGCTGTTTACAGATGAGCTATGTACAGGTGCAGTGATCTGTGAGCTGCTCTGACAGCTGGTGCTTAAAGCTAGTGAGGGAGGTAAGAGTCTCCAGCTTCAGTGATTTTTGCAGTTCGTTCCAGTCATTGGCAGCAGAGAACTGGAAAGAGAGGCGGCTAAAGGAAGAAATGGCTTTGGGGGTGACCAGTGAGATATACCTGCTGGAGCAAGTGCTACGGGTGGGTGCTGCTATGGGGACCAGTGAGCTGAGATAAGGCGGGGCTTTACCTAGCAGAGACTTGTAGATGACCTGGAGCCAGTGGGTTTGACGACGAGTATGAAGCGAGGGCCAGCCAATGAGAGCATACAGGTCGCAGTGGTGGGTAGGATATGGGGCTTTGGTGACAAAATGGATGGCACTTTGTTGAGTAGAGCGTTGGAGGCTATTTTGTAAATGACATCGCCGAAGTCGAGGATCGGTAGGATGGTCAGTTTTACGAGGGTATGTTTGGCAGCATGAGTGAAGGATGCTTTGTTGTGAAATAGGAAGCCGATTCTAGATTTAAATTTGGATTGAACATGTTTAATGTGAGTCTGGAAGGAGAGTTTACAGTCTAACCAGACACCTAGGTATTTGTAGTTGTCCACATATTTAAGTCAGAACCGTCCAGAGTAGTGATGCTGGACAGGCGGACAGGTGCGGGCAGCGATCGGTTGAAGGTCATGCATTTAGTTTTACTTGCATTTAAGAGCAGTTGGATGGCCACGGAAGGAGAGTTCTATGGCATTGAAGCTCATCTGGAGGTTAGTTAACACTGTCCAAAGAAGGGCCAGAGGTGTACAGAATGGTGTCGTCTGCATAGAGGTGGATCAAATAATCACCAGCAGCGAGAGCGACATCATTGATGTATACAGAGAAGAGAGTCGGCCCGAGAATTGAACCCTGTGGCACCCCCATATAGACTGCCAGAGGTCCGGACAACAGGCCTTCCAATTTGACATACTGAACTCTATCGGAGAAGTAGTTGGTGAACCAGGCGAGGCAATCATTTGAGAAACCAAGGCTGTTGAGTCTGCCAATAAGAACGTTGTGATTGACAGAGTCGAAAGCCTTAGCCAGGTCGATGAATACGGCTGCACAGTAATGTCTCTTATCGATGGCGGTTATGATATTGTTTAGGACCATAAGCGTGGCTGAGGTGCACCCATGACCAGCTCTGAAACCAGATTGCATAGCGGAGAAGGTATAGTGAGATTCGAAATGGTTGGTAATCTGTTTGATATATTGGCTTTCAAAGACCTTGAAAAGGCAGGGTAGAATAGATATGGACATAGGAACCACTCGGATTGACCGGTTACTGGAGACGAGAGAAAATGTATTTCGTCAAAACAGGTGCTGAGGCCTCTGGAATAGTCGATGGAATGACGCTGCAGAAGTGTGAGGGACGCACAAAAAATTGTGGCATGCACCGTGACAGCACTGTTTGCATGATCCAGGGCTACACTGTGGATGCCCGCCATTGATAGGAGAAGACAGCGAGCCTCCCGTGTGCTATGTGATGTGGCAGGATACCACCTTGTGGACTGGGGGATATTGGTTCTTCTTCGATTTCCACCACCCTTGACAACCGTGTGTCTGTACATGGGAAAGGGACACTTTCATAAAACTCACTTGCAGAAGACACAACACTTTTGACACTTTGGGGTTTAAAAAAAACTCTGTTTATGTGCCAAAGTCTGCCTAAAGCCCGGCCCTTTCTGAGTACAAGGGCTCCGGCGATCAGTGATGTTCTGCAATTGGCAGTGCCACCCGCTACCAACCACCAATCCTCTACAGGGCCTATAACCTGTATCACTACACACCTCATAGTGACTAGTGTCTCTAGTATTTCTAAGCAAACAGCTGGAGGTAGGGCTTTTTCCTATAGAGCTACATTTTTATGGAGTGGTCTGCCTATCCATATGAGAGACGCAGACTCTGTCTCGACCTCTAAGTCTTTACTGAAGACTCATCTCTTCAGTAGTTCCTATGATTGAGTGTAGTCTGGCCCAGGGGTGCGAAGGTTGAGTGGGTTGAGTCACTGACATGATCTTCCTGTCCGGTTTAACCCCCTCTGGCTTGTGCGGTGGAAGAGATCTTGGTGGGCTGTATTCAGCCTTATCTCAGGGTTGTAATTTGGTGGCATGTTGATATCCCTCTAGTGGTGTGTGGGCTGTGCTTTGGCAAAGTGAGTGGGGTTATATCCTGCCTGGTTGGCCCTGTCCAGGGGTATCGTCGGACGGGGCCACAGTAACCCCCGACCCCGCGACCCCCCCGACTCTAGTATCTATGCTGCAATAGTCTATGTGCCGGGGGGCTTGCGTCAGTTTGTTATATCTGGTGTAATTCTCCTGTCTTATCTGGTGTCCTGTGTGAATTTAAGTATGCTCGCTCTATTTCTCTCTTCCTCTCTCCCTCCCCTCCTGGGGGACCTGAGCCCTAGGACCCTGCCTCAGGACTACCTGGCCTGATGACTCCTGGCTGTCCCCAGTCCATCTGGTCGTGCTGCTGCTCCAGTTTCAACTGTTCTCCCTGCGGCTAGGGAACCCTGACCTGTTCACCGGATGTGCTACCTTGTCCCGGACCTGCCGTTTTCTACTCTCTCTCTCTCTCCACTAAGGGACAGTTTAGTTGGTGTAACGTAAGACAGACAGTCTCGTGTTCCAATAGTTTTTTTTAGTAGCGTGAATTGTTCCTGTTCACACCAAGGTGAAGACGCAATAATTGAAGGAATGAAACCGAGCCTCACGTTATCCCCTGTGGAAGGCAGGGCTTCCAGCGAGATGCGGATTTCATTGGGCTTGTCAGGCGTGATTATAGGTCCTTCAACTAAAGTCACGAGAGTGCGACTCCCCATAGTATGTTGTACCGAAGTTGACTGGGAACCATTGTTCTAAACCACACACACAGGCTGGCTCCAAATACTGGCTGACCTGAATAGGAAAAACTCGGGGCCCAATTATAGTCTTTGATTCGGGCACAGAGTTTTTTCCTTGTGAGGTCATTGGGGAATAGGGTGTCATTTGAGACAGAGCCTATGGCAGAGCAGACCATTTATAGAACACTGGTACACAATAGGTCTGCCTTATAGCTTCCAGTCCATACTGTGTTTGTGTGAGTGTGTGAGTGTGTGTGTCTCTGAGTGTGTGTGTTTTAGGAGTATGTGAGGAAAACATTCCAATGTTTGGGAAGTTGCCATTGAGACACAAAGCAGAGCCAGCTGAGGTGGGTTAATGACCTTACATGGATTGAGCAGAACTATCCAAAAATATAGGCTACACACGCGCACACAGGCACGCACACACGCATGTTCGACCAAGCCCCTATGTGTCCTCAGCCTAACTCTACAACAGCCTGGAGGGCCTGTCCAGAGAGAGGGATGGGAGTAGGGAGAGAAGTGAAGTTGGAGAGAGAGAGAGAAGTGTGTGTGTATGCATGTATATGAGTTTGCTTGTTTGTGTTTCCATGTACTGTATCTGCATGTGCACCATATACAGTATGTTTATCTGCGAGATGTGCATGTGTGCATAATTATATTTGTGCTTTTGTGTCTGTCTCTCTTTCCATGTATCGTTTCTGTTGTGTCTGCATGTAAAATGTGAATTGTGTCCTTTCTCTCTGCATATGCTGTCAGTGTGTGTGTGTGTGTGTGTGTGTGTGTGTGTGTGTGTGTGTGTGTGTGTGTGTGTGTGTGTGTTTTGTGTGTGCAAACTCTGATTGTATCCTCATATTTTTACCCAGACTGTCTGATTTCCTGTGAGCATTAAAGAGGATTTCCACTCAACAGACATCTCTCTCTGGCTGGGGGAGCCTGGAGGGGCAGAGGCCCACCTTTGGTCCTGCTGTGTCCGTTTGCCCACCATCCCCTCTTACATTTTTTAAATTTAACCTTTATTTAACTAGGCAAGTCAGTTAAGAACAAATTCTTATTTACAATGATGACACACACAGTTATTTTCAGGTACAGGGTACAAAAAGTAAAGTACTGAAAGAAACTGTTGAACGCTCTCACATTTCATTAAGTGCAACTTTTTGAAGGTGCAGAACCCTAACTTGACTGCTGCACTCTATAAACCTTAGGAGCATTCAAAAGTGTCAGAGAATACATGTTTTATTTTTCAGCCCTGACATTGTCCATCTGTTTTTCGCAGGATGTTCATTTGCCTTTTGAAAAGGATGTGTTTTTATACTGTTGGTCAGATAGTTTTTCATGAAATGTGTGTTTGGCCAATAGGTTGTTTGGTTTGGAAAGATTTTGGTATGAGATGTACAATTGTACAATCAGATCAGCGTTAAACCACATAGCATATAATTGTTTTTGTTTAGGCAATGTCAGAGGTGTTACTGTCAAATCGGTGAGCGGCTGCTCTTGTGGTCATTGTCACAAAGCCACATCTGTCCCACACGCGTTAGAAGTTCAGAACGATAACGTTATATAAATAATGACATTCAAATTGAAAATCATTCAACAAAATAATAAGGATTTATATCAGTCTAATCGAGGTGTAGCTTACATCACACATGCCAGTGTTTGAACTTGTAACACGGCTGGATGGGATTTCTACTAATGTGACATCCAATGGAAATGTCAGTGTTAGGTATATAATGCCGGGAGTCGCTTGTGGATTTGACAGATACAACGCAAGTTACACCTCTGACAGCGCCTAAACAAAAACAATTATATGCTATGCGATTTTCAGCTACCGCGGGTTAACACTGATTTGATTGAATCAGTTGAGGATGGCCTTAAACTGTGAGCTTCGGCTCCTAGCATTGCCGTTTCAATCCCAGGGCAAGGCACTCGTTGTGTAATTTTAGTATTTCTGTTTGAACCCTATCCCAAACCTTATCCACTCTGAATGAACGCATAAATTAAAGTTTCGGTTTCACGTTTGCGCAATTTGAACGACAGCTAATAGACTGCAAAACACACTATAATTAAAATGGCAACACACTCCATAATCTACAGACGGCACCACACTTCCTAATTAAAAGGACAACACACTCCATAATATCTGTTGCCTGCAATTATGGCAAATGCCTCCATTTGCCTTGGATGCTGTGTTAGAAGTCATAAGGTAGTAGATAACACACACACACACACTGTTCTCTATCATGTACATGAATCAAATAGATTTTTGGGTCATGAAAACCGTAATGCCCATTTAGTACAGTTGGGCAGTGGTTCTCAAACCTCTCCTCGGGGACTCCTAGCCGTTCCATGTATTTGAACTATTCTAGAGCTATAACAGCTGATTTAACTTGTCAATAAATGATCAAGCCCTTGACTCGGTGAATCAGGTGAGTTAGTGCAGGGCTATAACAAAATTGTGAAATGTCTGAGGGGTCCCATGGAGAGGTTTGAGAATCCCCCCGCAGTAGGGATTGCATGAATGCACATGCATGAACAAATGCGCACACACACACACACACACACACACACACACACACACACACACACACACACACACACACACACACACACACACACACACACACACACACACACACACACACACACACACACACACACACACACACACACACACCAATTACAATTCGAGCAATGAAGGGCAGGAACACTCACTCACGCATGCACGCACACACGCACACACAGAGGAAACCTTCAGGAAAAAACATATCCTTCTCCTCTGTGATGAGGCAGAGAGACAGGCGGAGAGGGGTGGGTGGGGGTTGGAGAGAGAGTTATTTTTTCTAAAGGACCCACATGTTTGGGGTAATGACTGGTGAATGCAGAGTATCTGTTAACATGGAGAAGTTCTGACGGGTGACTCTGAGTTTACTCAATAAACCTTTTCACTCTAAGGCTCCACTTCACTTCAACTTGTTTTTCAGTAGAAGGTTTCATTCCATTTTGAGGAATTGAGGCCTTTCCCAGCTCAGCTGTACATCCAAGCCTACACTTTATGTAAGGTGCCCATAACCCATAAAAACTTTCATGAGGCCCCGTAAGCCATTTATTAAAAGCACATTTCACACAACGGTGTAAGTGTGCATGAACTGGACTGAGCTGGAAAGCCACTGTTCCCCTCGTTACAGACCTCTGTTGTGCTTTATGTGATTAAAAAAAAGACAATACTGTGATTCCAAGGCATCGTTTGAATAAATTTGTAGTCTTTGTTACTGTATGTACTTTTTTCCTTCTTTTTTAAATACATACTTGGACAACAAAATTATAGTATCCACAACATTGCCACAATTGATTAAATATACACAGTTGAAGTTTACATACACTTAGGTCGGAGTCATTAGAACTCGTTTTTCAACCACTCCACAAATTTCTTGTTAACAAACTATAGTTTTGGAAAGTCGGTTAGGACATCTACTTTGTGCATGACACAAGTAATTTTTCAAACAATTGTTTACAGACAGATTATTTCACTTATAACTCACTGTATCACAATTCCAGTGGGTCAGAAGTTTACATACACTAAGTTGGCTGTGCCTTTAAACAGCTTGGAAAATTCCAGAAAATGATGTCATGGCTTTAGAAGCTTCTGATAGGCTAATTGACATCATATGAGTCAATTGGAGATGTACCTGTGGATGTATTTCAAGAACTACCTTCAAACTCAGTGCCTCTTTGCTTGACATCATGGGGAAATCAAAAGAAGTCAGCCAAGACCTCAGAAAAAAATTGTAGACCTCTACAAGTCTGGTTCATCCTTGGGAGCAATTTCCAAATGCCTGAAGGTACCATGTTCATCTGTACAAACAATAGTACGCAAGTATAAACACCATGGGACCACGCAGCTGTCATACCACTCAGGAAGGAGACGCGTTCTGTCTTCTAGAGTTGAACGTACTTTGGTGCAAAAAGTGCAAATCAATCCCAGAACAGCAGCAAAGGACCTTGTGAAGATGCTGGAGGAAACAGGTACAAAAGTATCTATATCCACAGTAAAACGAGTCCTATATCGACATTAACTGAAAGGCCGCTCAGCAAGGAAGATGCCACTGCTCCAAAACCACCATAAAAAAGCCAGACTACGGTTTGCAACTGCATATATTTGCAAAGATTTCTAAAAACCTATTTTTGCTTTGTCATTATGGGGTATTGTGTGTAGGTTGATGACGAAACATATATATACGGTGCATTCAGACAGTGTTCAGACCCCTTGACATTTTCCACATTTTGTTAGGTTTCAGCCTTATTCCGATATGTATTAAATAAAAATGTTCCTCATCAATCTACACAAAGTAGCCCATAATGACAAAGCGAAAACATATTTTTTGAAATTGTTGCAAACGTATTAAAAATAAAAAAACGAAATACCTTATTTGCTTAAGTATTCAGACCCTTTGCTATGAGACTCAAAATTGATCACAGGTGCATCCTGTTGCTATTGATCATCCTTGAGATATTTCTACAACTTGGAGTCCATCTATGGTAAATTCAATTGATTGGACATGATTTGGAAAGGCACACACCTGTCTATATAAGGTCCCACAGTAGACAGTGCATGTCAGAGCAAAAACCAAGCCATGAGGTTGAAGGAATTGTCCGTAGAGTTACGAGACCGGATTGTGTCAAGGCACATATCTGGGGAAAGGTACCAAAAAATGTCTGCAGCATTGAAGGTCCCCACGAACACAGTGGCCTCCATCATTCTTAAAAGGAAGAAGTTTAGAACCACCAATGCTCTTCCTAGAGCTGGCCGCCCTGCCAAACTGAGCAATCTGGGGAGAAGGGCCTTGGTCAGGGAGGTGACCAAGAACCCGATGGTCACTCTGACAGGGTTCCAGAGCTCCTCTGTAGAGATGGGAGAATCTTCCAGATGGACAACCGTCTCTGAACCACTCCACCAATCAGGCCTTTATGGTAGAGTGGCCAGACAGAAGCCACTCCTCAGTAAAAGGAACATGACAGCCCGCGTGGAGTTTGCCAAAAGGCACCTAAAGACTCTCAGACCATGAAAAACAAGATTCTCTGGTCTGAATGCCAGGCGTCACGTCTGGAGGAAACCTAGCACCATCATACGGTGAAGCATGGTGGTGGTAGCATCATGCTGTGGGGATGTTTTTCAGCAGATGGAGACTAGTCAGGCTGGAGGGAGAGTTGAACGGAGCAAAGTACAGCGAGATCCTTGATGAAAACCTGCTCCAGAGTGCTAAGGACCCTGTACTGGGGGCGAAGGTTCATCTTCTAACAGAACAACGAACCTAAACACACAGCCAAGACAATGCAGGAATGGCTTCGAGACAATTCTATGAGTGTCCTTGAGTGGCCCAGCCAGATCCCGGACTTGAACCCGATCGAACATCACTGGAGAGACCTGAAAATAGCTGTGTCCTACCTGACAGAGCTTGAGATGATCTGCAGAAAATAATGGGAGAACTCCCTAATTACAGTGTGCCAAGCTTGTAGCGTCATACTCAAGAAGACAGAATTCTGTAATCGCTGCCAAAGGTGCTTCAACAAAGTACTGAGCAAAGGGTCTGAATAGTTACGTAAATGTGATATTTCCGTATTTTTTTTATTTTATATGTGCACAAATTTGAAGAAAAAAAACAGTTTTTGCTTTGTCATAATGGGGAATTGTGTGTAGATTGATGAGGCTGTAACATAACATAATGTGGAAAAAGTCAATAGGTCTGAATACTTTTTGAATTCCACAGTATATATCATATTTTATTAATAATGTAACAATAATACACTGCTCAAAGAAATAAAGGGAACACTTAAACAACACAATGTAACTCCAAGTCAATCACACTTCTGTGAAATCAAACTGTCCACTTAGGAAGCAACACTGATTGACAATACATTTGCAAATGGAATAGACAATAGGTGGAAATTATAGGCAATTAGCAAGACACCCCCAATAAAGGAGTGGTTCTGCAGGTGGGGACCACAGACCACTTCTCAGTTCCTATGCTTCCAGGCTGATGTTTTGGTCACTTTTGAATGCTGGCGGTGCTTTCACTCTAGTGGTAGCAAGAGACGGAGTCTACAACCCACACAAGTGGCTCAGGTAGTGCAGCTCATCCAGGATGGCACATCAATGCGAGCTGTGGCAAGAAGGTTTGCTGTGTCTGTCAGCGTAGTGTCCAGAGCATGGAGGCGCTACCAGGAGACAGGCCAGTACATCAGGAGATGTGGAGGAGGCCGTAGGAGGGCAACAACCCAGCAGCAGGACCGCTACCTCCGCCTTTGTGCAAGGAGGAGCAGGAGAAGCACTGCCAGAGCCCTGCAAAATGACCTCCAGCAGGCCACAAATGTGCATGTGTCTGCTCAAACGGTCAAAAACAGACTCCATGAGGTTGGTATGAGGGCCCGACGTCTACAGGTGGGGGTTGTGCTTACAGCCCAACACCGTGCAGGACGTTTGGCATTTGCCAGAGAACACCAAGATTGGCAAATTCTCCACTGGCGCCCTGTGCTCTTCACAGATGAAAGCAGGTTCACACTGAGCACGTGACAGACGTGACAGAGTCTGGAGACGCCGTGGAGAACGTTCTGCTGCCTGCAACATCCTCCAGCATGACCGGTTTGGCGGTGGGTCAGTCATGGTGTGGGGTGGCATTTCTTTGGGGGGCCGCACAGCCCTCCATGTGCTCGCCAGAGGTAGCCTGACTGCCATTAGGTACCGAGATGAGATCCTCAGACCCCTTGTAAGTCCATATGCTGGTGTGGTTGGCCCTGGGTTCTTCCTAATGCAAGACAATGCTAGACCTCATGTGGCTGGAGTGTGTCAGCAGTTCCTGCAAGAGGAAGGCATTGATGCTATGGACTGGCCCGCCCGTTCCCCAGACCAGAATCCAATTGAGGACATCATGTCTCGCTCCATCCACCAACGCCCCGTTGCACCACAGACTGTCCAGGTGTTGGCGGATGCTTTAGTCCAGGTCTGGGAGGAGATCCCTCAGGAGACCATCCGCCACCTCATCAGGAGCATGCCCAGGCGTTGTAGGGAGGTCATACAGGCACGTGGAGGCCACACACACTACTGAGCCTAATTTTGACTGTTTTAAGGACATTACATCAAAGTTGGATCAGCCTGTAGTGTGGTTTTCCACTTTAATTTTGAGTGTGACTCCAAATCCAGACCTCCATGGGTTGATAAATTGGATTTCCATTGATTATTTTTGTGTGATTTTGTTGTCAGCACATTCAACTATGTAAAAAAAAGTTTTTAATAACATTATTTCTTTCATTCAGATCTAGGATGTGTTGTTTAAGTGTTCCCTTTATTTTTTTGAGCAGTATACATTATACTCAAGGCAATGCAACAGGAATCAATCCTTGACAGTACAGTTGACCTGTTAGGGCTAGGGGGCAGTATTGACACGGCTGGATAAAAAACGTACCCGATTTAATCTGGTTACTACTCCTGCCCAGTAACTAGAATATGCATATAATTAATGGCTTTGGATAGAAAACACCCTAAAGTTTCTAAAACTGTTTGAATGGTGTCTGTGAGTATAACAGAACTCATATGGCAGGCAAAAACCTGAGAAGATTTCATGCAGGAAACGAAGTACAAAAAAAAGAAAAAAGGTAATATAATCAAAATGGGGGAGAACATGAAGAGGCCGTTTTAAAAAGCTCCAGTATACACAGAAAAAAAAAAAAATCCACCTTGTCTGACAAGGTGTCGTTCTTCTTGTCTCTGTTTATTGAAGAGTGAGGATCTTAGCTGTCCCGTGACACGTCCTACGGCTGCCATAGGCTCTCAGAAGGCGACAAAATTCTGAATCGTGGCTTTGCAGGCTCTGGTTGAAAAAAAGTAGCGCGTTTGGATAGTGGCTGGTTACAGTACTGTAAGACTCAGGCTCGTGCCCGCGTCGACCAAAAGCTTTGTTTTCTTTCCTCTGTTTAGCTAAATGGACATTCCCGGTCGGAATATTATTGCTTTTTTACGAGAAAAATGGCATAAAAATGGATTTTAAACAGCGGTTGACATGCTTCGAAGTACGGTAATGGAATATTTAGATTTTTTTGTCACGAATTGCGCCATGTGCGCGACCCTTATTTACCATTCGGATAGTGTCTGGAACGCACGAACAAAACGCCGCTATTCGGATATAACGATGGATTATTTGGGACCAAACCAACATTTGTTATTGAAGTAGCAGTCCTGGGAGTGCATTCTGACGAAGACAACAAAAGGTAATCAAACTTTTGTAATAGTAAATCTGATATTGGTGAGTGCTAAACTTGCCGGGTGTCTAAATAGCTAGCCCGTGATGGCTGGGCTATGTACTTAGAATATTGCAAAATGTGCTTTCACCAAAAACCTATTTTAAAATCGGACATATCGAGTGCATAGAGGAGTTCTGTATCTATAATTCTTAAAATAATTGTTATGCTTTTTGTGAAAGTTTATCGTGAGTAATTTAGTAAATTGTTAGTGAATTCGCCCGGAAGTTTGCGGGGGGTATGCTAGTTCTGAACGTCACATGCTAATGTAAAAAGCTGGTTTTTGATATAAATTTGAACTTGATTGAACAAAACATGCATGTATTGTATAACATAATGTCCTAGGGTTGTCATCTGATGAAGATCATCAAAGGTTAGTGCTGCATTTAGCTGTCTTCTGGGTTTTTGTGACATTATATGCTAGCTTGAAAAATGGGTGTCTGATTATTTCTGGCTTGGTACTCTGCTGACATAATCTAATGTTTTGCTTTCGTTGTAAAGCCTTTTTGAAATCGGACAGTGTGGTTAGATTAACGAGAGTCTTGTCTTTAAATAGCTGTAAAATAGTCATATGTTTGAGAAATTGAAGTAATAGGATTTTTAAGGTATTTGAAAATCGCGCCACTGGATTAGACTGGCTGTTGCGTAGGTGGGACGAATTCGCCCCGCCTAGCCCAGAGAGGTTAACTGAATATGTCCCATGTTAAAGCCCATCAGTTCTCCCTTACCATGTCATAACTAAGGCCCAGAGTTTTTCCTCGTCAGGTTACATAGTCTCGAAAAACTGCGCCCTCCTCCTAGATGGTTTATTCTATTCAGACAATCCCCATGAACAGTTGTTTAAAGAAAAGAGGAAAGTTTGACACATTTCTCCCTGTCTGTCTGCCTGTTGCATGTAGGGCAGTATGTTTCCAATTCATTGTGTTTCCAGATAGACATGCACTGGTGTCATTATTAGAGTAGGGAGCACGTGCTAGAGCCCTCCCTTCGGCTCACTCGTATCACCCCGTACCCTCCCTCCCTTCCTCACCTGTTAGTTTTCCCACCCTTCCCCTGAGGCTTCCCACAAGGCACCACTGGGCTACTGTTGGTGGATAAAGTATCTATGGCTGTCACAGACTGGAAAACAGTTCTGAGTGAGACTGATGGGGAGTAGATGATGAGAAAGAAAGAGAGAGAGGGATATTAAGAGAGTGAATGAGACAGAGAGTAAGACAAATGAGAGAGAACTAGAAGTAGATCGTTTTTCAAAAATGTTCCACCTCTTGTTTTTTGTCAGGTCAGTTTTTATTTTGTCTTTCCTTTTTTTTACACAGGCAGTGGCTGCATCACCCGAGTGAAACCACCTGGAGTGTGCCCCCACCTCCACACTCCCCATTTGCACTCAGTGACCATCTCTGTCATTGGCTGCTCTCCAGTTATCCAACTTTTCCTATTCTTGTCTTTTTTTCTTACCTCCCATTTTGTGTTATTGTACTGCATATTCCACTTCTCAGGATAGAGGGTAGGAGGGAGAGGGAGGGACTGGGGTAGAAGGTAATGAGAGGGGGATAGAGAGGGATGGAGGGAGGGGCTTGCAGAGGGAGAGAGAGGGTAGACGAAGAGAGAAAATTTGCAGCCTATTTTTTAACCCAAACTTTGCGAGTCCCACAACATGCAGCTGGTCTTTATTACTTCCCCTTTGGTTCATTGAAGCATAATTACACGCTGACTTCATCCCAACCTTAGCCTGACCTCTGCTCTCCTGTCAAACTGCCACAAACACACACACACACTTTTTAATGCAGGTACACATATACATACACACACATAGACTGTCAAACACACATGGACTGGCAAAAACAGACAAACAAAAACAGACACGTAAGCACGCTCAAACACTCAGGTCTCTGTCTGAGCTGAGATCATACTAGACCAATATTGTGCTGTAAGTGTACACTGACACAAATTAGGCTACTCCTGGAAAACTCTACTCAGTGTGTGTGGTTTTCCTGCCCTCCATTGCTCTAATTGGAAACGGTTGCTAATCAGTCACAACATAAAAAATATATACTGTCTCCTCCTCCCTCTCTCTCTCGCCCTTTCTCTCACACACTGTCTCTCTCTCCCTCCATCCCTAGCTCTCATTTGGAATGATGATGTCATGGGTTTTCCAGCCTAACCTTAAGGAGGCCCTTTTCCTTTTCTGCCATTAACTAACAGGGTTTCCCCACATCAAACCAGCAGCAGGGCGGTTTCCCCCAGTAGGCTGAATCTACACAGCCCGCCACAGGGCTCCTTAGCCTGGGCTACATGCACCACACCAGCCCCCTACCCTGGTGGGGTCTGTTGGGGGTGTGGGGAGAGTGAAGTAAAGTTTAGTGTGTTTAGGGCTGCTGTGTTAGAGGGAGTAGGAGGAACCTAGTTTGAAGAGCGGTGGCAGTTAAACATTGTTTGGTTCACTTCCATCACAAGCCTAATGTTTGGATGTGAAGTTAGTTATCGGGATTCGTCTTGTCAATGTGACTCAACACTCATCAAATATTTATCCAGGCACAGCTTTTTACTTGGCACCAATTCACCAAATTAAGCCCAAGATCACACACAAATATGGTTATAGCTTTTAATTGTTGCCATGGGTTTTTTCCAGAACGGCTCTCACAAGGACACGTTTCAGCTACAGAGAACTTTAATTTATTTATTTTTGACAGGGAAGTCGTATTGTGACTAGGGTCTCTTTTTCAGATGAGCCATGCATAATACTGTCACACCCTGATCTGTTTCACCTGTCTTGTGCTTGCCTCCACCCCCCACCAGGTGTCTCCCATTTGTTCCCGTTATTCCCTGTGTTATCAGGTTTGAAGGTAAGACCCAGATGCAGAATGTGTCAAAGTAACAAATGTTTATTACAGCAACGGGCAGACAAACGACAGGTCAAGGCAGGCAGAGGTCTATAATCCAGAGTAGTGGGGCAAAGGTACAGGACGGCAGGCAGGCTCAGGGTCAGGTCAGGCAGTTCGGTAATCCAGAGGTGGGGCAAAGGTACAGGACGGCAGGCAGGCTCAGGGGCATGCAGAATGGTCAGAAACAGGAGACAAAGGGCTGTGAGACTTGGGTTTAACTCCGGACACATGAAAGGTGGGATGTATATGAAGGGTACGGGGCAACAGAAGACGAACAGCAGAGGGGCTAATAATTTTGGAGATGGAAAATGGTCCGATAAACCAGGGGGAGAGTTTGCAGGTTTCCACCCGGAGGGGCAGATCCCTGGTGGATAGCCATACCTTATGCCCGAGACGATACCGGGGAGCCGCTTGACGTCGATACCTGGAGGTGGTCTTGAGGAGGGCCGACCGGGCTCTTCTCTAGGTATGACAACCGCGGCGGACAAACATCTGGGCAGAAGGTATGCTGACCTCTTCCTCCTGCTCGGGGAAGAGTGGGGGCTGATACCCCAGGGAATGCTCAAAAGGAGATCGTGGCAGAGCAGGGAGGGTGTTGCGGGCATATTCAACTCACACCAGCTGCTGGGTCCAGGAGGTGAGATTGAAGGAGACCAGACAGTGCAGAGTAGTCTCTAAATCCTGGTTGGCTCGCTCCAACTGGCCATTGGACTGGGATGGAATCCAGGAGGACAGGCTGGCCGACGACCCAATAAGGAATCAGAATGCCTTCCAGAACCGGGACGAGAACTGAGGCCCCCTGTCGGCGACCATGTCCACAGGCAGTCCATTGATCTGGAAGACATGCTGCACCATGAGCTGGGCCGTCTCCTTGGCCGAGGGAAGTTTGGGAGAGGAATAAAGTGAGCGGCTTTGGAAAACCGGTCGACTACAGTCAGGATGGCAGTGGTTGCAGAAAACCAGCCGGAGCTTGCCGAGGAGTCTTGTTTTGAGCACAGACCGTGCAGGCGGCGGCAAATGTGGTGACATCCGGAACCATAGTAGGCCACCAAAAGCGTTGTCGCTCAAAGGCCAGAGTCTGACGGTAACCCGGGTGGCTGGCAAGCCCAGAGGAACGGGCCCACTCCAGGACCGCAGAGCGGACTGCGTCAGGCACAAACATCCGGTTATCTGGGCCCCCCCAAGGGTTCGCCTGGGACCGCTGCGCCTACCGAACCTGTTTCCCTATACCCCAGCTGAGTGCTGTCACCAGGCACGAGGTGGAAAGGATGGTCTCGGGCTCCGGGGTGGTAACCGTGGGGCTATAGCGGCGGGACATTGTATCCGGCTTGACCTTCTTGGATCCCGGGCCGGTATGAGAGGGAGAAGTTGAACCGTATGAACAGCAGGGCCCATCTGGCTTGCCTGGAGTTGAGGCGCTTGGCGGTGCGAAGATACTCCAGATTCTTGTGGTCAGTCCACACGATGAACGGATGTTCCACCCCCTCCAGCCAGTGCCTCCATTCCTCCAACACCATCTTCACCGCAAGAAGCTCACGATTCCCCACATCGTAGTTATTTTCCGTGGCGTTGATGCAATGGGAGAAGAAGGCGCAGGGATGTAGCTTGAGGTCCAGGGCAGAACGCTGGTACAGGACAGCCCCCACTCCCACATCCGAAGCATCGGCCTCCACCACGAACTGACGGGAAGGATGAATCCTGCAGCTGAGGGTCCCCAATGTAGGTCTCCATTGCCTTGGTCTCTGGTCCCGACAGAGAGTACAGTCGTCCCTGGGGCGGAGTTGTGCTAGGGAGAAGGTCAATCCCGCAGCCTGACCATTCAGCCTGTCCTGAATCTTGAGCCTGCCTGCCAGCCGCCCTGTACCTTCTGGACTCGGACCTGGTTTATGAACTTCAGCCTGTCCTCGACCTGCCTCTTGCCTCTTGCCTGCCCCTTGTTTTTCAATAAATATCAGAGACTCGAACCACCTCCGGTTTCTGCATCTGTGTTGTTATAGAACGAACTGGCCATGACTGACCCAGCAAACTTGAACCGGCTCCATCACGCTGTCTCCCAGCAGGGAGCCACCATTGGAAAACACAAGGAGCTACTTCAGAACTTAACCTCTCTGGGCTAGGTGCGTCCCACCTACTCAACAGCCAGTTGAATCCTGTGGCGCGTCATTCAAATCCTTAGATATGATATTACTTCAATTTTTCAAAAAATATGACTATTTTAAACCATTTTAATCTAACCACACTGTCCGATTTCAAAAAGGCTTTACAACGAAAGCAAAACATTAGATTATGTCAGCAGAGTACCGAGCCAGAAATAATCAGACACCCATTTTTCAAGCTAGCATATAATGTCACATAAACCCAAACCACAGCTAAATGTAGCACTAACCTTTGATGATCTTCATCAGATGACAACCCTAGGACATTATGTTATACAATACATGCATGTTTTGTTCAATCAAGTTCATATTTATATCAAAAACCAGCTTTTTACATTAGCATGTGACTAGCATGTGACTAGCATTCCCACCGAACACTGCCGGTGAATTTACTAAATTACTCACGATAAACGTTCACAAAAAGCATAACAATTATTTTAAGAATTATAGATACAGAACTCCTCTATGCACTCGATATGTCCGATTTTAAAATAGCTTTTCGGTGAAAGCACATTTTGCAATATTCTCAGTAGATAGCCCGGCATCACAGGGCTAGCTATTTAGACACCCAGCAGGTTTAGCACTCATCAAAGTCAGATTTACTATAAGAAAAATGTTCTTACCTTTGTTGTCTTCGTCAGAATGCACTCCCAGGACTTCTACTTCAATAACAAATGTTGGTTTGGTCCAAAATAATCCATCGTTATATCCAAATAGCGGCGTTTTGTTCGTGCGTTCTAGATACTATCCTAAAGGCTAAATCAGGGTTACGAGCATGGCGCAATTCGTGACAAAAGAATTCTAAATATTCCATTACCGTACTTCGAAGCATGTCAACCGCTGTTTAAAATCAATTTTTATGCCATTTTTCTCATAAAAAAGCTATAATATTCCGACCGGGAATCTGCGTTTAGATAAACAGACAAAGGAAAACAAACCATTCGGTCGAAGCGGGCACGCGCCTAAGCCCATAGTACTCTGAGTGGCCACTTGCCAAAAGCGATAAAGTGTTTCAGCCAGAGCCTGCCTTGATATCGTTCAACATTTTCCCGGGCTCTGAGACCCTCTGGACGACGTAGGAAGTGTCACGTTATTGCACAGATCCTGAGTCTTCAATAAAAAGAGCCAAGATGAAACACTACTTCTCAGACAGGCCACTTCCTGCTTGAAATCTTCTTAGGTTTTGGCCTGCCATAGGAGTTCTGTTATACTCACAGACACCATTCAAACAGTTTTAGAAACTTTAGGGTGTTTTCTATCCAAAGCCAATAATTATATGCATATTCTAGTTACTGGGCAGGTGTAGTAACCAGATTAAATCGGGTACGTTTTTTATCCAGCCGTGCAAATACTGCCCCCTATCCCCAACAGGTTAATGGAAGGGCTCCATTCGCTGGTGGAACACCACGACCATGGTTTCAAGACGTTACTGGAGCAATTCTGTGGACTATCTCACAGGCAGCAGGCCACAACGGAGACCTCCCAGATGCTCAGTAATCCCCCATCAGTGGTGGGTTTGTACAGCCTACCCCGGCTTCCAAAGAACCGCGCTTAAACTCCTCCGGAGCGTTATGCTGTTGATCCTGGAACCTGCCAGGATTGCATCTCCCCACGCACCTGTTGTTTTGGGATTTTCATGGCTCCAGAGGCATAACCCCGTTATTGACTGGACCACTGGTTCCATCCTGGGTTGGAGCCTGTTCTGCCACTCACATTGCTTTAAAGCGGCGCAGCCTCTCCCGGGACGTCCTCCTACTGGTTTAGGTAAAGCCTCGGATTTATCTGCCGTTCCCGCAGAGTACCCGGACCTCCTGGAGGTTTTCAGCAAGGCTACCTCCCTTCCTCCACATCTTCCATACGATTGTGCTATTGACCTCCTCCCGGGCATCACACCGCCTTGAGGTCGGCTATATTCCCTGTCTGGCCCTGAGACCAAGGCCTTGGAGGAGTACATTGAGGACTCTCTGGCTGCTGGGAGCATTCGCCCTTTCGCCTCCCCTGCCGGCGCAGGGTTCTTCTTTTTGGAAAAGAAGGACAAGACCCTGCGTCCATGTATCAACTACCGAGGCCTCAATGACATCACTGTTAAGAATCATGACCCCTTACCACTCCTCTCCTCGGCTTTTGAACCTCTCCAGGGGGCAACCATATTTTCCAAGTTCAGAATGCCTACCTTGTTTGGATACACAAAGGAGACGAGTGGTGGATGGCCTTCAACACTGCCAGTGGACACTATGAGTACCTGGTCATGCCGTTTGGGCTCACCAACGATCCCGCTGTTTTCCAGGCCCTGGTCAAATCATTTTGTGTTTGTCTACCTTGACGACATCCTTGTTTCCTCCCGTTCTGCCCCAGAACACGTCATTCATGTCCGACAAGTCTTTCAGTACATCTTGGAGTGCCAGTTGTTTGTGAAAGTAGATAAGTGCGAGTTTCACTGCTCAACTATTTGCTTTCTGAGATACGTCATCACTGAAAATGTGAGAGTGGTGGTGGATTGGCCCCAACCCACATCCAGGGTGCAATGTTTCCTGGGGTTCGCTCATTTCTATCGCCGTTTCTTTCGGGGCTACATCACCCTGGCGGCTCCTCTCTCTGCACTTACTTCTACCAAGGTACTGTTCACATGGTCCCCAGCTGTTGACAGGGCATTTATGGACCTCAAGCATCTGTTCACTACAGCCACCATCCTCATCCATCCGGACCTGTCCCGTCAGTTTGTGGTTGAGTTTGACGCTTATGACGTTGCAGTGGGAGCAATCCTGTCACAGCGGTCTGTCCAGGACCAAAAGCTTCAGCGTAGGGAACTGGGAACTTCTGGCGGTCAAGATGGCGCTATAGGAGTGAAGACCATAAAAATGTTGAATATCTCCACACAGCCAAGTGCCTTAACTCTAGGCAGGCCTGTTGGGCTCTGTTATTCACCAGGTTCAACTTCACCATCTCCTACTGCCCAGGGTCCAAGAATGTGATGCCGGACGCCCTCTCTCACCTGTACAGTTCTGCTGCCACACCCTCTGACTCTAAGAACATCCTCCCTACCTCATGTCTTGCGGCTTCAGTTTTCTGGGGTATAGAGATCCTGGTCCACAAGGCACAACATTCCCGGATGTTTGTCCCTGATTCGGCCCGGTCTCAGGTCCTGGAATGGGCTCATTCCTCCAGGTTTACCTGTCACCCTGGCTCCCGTCGAACCCTGGTCTTCCTCCGACAACTCAGAATAAGACTGTGCGGTAAGCTCCGTCTGGCCTCCTTCAGCCACTCCCTGTTCCTCATCGCCCCTGGTACCATGTTTTCCTAGATTTTGTCACTGGGCTTCCTCCGGTCAGTCGGAGTGCGCCAATCAAGACCTGGAAACGACACTTCGTCTCGCCTCGTCTCGACCAACCCCACCACCTGGAGCCAGCAACTGGTCTGGGTGGAGTATGCTCGGAACACTCTTCCCTGCTCGGCCACTGGGCTCTCCCCTTTCAAGTGCTCCATGGGGAATCAGCCTCCGCTCTTCCCGGAGCAAGAAGAAGAAGTAAACATATCCTCTGCCCAGATGTCTGTCCGCCGCAGTCGGGGTACCTGGAAAAGACCTCGGTCGGCTCTTCTCAAGACCACCTCCAGGTATTGTCGACAAGCGGACCGCCACCGGACTCTGGCTCCCCGATATCGTCTCGGGCAGAGGGTATTGCTGTCTACACTGGACATGTCCCTCTGGGTGTAGTCCTGTAAATTTCCCCCCGTTTTATTGGTCCTTTCCTTAGTCCCAATACTGTTGGTCTTCTGTTACACCGTACCCTCCGTATACATCCCACTTTTCATGTGTCCAGAATTAAGCCCTTGTCTCACAGCCCTCTGTCTTCTGTTTCCAGGCCCACCACTTCTTCCTGTGTCATAGATGGCCATCCGGAGTACACGGTGAGACGCCTCCTGAGTGTTCGTCCATGGGGCAGTACCTGGTTGACTGGGAGGGTTATGGCTCGGAGGAGAGGTGCTGGGTCCCCACTAAAGACATCCTGGACCCGGCCTTCATCGCCTAATTTCATTGCCGCACCCCGGTCAACCAGGTATGTGGCCAGTTAGGACACCAGGTGGAGTCCTACCTGTACCCGCGTACCCGCCTGCCCGACCATTCAGCCTGCCCTGACTTCGAGGCTGCTTGCCGCCCTGTACCTTCTGGATTCTGACCTGGTTTATGAACTTCTGCCTGTCCTCGACCTGCCCCTTGTTTTTCAATAAATATCAGAGACTCGAACCATCTGCCTCCGGGTGTCTGCATCTGGGTCTTGCCCTGTGTCGTTATAAATACATCAAACATATATACAATATACAAAATTACAAAACATTAAGAAAAACAGACACATTTATCAACATAGAGGTCTCTGATCATTTCTCTGAACTGACCAAGGGGGACCAAAACATCTGATTTCAGAGATCTCTGTGAGTTGTTCCACATAAATGGGTTTGGTCATTTGTAAGTCTAAATTGAATTAACGATGATAGACACATAGGAAGTTTCTGCATGAGTTATTTGTAAATAAATACAAGAGTGCTTTTCTCTCCTTACATAGAAAGAGGCACAACCCACTTTTTGATACAAAACACAACGGTGAGTTCTACAACCATCACCAGTAATAAACTTAAGGGCACAATGGAAAACAGCATCTAGTGGTTAAGTGTAGATGCTGCTGCATGCATATAGATCATTGCCCCATAATCTAAAATAGACCAAATCAGCCTGGAAAAATTTCTTCCTATTAACAAAAGCCAGACATGCTTTGTTTCTGTAAAATGAATCAACCTCCAACCAGTGACATGTTTTTTAAATGACAGTTTGTCATCAAGCAAAATACCAAGATATTTGTAGGAAGGAACTCAATCAATTTGTGTACTATTCAAACAAGTCATTACAAATTAATTTAATGATGCAGGAGTCTAAAACTACATGCTTGGGCAGGGAAGTAGAAGAATTACCCCACTTCAGTGTATTAACAGTTTTCCAGAATTTAGAGGGATCACTAAGAGAGTCTGCCATAGCGCTAAGGAAGTAGTTTGATATAGCCTGTTTAACCGAGGCAGTGCACCTATTTCTCAATTGGCTAAATAGCTGCCAATCAGCTAACGAGACAGATTGTCTAGCCTTGGCCCAGGATTGATTTGTTATCAAAAGGAGGTCTGAGAGTACATGCATTAGTTAGTTTTTTTGACTATGAGTTGCTTGTAAGGGGCATGTTTATCAACCAGATAGGTTAAAATGGATGACAAAAATACAAGTGCCAAAACAGGGTCTGGCATACAGCTAGTAGAAACAAATCCCTGATAATGTAGATTATGAAATGTTTAATGAATTTTTTTTGCAATTGTACGAGGGTCAGAGTTTTTTAAAATGTGATATCTTTAACGCAAGCAATAGGGCAGTAGTCGGTGATATCATTTGCAAAAACACCACTAGCGAAATACTTATGGGGACAGTTAGTCAGGATAAGACTTGTTTTTTTTACATTCATCCGAGTGGGTTACGCGATCAGCTGAGTATTTTCCAGTACTCGAGCCCCGGAGTAGCACAAGGTTTTTGCTCCAGGAACCAAGATGTTTCTTACCATAGAGCTGCCTAAAACAACAGCCGGCAAGATCTGCCCATTGTGCCCATTCCTACGCCTCGCATGATTCGGGAGACCCGTTGAGGACTTGTGAGAGCCAGAATCTCACATGGCCGCAATTTTTGGTACCCTGTTCGAACCTCCCATAACCAACAAAGCCTCATTCACCGTAGAAGCCACCGCAGAGGGAGACAGAACAGGAGATGAAGGCACAGGTACCTTAGGATCCAATCTCGAAGCGGAAGCCCCCAGGGATGAAGGTTCTGGAACCTCTGGATCCAGAGCGGCAAAGCTGTTTGAAGTCTGTATCTGGTTCGGGCTTCCCAACGCCAAAGAGGCATCTATTTCAGAGGCCGCTGATTTCAACTTCCACAATAAATGACGAACTACCATGGCTTGATGATAGGGTCAAGGATAGGAACATCCACTAAGGTATCCTGAGGCAATCTGCTAACTCCATTCTCCAGGGAAGGGGGAGGGGGAGGGATCCTCCTTGCAGAGCACCAGCCAGTTGGCTGTGGAGACACGACATGGTGGTGACAATCCCACCAAGCCAGAGTGGTGTCCAGCTACTGGCCGCCATTCTGACCGAGAACAGTGTTTCTCATCCAATCCCAGGGGATCCCCCAGGGTAATTTTTTTTTTTGTAGCCCAGCACTAACCGATTCAACTAACAAAGGGCTTGGTGTATCATTGATATATGAATCAGGTGTTATATACGATAAATATCCAACAGAATAAATAGTATCATTTAGAATTGATATGACAGACTCCAATTGGTCGTTTTTAGACATGTCAACAGGAACGTGACAAGGAACTATGGCCGTAACTACTGTAATAATAAAAATATATATTTTGTATACAATATAGAAAATCAATTACGTGTCAACATCTAAATATTCCCACCTTGCTATTTTCAAATGAGTGGAATCAAGAAGCGTTGTTTGTTTGTTATGTTCGCTTGCGTCGCCTGAATTTGCTAAATAGTCGCTTATAGATATGTCAGTACCAGCTAGAAGGATGATGTAAGAAGCTAACGTTAAACAGAGCCTATCTCAGCAAGAGCAAAAAATACTCTACTAAGTTCTCAAAACTTTGCTTTAAGAGAGTAGGCTACAAAGTAGACAGAAAGTAATGTGACGCTCAGTGTATGCAGGAGGAAGCAGAGACAGAGAGAGAGAGAGGAAGCAAGCAGATACAGCGGTTAGTACAGTGGTTCCCAAACTTGGGGTTGGAGGCGTCTCCTGAGAAAATCTGTACTAATCTTACTAAACAAGAAAGGAACTTCCCTATAGGCCTACATTAAAATGCAATAAAAATTCAAAAAGTATAGTTCTAAAAATGTCATAGGTTTTTCATTTCGTCACTGATGCTACGTGTCAGTGTGAATAGTTTGACCCCTTTGACTTTTTACACATTTTGTTACGTTACAGCCTTATTCTTAAAGAAGTTTAAACACGTTTTTGGAAATGTTTGCAAATGTATTAAAAATAAAGAGCAGAAATACCTTATTTACATAAGTATTCAGACTCTTTATGATGAGAATCAAATCTGAGCTCAGGTGCATCCTGTTTCCATTGATCATCCTTGAGATGTTTCTATAATTTGATTGGAGTCCACCTGTGGTAAATTCAATTGATTGGACATGATTTGGAAAGGCACATGTCTGTCTATATGAGGTCCCACAACTGACATTGCATGTCAGAGTAAAAACCAAGCCATGAGGTTGAAGGAATTGTTCGTAGAGCTCAGAGACAGGATTGTGTCGAGGTACAGATATGGGGAAGCGTACTCAGAAAATTATGCAGCATTGAAGGTCCCCAAGAACACAGTGGCCTCCATCATTCTTAAATGGAAGAAGTTTAGAACCAACAAGACTCTTCCTAGAGCTGGCCGCCCGGCCAAAGTGAGCAATCGCGGGAGAAGGGTCTTGGTCAGATAGGTGACCAAGAACCCGATGTTCACTCTGATGGAGATCCATCTCTGCAGCACTCCACCAATTAGGCCTTTATGTTAGTGTGGCCAGACGGAAGCCAGTCCTCAGTCAAAGGCACATGACAGCCCCCCCTTGGACGGGAGAAATGGGAAAGGACAGCGCAGCCGAGTGAAGAGCATTTCATTTTTTAAGCTCTACGTTTGGTAGGTAGCTAGCTAGTGAAAATACAAAAACATAGATAAACTTTTGAAATAAGATAGCCTAGGTCTCTACATGGTAGCCAGAGTAGTATGTTTTGCGTTCCAATGTTAAATATGCCAGCGTTTCTTTTAACCTGTATTAACCAGTATGTTTGATTTCGGATGAAAAGCGTGCCCAGAGTAAACTGCCTAATACTCGGGCTGAGAGTCAAATATTTGCATAGTATTAATAACCTCTTACATCTAGACGTTCCGCTAGCGGAACACCTGCTCCAATATCCAATGATAGGCGTGGCGCGAATTACAAATTCCTCAAAAATACAAAAACTTCAATTTTTCAAACATATGACTATTTCACAGCATTTTAAAGATAAGACTCTCCTTTATCTAACCACACTGTCCGATTTCAAAAAGGCTTTACAACGAAAGCAAAACATTAGATTATGTCAGCAGAGTACCAAGCCAGAAATAATCAGACACCCATTTTTCAAGCTAGCATATAATGTCACAAAAACCCAGAAGACAGCTAAATGCAGCACTAACCTTTGATGATCTTCATCAGATGACAACCCTAGGACATTATGTTATACAATACATGCATGTTTTGTTCAATCAAGTTCATATTTATATCAAAAACCAGCTTTTTACATTAGCATGTGACGTTCAGAACTAGCATACCCCCCGCAAACTTCCGGCGAATTCACTAAGAATTTACTAAATTACTCACGATAAACGTTCACAAAAAGCATAACAATTATTTTAAGAATTATAGATACAGAACTCCTCTATGCACTCGATATGTCCGATTTTAAAATAGCTTTTTGGTGAAAGCACATTTTGCAATATTCTAAGTACATAGCCCAGGCATCACGGGCTAGCTATTTAGACACCCGGCAAGTTTAGCACTCACCAATATCAGGTTTACTATTATAAAAGTTTGATTACCTTTTGTTGTCTTCGTCAGAATGCACTCCCAGGACTGCTACTTCAATAACAAATGTTGGTTTGGTCCCAAATAATCCATCGTTATATCCGAATAGCGGCGTTTTGTTTGTGCGTCCCAGATTTTTTTTTGATATAAATATGAACTTTTTGATATAAATATGAACTTGATTGAACAAAACATGCATGTATTGTATAACATAATGTCCGAGGGTTGTGATCTGATGAAGATCATCAAAGGTGAGTGCTGCATTTAGCTGTCTTCTGGGTTTTGGTGACATTATATGCTGGCTTGAAAAATGGGTGTCTGATTATTTCTGGCTTGGTACTCTGCTGACATAATCTAATGTTTTGCTTTCGTTGTAAAGCCTTTTTGAAATCGGACAGTGTGGTTAGATTAACGAGAGTCTTATCTTTAAATGGCTGTAAAATAGTCATATGTTTGAGAAATTGAAGTAATAGGATTTTGAAGATTTTGAAAATCGCGCCACAGGCTGGCAGTGGCTGTTACGTAGGTGGGACGAATTCGTCCCGCCGGTCCCATAGAGGTTAATATATTTGGATAGAAAACACTCTGAAGTTTCTAAAACTGTTTGAATGATGTCTGTGAGTATAACAGAACTCATATGGCAGGCAAAAACCTGAGAAAAAAATCCAACCTGGATGTGGGAAATCTGATGCTTGTAGTCTTTTCAAGTCATTGCCTATCTAACACACAGTGACTTAGGGTTCATTTTGCACTTCCTAAGGCTTCCACTAGATGTCAACAGTCTTTAGAACCTTGTTTCAGGCTTTTGCAGTGAACAGAGAGCGAACAAGAAGGCCGGGAAGTTGGTGACTCAGAAAATGACATGAGTTCATCGGCACGCTTTAATGTGATGAGGTAGCTGTGTTCCATAACGTTTTTCAAGACATTGGAATCATCCGGTTGGAATATTATTGAAGTTTTATGTTAAAAAGGCCCTAAAAATTGATGCTATACAATGTTTGACATGTTTCAACGAACATAAATATAACTTTTTTGGACTTTTCGTCGTGAAATTTGGACATAAATGATGGACTTTATCGAACAAAACAACATTTATTGTGGACCTGGGATGCCTGGAAGTGCCTTCTGATGAAGATCATCAAAGGTAAGTGAATATTTATAATGCTATTTATGATTTTAGATGACTCCAAAATGGCGGGTATCTGTATTGTATGATGTATTTTTCTGAGCGCAGTACTCAGATTATTACAAAGTGTGCTTTCCCCGTGAAGCTTTTTTTTAAAATCTGTCACAGCGATTGCATTCAGGAGATGTTTATCTATAATTCTTTGAATAACAGTTTAATATTTTATCAACGTTTATGATGAGTATTTTTGTAAATTGTTGTGCTGATTCACCGTAAGTTTTGGAGGAAAAATATTTTCTGAACATCACGCGCCAATGTAAAATTGGTTTTTTGGATATAAATACGAACTTTATCGAACAAAACATACATGTATTGTGTAACATTGAGACCTAGGAGTGTCATCTGATGAAGATCATCAAAGGTTAGTGATTAATTTTAGCTGTATTTATGGTTTTTGTGACCCCTCTCCTGCTTGGAAAATGGCTGTGCGGTTTTTCTTGTGTTGGCACTGTCCTAACATAATCTAACTTTATGCTTTCGCCGTAAAGCCTTTTTGAAATCGGACAATGTGGTTGGATTAAGGAGAGGTTTATCTTTAAAATGGTGTAAAATAGTTGTATGTTTGAGAACTTTGAATTATGACATTTTGTTGTTTTGAATTTGGCGCTCTGATTTTTCACTGGCTGTTGAATAGTGTGAACCGTGGGTGGAACGGTAGCGTACCACGTAGCCCTGACTTTCTCCCTCCAATAACTTGCTACACAATTTTTTTTTCTATGCCCACACCAACGGACAGCACCAATTCTGATACTAATACTAGTTAATGGCTCAAATGCAAAAATGTGTTTAAAAATGATTTGATACCACTGTCAAAATGTTACCATTTTGTATAAAGGATCATTTTGATGAGAGTCAGTATTAGGCCAGAGTTGACCCAGCTAACAACAAAAGTTCCTACAACTTCAGAGAATGTTCTCGCAAGAGTCTCATTAGGTCATTAACCTGTTATGGCTAGGGGGCAGTATTTTTCACGGCTGGATAAAAAACGTACCCGATTTAATCTGGTTACTACTCCTGCCCAGTAACTAGAATATGCATATAATTATTGGATTTGGATAAAAAAACACCCTAAAGTTTCTAAAACTGTTTGAATGGTGTCTGTGAGTATAACAGAACTCATTTGGCAGGCCAAAACATGAGAAGATTCCAAACAGGAAGCGCTCTCTCTGACCATTTCATGGCCTTCTTGATCATCTCTAACCAAAACAGGGGATCTCTGGCATGACGTGACATTTTCTAAAGCTCCCATAGGCTCTCAGAAGGCGCCAGAAAGCTGAATCGTGGCTTTGCAGACCCTGTTTACAGGCCCTGAGCCGACACCATGTTTACTTTCTCTCTCTTTGAATGAAAACAACCACTCCCGGTCGGAATATTATCGCTTTTTTTACGAGAAAAATAGCATAAAAATTGATTTTACACAGCGGTTGACATGCTTCGAAGTACGGTAATGGAATATTTTGAAATGTTTTGTCACGAAACCCTTCTTTACCCATCGGATAGTGTCTTGAACGCACGAACAAAACGCAGAATATTGCGTTTTTATAATATTGCGAAATGTGCTTTCACCTGAAAAGCTATTTTAAAATCGGACATAGCGAGTGCAGAAAGGAGTTCTGTATCTATAATTCTTAAAATAATTGTTATGTTTTTTGTGAACGTTTATGGTGAGTAATTTAGTAAATTCACCGGAAGTGTTCGGTGGGAATGCTAGTCACATGCTAGTCACATGCTAATGTAAAAAGCTGGTTTTTGATATAAATATGAACTTGATTGAACAAAACATGCATGTATTGTATAACATAATGTCCTAGGAGTGTCATCTGATGAAGATCATCAAAGGTTAGTGCTGCATTTAGCTGTGGTTTGGGTTTATGTGACATTATACGCTAGCTTGAAAAATGGGTGTCTGATTATTTCTGGCTGGGTACTCTCCTGACATAATCTAATGTTTTGCTTTCGTTGTAAAGCCTTTTTGAAATCGGACAGTGTGGTTAGATAAAGGAGTGTCTTGTCTTTAAAATGCTGTAAAATAGTCATATGTTTGAAAAATTGAAGTTTTCGGATTTTCGAGGAGTTTGTATTTCGCGCCACGCCCAATCATTGGATATTGGAGCGGTGTTCTGCTAGCGGAATGTCTAGATATAAGAGGTTAAACCTTCTTGAAAACACATGCAATACATCAAATTAAAGCTACACTTATTGTTAATCCATCTGCAGTGTCAAATTTCAAAAAGGCTTTACGGCGAAAGCAAACCATGCTATTATCTGAGGACAGCACCCCATCAAACACAGACAGACAATCATAATTCAACCCGCCAGGCGCGACACAAAACTCAGAAATAAAGATATAATTCATGCCTTACCTTTGACGAGCTTCTTCTGTTGGCACTCCAATATGTCCCATAAACATCACAAATGGTACTTTTGTTCGATTAATTCCATCGTTATATATCCAAAATGTCCATTTATTTGGCGGGTTTGATCCAGAAAAACACCGGTTCCAACTCGCGCTACATGACTCCAAAATATCTCATAAGTTACCTGTAATCTTTGTCCAAACACTTCAAACAACTTTCCTAATACAACTTTAGGTATTTTTTAACGTAAATAATCAATCAAATTTAAGACGGGATAAACTGTGTTCAATACCAGCCGAAAACAACGAAAGCACGTTCCAGGTCGTTCCTATCCTACCGATCTTTGACTTTGGCGATGTCATTTACAAAATAGCCTCCAACACTCTACTCAGCAAACTGGATGTAGTCCATCACAGTGCCATCCGTTTTGTCACCAAAGCCACTTATACTACCCACCACTGCGACCTGTATGCTCTAGTTGGCTGGCCCTCGCTACTTATTCGTCACAAAACCCATCGGATCCAGGTCATCTATAAGTCTTTGCTAGGTAAAGCCCCGCCTTATCTCAGCTCACTGGTCACCATAGCAACACCCACCCGTAGCATGCTCTCCAGCTGGTATATTTCACTGGTCATCCCCAAAGCCAACACCTTCTTTGGCCGAATTTCCTTCCAGTTCTTTGCTGCCAATGACTGGAACAAATTGCAAAAATGGAGACTCATATCTCCCTCTCATACATGAAGGGAACTCTTGTGCGCTAGCCGTATGGTTAGTGAGAAAGTCCATATTGCAAATGTACGCTCCCTTACTAGACGTCCGACTACGTCCGATAAATCTTCGGACGGCGTCGGGCCGCTCACAGGGGCCGGATCTTCCAGGAAGTCATTGAACGGAGTCTCTCGGACCTTCCGTTTCCGTTTAATAAAATTAGCAAATTTTGGTCATTTCTTTGCAGTTCCGGATTATTCCACGGGAGGGCGAATGGAATCATATTGCAAACGTAACATATATCACCAATCACGACACGGCTTTTTCTCCTAAACGGAAAAGAATTCGAAGACGAAACTCGGTCTGCGTGGGTTTGGCATAATGGGCAGTTGGCCCCGAACAGGATGGAGTCGAGGCCTCGACGCTTTTCGAGTTAAGGCTATTTTTCTGGGATTGAAAGTCAAACAGGAAAATAGAGTGCTGATTTGACTGCTTCACATCAAACTACATGAGCCTACGGTGTCAGGAGAAAAGGAACCATGCATTTACCAATGTTCATTTCAGAGAAATTGTACAATGACACATTGGTGATATTCAACAATAGGAGGTTTTTTTTCAGAAAAGTTACATATCCAGTTGCAGCGTGTTCAGATGAGTCCGTTAAGGCGGGTTTTGGAGCTCTGTGAGATTTCTGTGATTTTCTGTGATTTTCTGAAACAACACACACTTGTTCAACCCTCTGTAAATAAGTCCGTTCTTAACATAAAGACCTAAAACTCAATATTCTATAAGAGCCTAACGTTCAGATTCCTGTGTCAACCAGAAGTGCCTTAAAATGGTGTCATAGGGGCTGTTTTGAGGGTTAAAAAGGTCAGATCTTTCCACAACTTCATATGTGTGACTAGGCAACCCTCATGAACTGTAATTCAGTCATTTATCCTATCAGATGTCAAAGAAAAGCTCTCTCACACACACACACAGCAAGGACGGAGTGACACAGTGCAGTGCTTAAAGACACAAAGAGCCTGCAATGGCATAACCATTATCTCTAGGCTGTGCCGAGTTCAATGAGACGCCCCGCTTGACCGTAGCTCGCTCGGTCTGAGCGCAGTGACAGTGAGAAAACTAGGCCCAAAATGATGCCTGCACCAATATGTCAAGAGCTTTTGGGTGACAGTGAGAGAACCGTTAGGGTTAGAAGCACAATTCAACCTCAGGAGCGTTCCTGAGGTCCTCCCGATCTGTGCAAGCCTAACCTTGACCCTGTGGCATTAACCCTTCACAGTAAAAAGAAGGTGTTTAGATCAAAAAGTGTGCAATGACTTCTCTCCCAATAGGAATACATTGACTATTCTCAAAAATTCAACCTGAAGTCGATGTGGGTTATGAATGCCTTATGAACCTGTCTTCTATAAAAATCCATCAGGCTACTGTGAGGTCTACCTGTGTAGATTCTAAGGTTCCTGGAGCAACCGGAAGTTGTTAAAATCACCCTAGAGCTATTGTCATAAGCAACCTGCAGATAGTGAAAATCACGCAACTCAACCATGTGTCATTCAGTCAATTCTTAACCTGTTATGGCTAGGGGGCAGTATTTTCACGGCTGGATAAAAAACGTACCCGATTTAATCTGGTTACCACTCCTACCCAGTAACTAGAATATGCATATACTTATTACATATGGATAGAAAACACCCTAACGTTTCTAAATCTGTTTGAATGGTGTCTGTGAGTATAACAGAACTCATTTGGCAGGCAAAAACCTGACAAGGTTTCAGGCAGGAAGTGGCCTGTCTGACAAGGTGTCGTTCTTCTTGTCTCTGTTTATTGAAGAGTGAGGATCTTAGCTGTCCCGTGACACTTCCTACGGCTGCCATAGGGTCTCAGAAGGCGGTAAAAAGCTGAATCGTGGCTTTGCAGGCTCTGGCTGAAACAAAGTAGCGCGTTTGGGTAGTGGCTGGTTACAGTACTGTGAGACTCAGGCTCGTGCCCGCGTCGACCGAAAGCTTTGTTTACTTTCCTCTGTTTAGCTAAAAGGAGATTCCCGGTCGGAATATTATCGCTTTTTTACGAGAAAAATGGCATAAAAATGGATTTTAAACAGCGGTTGACATGCTTCGAAGTACGGTAATGGAATATTTAGATTTTTTTTGTCACGAATTGCGCCATGCGCGCGACGCTGATTTACCATTTCAGATAGTGTCTGGGACGCACGAACAAAACGCCGCTATTCGGATATAACGATGGATTATTTTGGACCAAACCAACATTTGTTATTGAAGTAGCAGTCCTGGGAGTGCATTCTGACGAAGACAACAAAAGCTAATCAAACTTTTATAATAGTAAACCTGATATTGGTGAGTGCTAAACTTGCCGGGTGTCTAAATAGCTAGCCCGTGATGCCTGGGCTATGTACTTAGAATATTGCAAAATTTGCTTTCACCAAAATGCTATTTTAAAATCGGACATAGCGAGTGCATAGAGGAGTTCTGTACCCATAGAGGTTAACCTCTATGGGCTAGGTGGGACGCTAGCGTGCCACCCGTGGTGCACTCCATCAACAGCAGGTGCATTTCAAGAGCGGCAAATTTGAATCCAAATAAATGTCAAAATTCAAATTTTTCAAAAATACAACTATTTTACACCATTTGAAAGATAAACATCTCCTTAATCTAACCACGTTTTACGATTTCAAAAAGGTTTTACGGCGAAAGCATAAATTTAGAGTATGTTAGGACAGTACATTTACAAGAGTTGTGTGTAATGTTTTGTCAAGTCAAAGACAGGGTCACCAAAACCATAAAACCAGCTAAAATGATGCACTAACCTTTTACAATCTCCATCAGATGACACTCCTAGGACATTATGTTAGACAATGCATGCATTTTTAGTTCTATCAAGTTCATATTTATATCCAAAAACAGCGTTTTACTATGGCATTGATGTTGAGGAAATCGTTTCCCTCCAATAACCGGCAGTCAAGTCAACACCACAAATTAAATAATTAAAATTAGAAAACATTGGTAAAATATTATATTGTCATTTAAAGAATTATAGATTTACATCTCTTGAACGCAATCAACTTGCCAGATTTAAAAATAACCTTACTGGGAAATCACACTTTGCAATAATCTGAGCACTGCGCCCAGAAAAATACGCGTTGCGATACAGACTAGACGTCATGTTGGGGAGATCTAAAATCGAAAATACTATGTAAATAATCCATTACCTTTGATTCTCTTCATCAGATGTCACTTCCAGGTATCACAGGTCCATAACGAATGTAGTTTTGTTCAAAAAAGCTCATCATTTATGTCCAAAAATCTCCGTCTTGTTAGCACATGATCTAAGCCAGCCGGACTTCTCGTCATGAACGAGGGGAAAAAATATATTTACGTTCGTTCAAACATGTCAAACGTTGTATAGCATAAATCATTAGGGCCTTTTTTAACCAGAACATGAATAATATTCAAGGTGGACGAATGCATACTCTTTTATAACGTATTGGAACGAGGGTACCCAACATGAACTCGCGCGCCAGGTGTCTAATGGGCCATCATCGTTCCATGGCTCTTGTTCGGTCAGATCTCCCTCCAGAAGACTCAAAACACTTTGTAAAGGCTGGTGACATCTAGTGGAAGCAATAGGAAGTGCCAAAATATTCCTCAGCCCCTGTGTTTTTCAATGGGATAGGTTTAAAGTCAATACAACACATCAGGTATCCACTTCCTGTCAGAAAATGTCTCAGGGTTTTGCCTGCCAAATGAGTTCTGTTATACTCACAGACACCATTCAAACAGTTTTAGAAACTTTAGAGTGTTTTCTATCCATATATAATAAGTATATGCATATTCTAGTTACTGGGTAGGATTAGTAACCAGATTAAATCGGGTAAAAATGTTTTATCCAGACGTGCAAATGCTGCCCCCTAGCCCTAACAGGTTAAGGCCATTGCTCGGGCACCGAATGACCTATCGAGCCGAAACTTGGGATTCGGGGTCGCCTCACATAGGCCTACACATATTGTCAGAGCTGGACCCGCAGCTATAACGTAACTATGTGTTTTATGTTTTTTTTATGGTTAAAATTGAAAGCACTGTGAATTATAGGCCTTCTCTGACATATGTGATAGTTGGCTTCTATACGAGTTGGAAAAAGTGGATTTGGTGTCAGATGGTATCAGTTTGGTGTCAGAATGACATCTAATTTATTGCAAACGTAACGCGCAATATTGCAAATGTAATGCGCATTTGCAATATGATTCAACAGCAAAAAATATCACCAAAGTTGACATGATGAATCATATTGCAAACGTAACGCGCAATATTGCAAACGTAATGCGCGTTTGCAATATGATTCAACAGCAATAAATATTACCAAAGTTGACATGATGAATCATATTGCAAACGTAACGCGCAATATTGCACGGGTAACGTGTATTTGCAATATGATTCAACAGCAAAAAATATCACCAAAGTTGACATGATGAAATCAACACAATGAGCGATAGAGAGGAACCACAGTCACTGCTCGGCCATCCCCAGTTCATTGGGACAGTCAATTATGCATTTCTGCAGGGTTTTTGAGCATGCCAAATTCGTGATGTTGAGATCCATTGAATCATATTGTAAATGCGCATCCGTGCACATGGTGACCCGAAATGGGTTACCAGGATTCATTTTTTAGAAGGGTTTAAAATGCCTTTAGGGGGGTGCAAGGGGTCCACGGTTGGGTAGGGAGCACCTTCCATCAGTGCCCATCTAATATGAGGCGCCCCGAGTCATTTTGGACATTTTTCAAAAAAATCGCTAAAAAACGACAGTCCCACTTCTCTCATGTCACCATCAAGCCATGGAGAGGAATCACAGTCACTGTCCGGCCATACCGAGATCATCGGGACAGTCAATTTTGCATTTCTGAAGTGTTTTTGAACATGCCATTGAAACATATTGCAAATGCGCATCCTTGCACATGGTGACCCGAAATGGGTTACCAGGATTAATTTTTTAGAATGGTTTTAAATGCCTTTAGGGGGGTGCAAGGGGTCCACGGTTGGGTAGGGAGCACCTTCCATCAGTGCCCATCCAGTATGGGGCGCCCCTAGTCATTTTGGACATTTTTCAAAAAAATTGCTAAAAAACGACAGTCCCACTTCTCTCATGTCACCATCAAGCCATGGAGAGGAACCACAGTCACTGTCCGGCCATACCGAGATCATCGGGACAGTCAATTTTGCATTTCTGAAGTGTTTTTGAATATGCCAAATTCGTGATGTTGAGATCCATTGAATCATATTGCAAATGCGCATCCGTGCACATGGTGACCCGAAATGGGTTACCAGGATTAATTTTTTAGAATGGTTTTAAATGCCTTTAGGGGGGTGCAAGGGGTCCACGGTTGGGTAGGGAGCACCTTCTATCAGTGCCCATCCAGTATGGGGCGCCCCTAGTCATTTTGGACATTTTTCTAAAAATTGCTAAAAAATGACAGTCCCACTTCTCTCATGTCACCATCAAGCCATGGAGAGGAACCACAGTCACTGCACCGCCATCCCCAGTTCATCGGGACAGTCGATTATCCATTTCTGCAGGGTTTTTAAGCATGCCAAATTCGTGATGTTGAGGCCCATTGAAACATTTTGCAAATGCGCATCCGTGCACATGGTGACCCGAAATGGGTTACCAGGATTAATTTTTTAGAATGGTTTTAAATGCCTTTAGGGGGGTGCAAGGGGTCCACGGTTGGGTAGGGAGCACCTTCCATCAGTGCCCATCCAGTATGGGGCGCCCCTAGTCATTTTGGACATTTTTCAAAAAGATTGCTAAAAAAACGACAGTCCCACTTCTCTCATGTCACCATCAAGCCATGGAGAGGAACCACAGTCACTGTCCGGCCATACCGAGATCATCGGGACAGTCAATTTTGCATTTCTGAAGTGTTTTTGAACATGCCAAATTCGTGATGTTGAGATCCATTGAATCATATTGCAAATGCGCATCCGTGCACATGGTGACCCGAAATGGGTTACCAGGATTAATTTTTTAGAATGGTTTTAAATGCCTTTAGGGGGGTGCAAGGGGTCCACGGTTGTGTAGGGAGCACCTGCCATCAGTGCCCATCCAGTATGGGGCGCCCCTAGTCATTTTGGACATTTTTCAAAAAAATTGCTAAAAAATGACAGTCCCACTTCTCTCATGTCACCATCAAGCCATGGAGAGGAACCACAGTCACTGTCCGGCCATACCGAGATCATCGGGACAGTCAATTTTGCATTTCTGAAGTGTTTTTGAACATGCCAAATTCGTGATGTTGAGATCCATTGAAACATATTGCAAATGCGCATCCATGCACATGGTGACCCGAAATGGGTTACCAGGATTATTTTTTTACAAGGGTTTTAAATGCCTTTAGGGGGGTGCAAGGGGTCCACGGTTGGGTAGGGAGCAGCTTCCATCAGTGCCCATCCAGTATGGGGCGCCCCTAGTCATTTTGTACATTTTTCAATAAAATCCAAAAAATGACTGTCCCACTTCTCTCATGTCACCATCAAGCCATGGAGAGGAACCACAGTGACTGCACGGCCATCCCCAGTTCATCGGGACAGTCAATTATGCATTTCTACAGTGTTTTTGAGCATGCCAAATACGTGATGCTAAATGCCCATTGAATCATATTGCAAATGCGCATCCGCGTATTTGCAATATGATTCAACAGCAAAAAATATCACCAAAGTTGACATGATGAAATCAACACAACGAGCGATGGAGAGGAACCAGGAGCATTCCTGAGGTCCTCCCGATTTGTGCAAGCCTAACCTTGACCCTGTGGCATTAACCCTTCACAGTGTAAAGAAGGTTTTTAGATCAAACTGTGTGCAATGACTTCTCTCCCCATAGGAACACATAGACAATTCTCCAAAATTCAACCTGAAGCCTATGTGGGTTATGAATGCCTTATGAACCTGTCTTCTATAACAATCCATCAGGCTACCATAAAACCAGCTAAAATGATGCACTAACCTTTTACAATCTCCATCAGATGACACTCCTAGGACATTATGTTAGACAATGCATGCATTTTTAGTTCTATCAAGTTCATATTTATATCCAAAAACAGCGTTTTACTATGGCATTGATGTTGAGGAAATCGTTTCCCTCCAATAACCGGCAGTCAAGTCAGCGTCACAAATTAAATAATTAAAATTAGAAAACATTGGTAAAATATTATATTGTCATTTAAAGAATTATAGATTTACATCTCTTGAACGCAATCAACTTGCCAGATTTAAAAATAACCTTACTGGGAAATCACACTTTGCAATAATCTGAGCACTGCGCCCAGAAAAATACGCGTTGCGATACAGACTAGTCGTCATGTTGGGGAGATCTAAAATCGAAAATACTATGTAAATAATCCATTACCTTTGATTCTCTTCATCAGATGTCACTTCCAGGTATCACAGGTCCATAACGAATGTAGTTTTGTTCAAAAAAGCTCATAATTTATGTCCAAAAATCTCCGTCTTGTTAGCACATGATCTAAGCCCGCCGGACTTCACTTCATGAACGAGGGGAAAAAATATATTTACGTTCGTTCAAACATGTCAAACGTTGTATAGCATAAATCATTAGGGCCTTTTTTAACCAGAACATGAATAATATTCAAGGTGGACGAATGCATACTCTTTTATAACGTATTGGAACGAGGGTACCCAACATGAACTCACGCGCCAGGTGTCTAATGGGCCATCATCGTTCCATGGCTCTTGTTCGGTCAGATCTCCCTCCAGAAGACTCAAAACACTTTGTAAAGGCTGGTGACATCTAGTTGAAGCAATAGGAAGTGCCAAAATATTCCTCAGCCCCTGTGTTTTTCAATGGCATAGGTTTAAAGGTAATACAACACATCAGGTATCCACTTCCTGTCAGAAAATGTCTCAGGGTTTTGCCTGCCAAATGAGTTCTGTTATACTCACAGACACCATTCAAACAGTTTTAGAAACTTTAGAGTGTTTTCTATCCATATATAATAAGTATATGCATATTCTAGTTACTGGGTAGGATTAGTAAACAGATTAAATCGGGTACATTTTTTTTATCCAGACGTGCAAATGCTGCCCCCTAGCCCTAACAGGTTAACATCCTTATCATTTATCGCCCTCCAGGTTCCCTTGGAGAGTTCATCAATGAGCTTGACGCCTTGATAAGTTCCTTTCCTGAGGATGGCTCACCTCTCACAGTTCTGGGTGACTTTAACCTCCCCACGTCTACCTTCGACTCATTCCTCTCTGCCTCCTTCTTTCCACTCCTCTCCTCTTTCGACCTCACCCTCTCACCTTCCCCCCCTACTCTCAAGGCAGGCAATACGCTTGACCTCATCTTTACTAGATGCTGTTCTTCCACTAATCTCATTGCAACTCCCCTCCAAGTCTCCGACCACTACCTTGTATCCTTTTCCCTCTCGCTCTCATCCAACACTTCTCACTCTGCCCCTACTCGGATGGTATTGCGCCGTCCCAACCTTCGCTCTCTCTCTCCCGCTACTCTCTCCTCTTCCATCCTATCATCTCTTCCCTCTGCTCAAACCTTCTCCAACCTATCTCCTGATTCTGCCTCCTCAACCCTCCTCTCCTCCCTCTCTGCATCCTTTGATTTCCTCTGTCCCCTATCCTCCAGGCCGGCTCGGTCCTCCCCTCCTGCTCCGTGGCTCGACGACTCACTGCGAGCTCACAGAACAGGGCTCCGGGCAGCCGAGCGGAAATGGAGGAAAACTCGCCTCCCTGTGGACCTGGCATCCTTTCACTCCCTCCTCTCTACATTTTCCTCTTCTGTCTCTGCTGCTAAAGCCACTTTCTACCACTCTAAACTCCAAGCATCTGCCTCTAACCCTAGGAAGCTCTTTGCTACCTTCTCCTCCCTCCTGAATCCTCCTCCCCCTCCCCCCCCCCTCCTCCCTCTCTGCGGATGACTTCGTCAACCATTTTGAAAAGAAGGTTGACGACATCCGATCCTCGTTTGCTAAGTCAAACGACACTGCTGGTCCTGCTCACACTGCCCTACCCTGTGCTTTGACCTCTTTCTCCCCTCTCTCTCCAGATGAAATCTCGCGTCTTGTGACGGCCGGCCGCCCAACAACCTGCCCACTTGACCCTATCCCCTCCTCTCTTCTCCAGACCATTTCCGGAGACCTTCTCCCCTACCTCACCTTGCTCATCAACTCATCCTTGACCGCTGGCTACGTCCCTTCCGTCTTCAAGAGAGTGAGAGTTGCACCCCTTCTGAAAAAACCTACACTCGATCCCTCCGATGTCAACAACTACAGACCAGTATCCCTTCTTTCCTTTCTCTCCAAAACTCTTGAACGCGCCGTCCTTGGCCAGCTCTCTTGCTATCTCTCTCAGAATGACCTTCTTGATCCTAATCAGTCAGGTTTCAAGACTGGGCATTCAACTGAGACTGCTCTTCTCTGTGTCACGGAGGCTCTCCGCACTGCTAAAGCTAACTCTCTCTCCTCTGCTCTCATCCTTCTAGACCTATCTGCTGCCTTTGATACCGTGAACCATCAGATCCTCCTCTCCACCCTCTCCGAGCTGGGCATCTCCGGCGCCGCCCACGCTTGGATTGTGTACTACCTGACAGGTCGCTCCTACCAGGTGGCGTGGCGAGAATCTGTCTCCGCACCACGTGCTCTCACCACTGGTGTCCCCCAGGGCTCTGTTCTTGGCCCACTCCTATTCTCGCTATACACCAAGTCACTTGGCTCTGTCATATCCTCACATGGTCTCTCATATCATTGCTATGCAGATGACACACAATTAATCTTCTCCTTTCCCCCTTCTGACAACCAGGTGGCGAATCGCATCTCTGCATGTCTGGCAGACATATCAGTGTGGATGACGTATCACCACCTCAAGCTGAACCTCGGCAAGACGGAGCTGCTCTTCCTCCCGGGGAAGGACTGCCCGTTCCATGATCTCGCCATCACGGTTGACAACTCCCTTGTGTCCTCCTCCCAGAGTGCTAAGAGCCTTGGCGTGACCCTGGACAACACCCTGTCGTTCTCCACCAACATCAAGGCGGTGACCCGATCCTGTAGGTTCATGCTCTACAACATTCGCAGAGTACGACCCTGCCTCACACAGGAAGCGGCGCAGGTCCTAATCCAGGCACTTGTCATCTCCCGTCTGGATTATTGCAACTCGCTGTTGGCTGGGCTCCCTGCCTGTGCCATTAAACCCCTACAACTCATCCAGAACGCCGCAGCCCGTCTGGTGTTCAACCTTCCCAAGTTCTCTCACGTCACCCCGCTCCTCTGCTCTCTCCACTGGCTTCCAGTCGAAGCTCGCATCCGCTACAAGACCATGGTGCTTGCCTACAGAGCTGTGAGGGGAACGGCACCTCCGTACCTTCAGGCTCTGATCAGGCCCTACACCCAAACAAGGGCACTCCGTTCATCCACCTCTGGCCTGCTCGCCTCCCTACCTCTGAGGAAGCACAGTTCCCGCTCAGCCCAGTCAAAACTGTTCGCTGCTCTGGCACCCCAATGGTGGAACAAGCTCCCTCACGACGCCAGGACAGCGGAGTCAATCACCACCTTCCGGAGACACCTGAAACCCCACCTCTTCAAGGAATACCTGGGATAGGATAAAGTAATCCTTCTAACCCCCCCTTAAAAGATTTAGATGCACTATTGTAAAGTGGTTGTTCCACTGGATATTATAAGGTGAATGCACCAATTTGTAAGTCGCTCTGGATAAGAGCGTCTGCTAAATGACTTAAATGTAAATGTAAATGTAAATGTGATGTTGAGGCCCATTGAAACATATTGCAAATGCGCATCCGTGCACATGGTGACCCGAAATGGGTTACCAGGATTCATTTTTTATAAGGGTTTTAAATGCCTTTAGGGGGGTGCAAGGGGTCCACGGTTGGGTAGGGAGCACCATCCATCAGTGCCCATCCAATATGGGGCGCCCCTAGTCATTTTGGACATTTTTCAAAAAAAATCGCTAAAAAACGACAGTCCCACTTCTCTCATGTCACCATCAAGCCATGGAGAGGAACCACAGTCACTGTCCGGCCATACCGAGATCATCGGGACAGTCAATTTTGCATTTCAACAGTATTTTTGAGCATGCCTAAATTCGTGATGCTAAATACCCATTGAATCATATTGCAAACGTAACGTGCTGTATTGCAAACGTAACGCGCATTTGCAATATGATTCAACAGTTAAAAATATCACCAAACTTGACATGATGAAATCAACACAACGAGCGATGGAGAGGAACCACAGTCACTACACGGCCATCCCGAGATCATCGGGCCAGTCAATTATGCATTCTGAGCACGTCAAATTCGTTAAAAATATTTAAAGCAACAGAGTCCCACTTCTCCCTCATCATACATGACAAGTAGACTGTCTGCGTTGATTCATGGCTTAACATAGGGCTATATATCATTTGGGCAGTATAAATGCCATTTGGACTATGGTTCACTGACTTTTGGGTTTGGAAACCGACTTCCTATGATCGTACATGGCAAACGGACAAACATCCTGATTTGGCACATTCAATACTTTCATACACGTATAATTGACAAAAAAAGAAATTGACATTTCATTTGCACATTTCTAATGGCATTTGGCAAAAAAAAGAAAAAAATGTCACTTTTGACTTCCTATGAAATCATATTCCAAATGCACAAATCATATGCCTTATGCACAAGCAAATATGTCACTTTTGACTTCCTATGAAATCATATTCCAAATGCACAAAACATATGCCTTATGCACAAGCAAATATGTCACTTTTAACTTCCTATGAAATCATATTCCAAATGCACAAAACATATGCCTTATGCACAAGCAAAAACAACCCAAAAAATTACGTCAATAAAATATGTCAAATGTATGTCCATACAGCTCTTATACATGTGTAATTGACATAAAAATCGAAAGAATTACGAAAAACGGTCCAGAAACCACTCTTTAAGGGGTTGAAAAGTTTTCAAAAAATATGTCATTTTTTCAAAATTTGACTCTTGGGTCTTGAATTGTGTTACATTTGCAATATGAAAATTCACAGCGGAGAGCTCTAGCCATCTATTGGATATTTGCTGTGATTTGGCACATTCAATACTTTCAGAATTGACAAAAAAAAGCATTGGACATGTCATTTTGCCAATTTTTTTTTTTAAAAGTCACTTTTTCCTATGAAATCATATTCAAAATGCACAAAACATATGCCTTGTGCACAAGCAAAAGCAACCCAAAAAACGACGTCAATAAAAAACGTCATAAGCATGTTCATACAGCTCTTATACATGTGTAATTGACATAACAATCGAAAAAAATTCGAAAAACGGTCCAGAAACCACTCTTTAAAGGGTTGAAAAGTTTTCAAAAAATATGTCATTTTTTCAAAATTTGACTCTTGGGTCTTGAATTGTGTTACATTTGCAATATGAAAATTCACAGCGGAGAGCTCTAGCCATCTATTGGATATTTGCTGTGATTTGGCACATTCAATACTTTCAGAATTGACAAAAAAAAGCATTGGACATGTCATTTTGCAAAAAAAAATACAAAAAAAATATCACTTTTTTCCTATGAAATCATATTCAAAATGCACAAAACATATGCCTTGTGCACAAGCAAAAGCAACCCAAAAAACGACGTCAATAAAAAACGTCATAAGCATGTTCATACAGCTCTTATACATGTGTAATTGACATAACAATCGAAAAAATTTCAAAAAACGGTCCAGAAACCACTTTTTTAAGGGGTGATAAGTTTTAAAAAAAAATGTAATTTTATCAAAATCTGACCCTTGGGTGTAGACTTGGGTATCATTTGCTGTATGAAAATCCACGGTGGAGCGCGCTCGCCATCTAAAGGACATTTGGGGTGTTACAATTGGCAATTGCCATCGGAAAATTGCCATATGATTTGCACGGAGATGGACCACTTTCGGTGGTATTTACAATCGTGTGTATGATTCGTGCTATGCCAATATGTTCCCATGTTATTTTGTCCAAATCAGGGGGGTTTTCCCTTACTAACTTTAAGCATCAGCTGTCAAAGCAGCTTACCGATCACTGTACCTGTACACAGCCAATCTGTAAATAGCACACCCAATCTACCTCATCCCCATATTATTATTTATCTTTTTGCTTTTTTGCACCCCAGTATCTCTACTTGCACATCAAAATCTGCACATCTATCACTCCAGTGTTAATGCTAAATTGTCATTATTTCGACTCTATGGCCTATTTATTGCCTTACCTCCTTAACCTTGTACATTTGCACACACTGTACATAGATTTTTCTGTTGTGTTATTGACTGTACGTTTGTCTTTGTGTAACTCTGTGTTGTTGTTTTTGTTGCACTGCTTGGCTTTATCTTGGCCAGGTCGCGGTTGTAAATGAGAACTTGTTGTCAACTGGCCTACCTGGTTAAATAAAGGTGAAAAAATGTAAAAAATATATATATAAAGAGCCGGTGTAGTACGATTCGATCTTAGTCCTGTATTGATGCTTTGCCTGTTTGATGGTTCGTCGGAGGGCATAGCGGGATTTCTTACAAGCTTCTGGGTTAGAGTCCCGATCCTTGAAAGTGGCAGCTCTGGCCTTTAGCTCAGTGCATATGTTGCCTGTAATCCATGGCTTCTGGTTGGGGTATGTACGTACAGTCACTGTGAGGGGGACGTCATCGATGCACTTATTGATGAAGCCAATGACTGATGTGTGTACTCCTCATCTCATCTGCTTCATCTGACCACTTTTTTATTGATCTAGTCACTGCTGCTTCCTGCTTTAATATTTGCTTGTAAGCAGGAATCAGGAGGATAGAATTATGGTCAGATTTGCCAAATGGAGGGTGAAGGAGAGCTTTGTATGCGTCTCTGTGTGTGGAGTAAAGGTGGTCCAGAGTTTTTTTCCCTCTAGTTGCACATTTAACATGCTGATAGAAATTTGGTAAAACCGATTTAAGTTACCCTGCATTAAAGTCCCCGGCTACTAGGAGCGTCACCTCTGGATGAACGTTTTCTTGTTTGTTTATGGCGGAGTGTCTTAGTGCCAGCATCTAACTGTGGTGGTATGTAAACAGCTACGAAAAATTCAGGTGAAAACTCTCTAGGCAGATACTGTGGTCTACATCTTATCATGAGATACTCTACCTCAGGTGAGCAATAGCTTGATACTGACTTAGATATCGTGCACCAGCTGTTATTTACAAAAATACATAGTCCGCCGCCCCTTGTCTTACCAGATACCGCTGTTCTATCCTGCCGGTACAGGGAATAACCAGCCAGCTGTATGTTGAAAGTGTCATCATTCAGCCACGACTGCGTGAAGCATAAGATATTACAGTTGTGAATGTCCCGTTGGTAATTTAAAACCTCTTACATCTAGACGTTCCGCTAGCGGAACACCTGCTCCAATATCCAATGATAGGCGTGGCGCGAATTACAAATTCCTCAAAAATACAAAAACTTCAATTTTTGAAACATATGACTATTTTACAGCATTTTAAAGACAAGACACTCCTTTATCTAACCACACTGTCCGATTTCAAAAAGTCTTTACAGCGAAAGCAAAACATTAGATTATGTCAGCAGAGTACCCAGCCAGAAATAATCAGACACCCATTTTTCAAGCTAGCATATAATGTCACATAAACCCAAACCACAGCTAAATGCAGCACTAACCTTTGATGATCTTCATCAGATGACACACCTAGGACATTATGTTATACAATACATGCATGTTTTGTTCAATCAAGTTCATATTTATATCAAAAACCAGCTTTTTACATTAGCATGTGACGTTCAGAACTAGCATACCCCCCGCAAACCTCCGGTGAATTTACTAAATTACTCATGATAAACGTTCTCAAAAAACACAACAATTATTTTAAGAATTATAGATACAGAACTCCTTTGTGCAATCGAGGTGTCCGATTTTAAAATAGCTTTTCGGTGAAAGCACATTTTGCAATATTCTGAGTAGATAGCTTGCCATCATGGCTAGCTATTTTGACACCCACCAAGTTTGGCCCTCCTATCCAAATCAAACAATTATATGCATATTCTAGTTTCTGGGCAGTAGTAATAACCATATTAAATCCGGTATGTTTTTTATCCAGGCGTGCAAATACTGCCCCCTACCCTAGAGAGGTTAACTTGGCTTTCGAAGACCTTAGAAAGACAGGGTAGGATAGATATAGGTCTGTAGCAGTTTGGGTCAAGAGTGTCCCCCCCTTTAAAGAGGGGGATGACCGCAGCTTTCCAATCTTTGGGAATCTCAGACGACACGAAAGAGAGGTTGAACAGGCTAGTAATAGGGGTTGCAACAATTTTGGCAGATAATTTTAGAAAGAAAGGGTCCAGATTGTCAAGCCCAGCTGATTTGTAGGGGTCCAGATTTTGCAGCTCTTTCAGAACATCAGCTGACTGGATTGGGGAAGGCTCCGTACCTTCAGGCTCTGATCAGGCCCTACACCCAAAGAAGGGCACTGCGTTCATCCACCTCTGGCCTGCTTGCCTCCCTACCTCTGCGGAAGCACAGTTCCCGCTCAGCCCCGTCAAAACTGTTCGCTGCTCTGGCACCCCAATGGTGGTACAAGCTCCCTCATGACGCCAGGACAGCGGAGTCAATCACCAGCTTCTGGAGACACCTGAAACCACACCTCTTTAAGGAATACCTGGGATAGGATTAAGTTATCCTTCTAACCCCCCCACCCCCTCCCCAAAAAAGATATAGATGTACTATTGTAAAGTGGTTGTTCCACTGGATATCATAAGGTGAACGCACCAATTTGTAAGTCACTCTGGATAAGAGCGTCTGCTAAATGACGTAAATGTAAGATAGATGGGGGGCAATCAGTTCACATATGGTGTCCAGAGCACAGCTGGGAGCAGAGAGTTGTCTATAGCAAGTGGCAACGATGAGAGACTTGTTTTTAGAGAGGTGGATTTTTAAAAGTAGAAGTTCAAATTCTTTGGGTACAGACCTGGATAGTAGGACATTATCTGCAGGCTATCTCTGCAGTAGATTGCAACACCACCCCCTTTGGCCGTTCTATCTTGTCTGAAAATGTTGTTGTTAGGGATGGAGATTTCAGAGATTTTGGTGGTCTTCCTAAGCCAGGATTCAGACACGGCTAGGACATCCAGGTTAGCGGAGTGTGCTAAAGCAGTGAATAAAACAAACTTAGGGAGGAGGCTTCTAATGTTAACATGCATGAAACCAAGGCTATTACGGTTACAAAGTCATCGAAAGAGAGCGCCTGGGGAATAGGAGTGGAGCTAGGCACTGCAGGGCCTGGATTCACCTCTACATCGCCAGAGGAACAGAGGAGGAGTAGGATAAGGGTACGGCTAAAAGCTATGAGAATTGGTCGTCTAGGACATCCGGAACAGAGAGTAAAAGGAGCAGGTTTCTGGGGGCGATAAAATAGCTTCAAGGTATAATGTACAGACAAAGATATGGTAGGATGTGAATAGAGTGTTGGTAAACCTTGGCATTGAGTGATGATGAGAGAGATATTGTCTCTAGAAACATCATTGAAACCAGGTGATGTCATCGCATGTGTGGGTGGTGGAACTGAAAGGTTGGATAAGGTATAATGAGCAGGGCTAGAGTCTCTACAGTGAAATAAGCCAATAAACACTAACCAGAACAGCAATGGACAAGGCATATTGACATTAAGGAGAGGCATGCTTAGCCGAGTGATCATAAGGGTCCAGTGAGTAGTGAGGTTGGTTGGGGTCACAGCAATTCAGACAGCTAGCCGAGCCATGGGTAGCAAGCTGGCAGAAAATGGAGGTCTGTTTTTAGCCACCTCGTGTGTTTCAGTCGGTAGATTAGTGGGGTTCCGTGTGGTAGAGGGGACCAATCCAATTGGCAACAATAGTTCTAGTTATAGTGGCCCAAGAAAATTGTCCGATAGACCTATTCAGATAGCAGCCGATATGCTCAAAACAGCTAACGATTAGCAGGCAAGGCGGGTTGCAGGAGGGTGTTTTGAAGTTGAGTTTTTAGAAAAAAATATATAAAAAGATATGCGAAGAAAAGATGTAGATATATATATACGCGGGACAAGACAAGGACATAGGTTGTCTGACTGCTACGCCATCTTGGAAGCAATTATATATTAATTATATAAATATGAAAGGAGAGAGGAATTCTGTTCCCTTTAAAAATAAAGATCATATACTGTAGACCTTTTCCAGACCATATGATCTGACCAGATAAAACTCCAGGCCCTAGTTATTTAAAATCATTTGGGTCGAGATATTTTCCTGATCAGGGCACGTAGTCAGGAAAAACCCCTATCCCTAGACATAAGCTGACTGCACCAGTCTTGACTGTTAGTCAGTCCTTCAGGATTTCTGTGATTTTTGCAGGCAAATATGATTGATTTTGCTGTGGCAATTCTGATATTTTATGTGGCAATGTGCAATGATTTTTTCTAATTTGTTGCAAAAATGCGCTGACAAAGGAAAACGTTTGTTGACATGTGGCTTGACTGAACCATATGCAGTAAATGTGCAGTGATTGGTTGAACTTGTGAGCCCTCTTTTTGTAGTACAGTGATGAGTCCATTTTATGCGATAATGATTTTACTGTTTCGTGAGAAAATAGTACGGTGATTGGTCAAATTGGCAAGCCCTCGCATAATAAGCAGGGAACTGTTGGTTTTCCTAATAATTTTGCGATCACAGAATTGCTGAAACCGGGAGGGACTGGTTAGTGACTTTAACATACAATAGCTTATTGTATGCCGGCCCCATGACAGAGGGGTCAAGTTAGAGTGATATGACTGGAAATTGGATTGCGTTACAATGTATCTACCAGTGTTTTTCTGAACTTGAGGTTGATGTCATTCTTATATGACATGATTCTAATTTTATATCAGGCTTGGTCCAGTCCACTCCACCCTGAAACCACAGAGCAGGAATATTCTTCTCACTCTGTCTGAGAGACACATTTTTATTGTATTTTTTTGTTTGTGTCTGTGTGCGTGCATGTGTGTTGTGCGTACGTGTGTGTGGCTATAACAGTCTCCAAATAAAACAGTGTTCATGCCGTGGGATGGAAAAGCATCAATGATGGCAGATCGCTTTTAAATAGAACTCAGCAATAATGAGGTCACTGATGCAATTATGGGACAGGAAAAATCTAAAGATTTGATTTCAATTATTAAGTATGGATTTCTATGAGGAATATACAGTACCAGTCAAAAGTGGACACATCTACTCATTCAAGGGTTTTTCTTTATTTCTGACTATATTCTACATTTTGGAATAATAGTGAAGACATCAAAACTCTGAAATAACACATATGGAATCATAAACCAAAAAAGTGTTCAACAAATCAAAATATATTTTATATTTGAGATTCAAAAGTAGCCACCTTTTGCCTTGATGACAGCTTTGCACAGTCTTGGCATTCTCTCAATCAGCTTTATGAGGTAGTCACCTGGAATGCATTTCAATTAACAGGTGTGCCTTGTTAAAAGTTCATTTGTGTAATTTATTTCCTTCTTAATGCATTGAGCCAATCAGCTGTGTTGTGACAAGGTAGGGGTGGTATACAGAAGATAGACTTATTTGGTAAAAGTCCATATTATGGCAAGAACATCTCAAATAAGCAAAGAGAAACGAAGGTCCATCATTACTTTAAGACATGAAGGACAGACAATCCAGAAAATGTCAAGAACTTTGAAAGTTTCTTCAAGTGCTGTCACAAAAACCATCAAGCGCTATGATGAAACTGGCTCTCATGAGGACTGCCACAGGAAAGAAAGACCCAGAGTCACCTCTGCTGCAGAGGATAAGTTCATTAGAGTTACCAGCCTCAGAAATTGCAGACCAAGTAAATGCTTCACAGAGTTCTAGTAACAGACACATCTCAACATCAACTGTTCAGAGGAGACCGCGTGAATCAGGCCTTCATGGCCAAATTGCTGCAAAGAAACCACTACTAAAGGACACCAATAAGAAGAAGAGACTTGGTCCAAGAAATACGAGCAATGGACATTAGACCGGTGGAAATCTGTCCTTTGGTCTGATTAGTCAAAATTTGAGATTTTTGGTTCCAACCACTGTGTCTTTGTGAGGCGCAGAGTAGGTGAACGGCTGATCTCTGCGTGTGTTGTTCCCACCGTGAAGCATGGAGGAGGAGGTGTGATGCTGTGGGGGTGCTTCTGCCATAGAAACAAGCGACGCATGGCTTTGTGTCTGTGGTTGCACCTTTACAATGCATAAAACTGCTCGTCTTTAGACCAAACAGTTCAAAAGACCTACCAGTATTTTACCGGAGCTATAAAAAAAATATACTTTCTGGTAAAGATTCGCTGGACGCTATTAAAAGGGTGTACACAAATGAACCATCATGATTAAGGAACTACTTCAAATAAACCCTATTTAATCTTTCTTTTTTTATCTCACATAAAATAGTTGATTTGCAGTATGGATCAGATGAGATGGAGGTAATTACCACTAAATAAATAAATTGGAACATTTTAGGTGTGCTGCAAAATGTTATATCCCATCAAGGTGTGCCACTGTTCAAAAATGTTTGGGAACCACTGCTTTACACTTTTGTTTAAACATATACTCAGTTGTATGTCCCACACAAGAATTAAGCTGCCCCAACCATCTGCACAATCTGCACCATCTGGGTCACAATATTTCCTCAATTGTTTATTCCAACGTGTCTATTACTTATTTTTGTCTGACTCATTTATTTGTCAGTCTGTTGATTTGTGAATCCCTGATGCGTTCTGGGGGATCTAACTTCCAGTAAACCTAGTATTATCATAGTGAAGAACATATTCTCTGTGTGTGTATGTGTGCGTGTGTGTGTCCTGCAGTGTCTACGGACCCAGGGGCCATACAGGGAGCTGCAGTTCAATCCAGATGAATGGGTCGTTATGCAAGGCCTTACGCGATTGCAAAATTATGTAAATGGTTTCGTTGCTACACAACAATACTTGTCCTGTCAAAACATAAACAACAGCCTACAAATGGCCAAATGTTCACAACGCTGGACGATGTTGAAATCTGCACCAGAGGTGGTATACACATGTGATTCCTATATGTACACATGAGGTTTGACTGGGGAGAGTTTAGGAAAGAGATGTGTTCTCCCGAAAAGCAATGAAACTATTTATCTATGAAACAAGAAATCTGTACATTACAGGGTTTGAAGGGATATTTCACTCAAAAACTATATTTGAGTATTTTAGTCATTAGTCCACTGTTAATACAATCCCCCAAAACTGTGCATGTCAGCCTTCAAGTTTTGAAGATAGAGCAATGTTTCCTCGGGAGGCCCCATGACACTCTGACGGAGTCCGTCATGGAGCCATGGTACTTTACTTCCTGGTGCCTGTCAGATAGGAAGTCATCAAACCACCTGACTAGTGATGGTTGAAGCCCAATGTCTAGGAGTCTAGTGATGGCCACATTGTGGCAGACCCTGTCAAAGAACTAGCTATATTCAGCGGTGACCAGTGAGCAGATGAAGCCAGGCCTGTCGTTAATTCCTTTAAGTTATTGGTAAGGGTTTGGTGATTCAGCTTTGATAGCAGTGTTTTCTGAAGGCTCCAATATCACTTTTGTGCATCTCTGAGCGATGTTCTATCGATTCCAGGGGTCTAATGTTGGGTATTTGAAAATGATTCCTGTCACGCCCTGATCTGTTTCACCTGTCCTTGTGATTGTCTCCACCCCCTCCAGGTGTCACTTATTTTCCCCAGTGTATTTATCCCTGTGTTTCTCGTCTCTCTGTGCCAGTTCGTCTTGTATGTTTCCAAGTCAATCAGCAGTTTTCCCGTTCTCCTGCTTTTTGCATTCTCCTTTTTTCTAGTCCTCCCGGTTTTGACCCTTGCCAGTTTCTGGACTTTGTACCCGTCTGCTTGACCATTCTGCCTGTCTTCACCACGAGCCTTTCTGCCACTCTGTACCTCCTGGACTCTGATCTGGTTTTGACCTTTTTGCCTGTCCACGACCATTCTCTTGCCTACCCATTTTTGGATTAATAAACATTGTAAGACTCCAACCATCTGCCTACTGTGTCTGCATGTGGGTCTCGCCTTGTGCCTTGATATTCCAAGGAAGGTGAGGGTCAAGGAAGGTGCATTTGTTGGATGCATTTGCAGTTTGTTTTGGGTTATGTCTTGCCCAATATTAACTGATCAGTGAATTATGTCTGGTGTCATTTTGGAGTAACTTTTTCTGTAAGTGAGAATAGAAGATGTGTTATTTAAAATGAGGTAACATTCTGTACTATCGTGTCATATTGATCATTGGATCTCAAATCCAAATAGCTGGAACACAGAGCCAAAAATGTACAACTTAGCTTCATTGACCAACTACGTATGGTTAGGACTGTAGCCTGTGATTGTATTTACCAGGAGGCCTAATGCTTCTAATCCTTTATAATGTACATGTTTTTGTTATGTGTATTATACTGTATGTACTGTATCAATCCCAAATCAAAAAAAATGTATTTATCAGCTGATGTCACAAAGTGCTATACAGAAACCAAACCACATGATGTTCCTTATCAGGAAATAAAATAATAATAAAATGCTCTCTTTCCGGCGCTCTTGGTCACCATGCACCAGCACCTCAGCTGGATCGACAGGTTCCCGCGCCTTAGCAGAGGTGCTCGGTCCATTCCTGATACCCAGAATGGTCATCTTGGTCGGCGTCCTGCGGCTGGAGCCGCGCGTCGGGGAGTGGGTACTGTCACGTATGCTCCCTCTCCGGCCTCTAGGTCACCAGGCTGCTCGTTATGGCACACACCTGTCGCCATCGTTACGTGCATCAGCGCATAATGACACTCATCTGGACTCCATCACCTCCTGCCCTATATATGTCACTCCCTTTGGTTCCTTCCCCAGGTGTCATTGTTTCTGTTTCAGTTTCCTGTCTGTGCGTTGTTCGTGTTTCTGGTTTTGTTCATTTATTGATTAAATCACTCACTCTCTGAACTTGCTTCCCGACTCTCAGTGCACATCGTTACAGGCATGCCCTTCCATTACTATTTATCAAACAAAATGTACCCAACTTAGCCCTATCGGTCTGAGAGAAGCATTGGACATTGAGCTCTATTTTCCATTCCACCTTGTTTCGATCAATGATTCTAATTGTACATAAAACAAAGGATGGACATCTTGACTCTCTGCGTTTGTGTCAGTGAAGTGTCAACTACATAACATGTCTTCTGGCATGGAGATGAGATGTGTTGACAAGCCATGTTTTGTTCTTTAGAATGACACGTGTGTGGCATCTGGGAGCCCCAGACCCCAATTCTCACTCATTGCTGTGTGTGTCACTGTCCACCGCCCTCTCCCAGAATAAAAAAAATCAAGAAACATAACTGTCCACCTCTCTGGTAAGAGGACCCTGTGATGAATACAGCACTGTGTCACAGTCCAGTGGACCTGAAGTCGTGTGTGTGTGTGTGTGTGTGGCCCTCAGGAGACGAAAAAGAGTCAAACCATGTCTGTACTTTCAAACATTTAGGCTAGACCTGACCTCTCTCGTACCATCTGTGTGGGTTTTGATAAAACAAACTGCTCTTCTGAGAAAGTTTATAAAAAAACATTACATTCTGAGAAAGTGCGTCAAACATACATTATCCCTCACTAACTCATAAACTTTGTTTGTGAGTCTTTCTAATATAAAATAATGATACTTCCCATGTAGGGTAAACTGATTGGGGCGGTGTGTGTGTTTGCGTGTGTGGGTGGTTAAAATAACAAAGTGTAAACAGCATAAACACTCTCTCTGTGGCTGACCAGATTGGCTGCTCTGCCTCCTCTGTCCCACTTTTTTAATGCCAAAAGACATATTGAACATCTCTCTCTCTCTCTCTCTCTCTCTCTCTCTCTCTCTCTCTCTCTCTCTCTCTCTCTCTCTCTCTCTCTCATCTCTCTCTCTCTCTCTCTCCTCTCTCTCATCTCTCTCTCTCTCTCTCTCTCTCTCTCTCTCTCTCTCTCTCTCTCTCTCTCTCTCTCTCAAGCCCGTTGGAGTGCATGCTGGGAGTGAGTCGTGAAGCAGGAGTGATTGTGAGAGCAACTGGAATTGTCTTCACTCTATTGGGTTTTGGTGTATATATATATATATATACTATATATATATATATATATATTGATTGTTGATTAGTTTAGTTGTTTTAAGGGTATCTTGTCTAAATATCAATAAGCACGTATAGGGGTGGTGGGATCGTTGAGGTTGGGTTTTCGCGAGGGCACAACCAGCGGGTGGGGCTGGTTGCAATGGCCACTCGCGGAAGTTTGGGAGTTTGAAAAACTTAGTCGGCGACATGGAGTAAAGATTCCTGCTGCGGCCGGGTGTTCAGTGGAAGAATGTAGCTTGGCAGTGGGTGCTATCATTGGGTGTGATAGTATTAAATCAGCCTCAAGGATGAATAGCGCTGTAGTGATATTCTTAGATTCCATTGAAAAGGTGAATACGATAGTTGAGAGTGGTGTTGTGTTGCGGGAGACACAGACAACCGGTATTTCCGCTTATGAATCCGGCAAAGAAAGTTATACTTTCTAACGTGCCACCATTTGTTAGAGATGAAGTGTTGGAGCGAGAGTTATCTCGTCATGGTCAAATTGTATCAACAATAAAGAAGGTTCTTTTTGGATGCAAATCTCCGTTGCTGAAACATGTCGTGTCTCATAGGAGACAAGTGCATATGATTTTAAAAAAGGACACTGATGAACTGAATTTAGCATTCAGTTTTTAAGATTGATGGATTTGATTATGTCTTCTACGCTTCTACTGAATCAATGAAATGCTTTGGCTGTGGAAGAGAGGGGCATTTGGTGCGTAATTGTCCCGAGAATGAGCACGCAGAGCCCGGTAGCAGCTCTAGTGGTGGTGCAGCTAACGCACCACCGCGAAGGGAATGAACATGCTAAGGGTGCAGGGGAAGGGAGAAGGTGGGCAGATGTGGTAGGAAAAGTAGGAGAGGAAGGCATTGTGGATACGGGGGCAATTGTGGTAGATCAGAACAAAGAGGGAGAGGGAAACAGTCGGTGAGATTGCGACTGCCGTCGCTGAGGTGGTGCTGGAAAATGGAATTGGAGGTCAAGAGGAGATTGAAATAATGGAAAAGGAAGCAGCTGTTTTCAAAGTACCGAGGAGTAAGAGGAAGAATGTAAGGAGTGGTGAAGGGTCTAATTCCAAGAGGAAGGTAGAGATTCATAATTCACTTGAAGATAAACAGGTTGTAGAGATGGTGGAGTTTTCTTCTGGGGAGGATAGCGAGAGTGAGTCATCTGACGCGTCACAAGAAAATAGTGAGATAAATGGGGTGGAAGGGAGGTATGGGATTGAGAAGGTACGTCAATTTCTGAAGTTGACAAAAGGGAAGAAATATATGCAGGATTACAATGTAACAGATTTTTTTCCTGAAAGTAAATTGTTTATTGAATCAGCAAAGTTTCTGATGTCAAAAATAACAGGGGGAGGTTTGACAAGCCCTGAAATTGCTAGACTCAAGAACAGTGGTCACGAGAGTGATAAGTGATGTAAATTCTAAAGAAAATGAAAGAGTTCAATCGCAGCTTTAAGTATGTAAAGAGATGTGGTTTCTGGGTCTTCCTCTGTATTTTTTTTCATCCATGAGCAGTTTTAAGATTTCTTCTTTAAACGTAAATGGGGCAAGAGACGTTAAAAAAAGAGCCATAGTGTATGAGTTAATTAGGGGAAAGGGAAGTGACATAATTTTTCTACAAGAAACGCATAGTAATTTGGAAAAATGAAGTTATGTGGCAACAGGAGTGGGGGGGGGGGACAGTGGTAGGTGTGTAGTCATAAAAACTCAAAAAGTGGGGGTGTGGCCATCTTGTTCTCAAAAAAGGGTTTTTGCCCTTTGTCATATGAGGTTGAAGAGGTAGTTGAGGGGAGGTTATTAAAAGTTAGAGTAAGGTATGAAAACATCACTATGTGTCTGATAAATGTATATGCCCCAGTGGTGGCAGTTGAGAGGGTATGCTTTTTAGAGACATTATCAAATACCATTGAGAAATGTAACAATGAAGATTATTTATTTATTTATTATTGCTGGGGATTTTAACTGCACAGTCAGTGATTTAGATAGAAATCACAAAGAACCCTCATATAGCCTCAAGGACTTTTTTAAAACGTCTTCATTGTAACAAATGAACTGCTGTGATATTAGGCGGAGTCAACATGGAGGCACAAGGCAGTATACCTGGGTGCATGTGAGAGAGAACACCATCTCTATGGCCAGGTTAGATAGGTTTTATTGTTTTGAGCATCAATCTCAGGTCTGTAAATCAAGTGTGATAACCCCAGTGGGATTGTCTGATCATTGTTTAGTAACAGAGGTGGTGTTCATTAACGATGTAAAACCTAAAAGCGCATACTGGCATTTTAACATAACTTTATTGAGTGATGCTCACTTCAGGAAATGTTTTAGTTTTTTCTGGGAGAGGTGGAGGTCTCAAAAGGCCAGTTTTGTATCCCTTCAACAGTGGTGGGATATAGGGAAAATCCAGATTCAACAATTCTGTAAGCAATACACGAGGAATGTCACCAAGGATATCACCAGATCAATGAAAGCCCTAGAAGACTGAAATAGTGGAACTCATGACGTTGGTCGAGACCACAGGAGATCGAGGCCACACTCAGGCCCTCAAGAGGAAAAAAGCTGCATTGGCAGACCTGCTGGGTATCAGAGCACAGGGGGCATTGGTGAGAAGTAAGTTTCAGGGAATCTCTGAAATGGATGCCTCATCCACATTTGTCTTTGGTTTAGAGAAAGAGAATGGACAAAGAAAAATTATTCATTGTCTCAAATCAGCTGTTGGACAAGAGCTCACTAGACCTAGTGAAATTAGAAAGAGGGCAGTAGAGTTCTATGCTGAGCTCTACAAGTGTGAGTACAAAGAGGATAAAAAAGTGACACAGCAGTTCCTTGATGGACTCCCACAGGTGGCTGCAGAAGCTCAGGTTGAGCTTGAGCAACCATTGTCTTTGCAGGAGTTATACACTGCATTAAAAGGCATGGAAAATGGAAGGGCACCAGGCATTGATGGGCTTCCCGTTGATTTTTTTTAAGTCTTTTTGGGCTATGTTGGCGAGAGGATTGGCTAGCAGTAGTTAATGATAGTTTAACCAGAGGGTTACTACCAATAAGCTGCAGAAGGGCTGTCCTCACCCTACTGCCCAAAAAGGGTGACCCTAGGGAGGTGAAGAACTGGAGGCCGGTGGCTTTATTGTGCACTGATTATAAGATCCTGTCAAAGGCTTTGTCCAACAGGTTGAGGGAGGTGATGGGGCAAATCATACATACGGACCAGTCCTACTGTGTTCCTGGCAGGCAGATAGGGGATAACATTTCTCTGATTCGTGATTTTTTGGACTGACGTCTAGGGCTATAGGGTTGGATGCTGGTCTAATTTCAATTGATCAGGAAAAGGCATTTGACCGAGTTGAACATCAATATTTATGGCACACTTTGGAGGCGTTTGGGTTCAGCTCTGGTTTTATTGCCATGATAGAGGTGATATATGGTGACATTGAAAGTGTATTGAAAGTTAACGGTGGTTTGAGTGCTCCTTTTAAAGTGTGTAGAGGTATTAGGCAGGGATGTTCTTTGTCGGGAATGTTATATGCCATTGCTATAGAGCCACTACTTAAATAGCATTAGAAGTCGCATTGAGGGGGTGTACCTTTCAAGGGATATTCCTCCTATTCGTCTCTCAGCCTATGCTGATGATGTAGTTGTTTTAGTGAAAAATCAAGCGGAGGTGGATAGTTTGAGTCTAATGGTTTATCGTTTTAGGGGAATATCCTCTGCAAAGGTAAATTGGGAAAAGAGTTGTGCTTTACAGATTGGAGAATGGTCTGGAGGGGATCATGGCTTTGCCAGGGGGGGCTGGAATGGTGTAAGGGAGGTTTTAAGTATCTTGGAGTGTACCTGAGAGATGAGGGGACTATGGAAAAAATTTGGATTGGGGTGGTTGAAATGGTGGAAGGGAGGATAAGGAAATGGCGTTGGTTGCTATCTCGTATGTCATATAGGGGGCGCACTATTATAGTTAACAATGTGATTGCCTCTGCACTGTGGCATCGGTTGTCAGTTTTAGAACCACCATCTGGCCTTCTGGCTAAGATACAGCCAATAATTGTGCGATTTCTTTTGGGATAAATATCACTGGGTTCCACAAAGTCTTTTGTATTTGTCAAAAGAGGAGGGGGGACAAGGTCTTGTACATCTTGTTAGTAGGGCTGCTGCTTTCCGGTTGCAGTTTATTCAAAGGTTGCTTTATGGACCGGAAAATGTGGTTTGGAGAGGGGTGGCAGGTCTTGTATTACAGCAGGTTAGAGGATTAGGTTTAAAGAAAGCTTTATTTTTGGTTGATAGTAGCCAGATTTCTAGGGAGGGAATACCTCCGTTTTACAGAGAGGCCTTCTTAGGGTGTGGAGCATAATGAAGGTGTCCAGACGAACTTCAGCGGAGTCAGTGCATTGGCTGTTGGAGGAACCTCTGGTGTATGGGGCAAGACTTGATTGCACAACTGCAGCTGTTCCACATTTTTCCAAGATTCTGGTGAAGGGCAAAATCATCACCTTAAAACAGTTAATGGCCATGGCTGGGCCCGCCTTAATGGATGGAAGACGGGTGGCTGAACATTTGGGGGTGAGGTCAGAAAGGATGGTAGGACAACTGCTGGGAAGCTGCAGGAAGGCTTTGTCAGCAGAAGAGTGGGATATGCTTCATAGCCACAAGAAGAAGGTACAAGATGAAGACGTCTCATTTCCAAGACTAGGGATTACACCAAATATCCCAGAGTCAGAAAGAAAGGCGATATTACTGGATTTGAGAGGGTTGGAAGAGGTGGGTTTGGATGAGGTGAATGGGAAAGACTTATATAGGGGGTGTGTCAAGGTGTTGAATAAAGATAAATTGAAAACTAGAAAAGACACTCCATGGAGGGTAAAATTGGGCATTGATGACAAGGTAAAGCCAGCATGGAGAGCACTGTACAAGCCACCGTTACAAAAGGGTACTGGTGATATGCAATGGAGGGTTTTGCATGGCATTATTGCAGTTAATGCTTTTGTATCTGTTATTAATTCAGATGTTGGAGATGGATGTCCTTTTTGTAATATAAGAGAAACCATTTTTCACTGTTTTATGGAGTGTGAGAGGATAAAACCTCTCTTGGAAATGCTTGGAGTCTTTGTTTAAAGCTGTAGGGGAGAGGTTCAATAACACTGTTTTTATTTTGGGGTTTCAATATAGAAAGCAACAGAAAAGAAAATGTCAACTGTTAAATTTTATTTTGGGACAAGCAAAGATGTCAAATTTTCTGAGTAGGAAACATAAGATAGAAATGGGATATGGGCAGGATGTAAGATGTGTTTTTAAAGGATTAGTGAAAATAAGAATAAAAGTGGATTTTGAGTTCTACTCAGCTGTAAAAGATCTCCCATTGTTTGAGGAGAAGTGGGCATACGAAGGAGCGCTTTGTTTTGTAGAGGAGGGGAAACTATTTTTTGTTGGAGAAATAAGTTGAATGTATATGTTCTTTTAGTTTTTTTATTTTATTGTTATTTTAGTATTTTTTATGTATTTTTTTCTTTTTTTAGGAATTACATTTGGTGTTTCATTTCTGAAAAGACAGTATGTCATTATTTATGTTAACACTTGCTGAGAGATTTCAAACCCATGACTAGAGAGAGATCATGTTTAATTTTTATTCAGGACTGTCAACAATGTTTTTATTTAACACTTTTATGAAGCATAAAATGTACTTCTCTCTAGGCTACTTCCACTCACGCTTCAATCAACACTGCAAATGCAATGAGCCAAGTGTATCGATAGGGCCTGCATTTTTCTTAGGCCTAATAGCAGCTCGTGTTTGTCTTTTCTAATATGGAGGAGTATTTTGTCTGGTCATAATAACAACAAGAATGTGTGCATGAGGCAGAAATATTGCGTTGTGACTTTTATTATCAGATGGAAGACTGTGTCTGACTGTGTCCCCTCTCTGGCCAGTCTAAGAGGACGGAGAGAGTGGGTGGTGGATGGTAACCTTTGATGATCTTCATCAGATGACAACCCTAGGACATTATGTTATACAATACATGCATGTTTTGTTCAATCAAGTTCATATTTATATCAAAAACCAGCTTTTTACATTAGCATGTGACATTCAGAACTAGCATACCCACCGCAAACTTCCGGTGAATTTACTAAATTACTCACGATAAACGTTCACAAAAAACATAACAATTATTTTAAGAATTATAGATACAGAACTCCTTTATGCAATCGCTATGTCCGATTTTAAAATAGCTTTTCGGCAAAAGCACATTTTGCAATATTCTGAGTAGATAGCCCAGCCATCACGGGCTAGCTAATTTGACACCCACCAAGTTTGACACCCACCACATTTACGAGTGTGGTCTCATTACTATGATGGTGTCTAAAACCAGACTTGAGCATTTCATATACACTATTGTATTCAGGAAGGCAGTGAGTTGCTGACAAAGAGCTTTTTCAAAAACATTTGAGAGGAATGGGAGTTTTGATATAGGCCAATATTTTTTATTTAATTTTCCAGGTCAAGGTTTTTTTTTTTTTGCGAGACACTTTTTGTGTTCCACATAGGAGGTCCAGGCACAGGAACTACCTCTTTCAGAAGTTTAGATGGAGTAATGTCCAGTAGACAGCTGGAAAGTTTAGAGGCCATGACTATTTTCGTGAATGTGTCGAGAGATACACGGTTAACAAGTTTGAGTGTCTCCGTTGATCCGAGGTCCTGGCAGTTTTGTGCGGACTCAGGACAACTGAGTTTTGGAGAAATACGCACAATCCAACATGAGTTTGTAATTTGTTTTCATGATAATGAATTAATCACTGCTGAAGTGAAGGCCATCCTCAATTGGGGAATGCTACTTTTTAGTTAGCAGCAATTAGGTCCACAATTTTGGATTCTTTTTATTCTCCTCAATCAGGTTGGAAAAGTAGTTAATCTAGCAGCAATTAAAGCTTTTCAATATTGCATGATACCGTCGTTCCAAGCTAGTCGGAAGAGTTCAGGGCTCTAGTATTTGCTCTATACCAGGGAGCTAGTTTCTCGTGACAGTTTTTTGTTTGTTTTTAGCAGTGCGACTGCATCTAGGGGATTACGCAAGGTTACGTTTAGATCCTCGGTTAGGTGCTTAACTGATTTTTGTACTCCGATGTCCTTGGGTAGGTGGAGGGAGTCTGGAAGGGCATCAACACATCTTTGGCCTGTCCGAGAATTTATTGCACAGCTTTTGATAATCCTTGGTTGGTGTCTAAGCAAATTATTTGTTGCGATTGCAAACGTAATACAATGGTGTTTCGATTGTCCAGGATTATGAGGAAAAACATTTAGGTTCACAATATCTATTCCAAAAAACAAAACTACATCCAGGGTATGATTGTGGCAATGCATAGGTCCTGAGACATGTTGGACAACACACACTGAGTCGATGATGTCTCCAAAGCATTTTGGAGTCTGTGGACTTTTCCATGTGAATATTGAAGTAACCAAAAATGTGTGTATTATCTGCCATGACTATGAGGTCTGATAGGAATTCAGGGAACTCTGTGAGGAATGCTGTATATGGCCCAGGAGGCATTTAAACAGTAGCAATAAAAAGTGATTATTGTTGTTGATATGATATTCATACAATGTTTAAATTAGGTTGCACCAGACATTAGCTTACTGTTGTAAGATTGAAAAAAGTATGTTTTATGACATTCATAGCATGTTTGTTTTAGGTTTAACATAATATTCAGTTGATGTTCACACAATATACATTTTACCTTGTCTTTGAGGTCCTCAGAACATTTCAAGAACATTTAGAAAATGTTATATTTAAGTTTTACCTAATAATACTATAACATTCTCAGCATGCAAATGTGTAGCTCCATAAAGCATAATAAAGCAGATTGGAATGCATCCCCAATATGTTTCTCTCCAGTTGTAATGGCAATTCACATTTGAGGACTGTATTGTAGGCGATATAGAATCACATGGCATTTAATTTCATCCAGAGGACATTTGAACAGCATTTAATCATACAAACACAACCATATTTTTTGTACTTCATATGTTTACAATATGCAATGTTCGATTCCCTAGCCAGATCATTAAACCTCTGCAACGCCAGGGGATAGCTGTGGCCTTGTGAGACACTGAACAGTTATTCAAATGTTCCCATCCTCTTCATATGCTGTGTACTTGTATCACTGTATTTTAGGATTTTCTTTCTTCATCACGTGTTGAAAGTCTTATAAAATGTGACTTTGAAATTGAGAAAAGAACAAAAAAATTAAAAACGTATTTAGTTTGACGACGCTGAGTCTGTATTTAAGAAGCGTAAGAATTCACAAGAATATAAGTTATTTAAAGGAAGCTCTATCCAACAATTTCTATGCAACACATTTCAGAAGACTTTCATCACTTGACGAAGAAAGAAATACAGTACACAGCATATGAAAAGGATGGGAACACTTTAATAACTTCTATGGGCTACGTGGGACGCTAGTGTCCCACCAGCGGGACACAGCCAGTGAAATATCAGGGCGGCAAATTCAAAAACAACAAAATGTCATAATTCAACTTTCTCAAACATATAACTATTTTACACCATTTTAAGGATACACTTCTCCTTGATGTAACCACATTGTCCAATTTCAAAAAGGCTTTACAGTGAAAGCAAAATATTAGATTATGTTAGGAGAGTACATAGACAAAAATAATCACACAGCCATTTTCCAAGCAAGGACATGTGTCAATAAAACCCAAAACACAGCTAAATGAAGCACTAACCTTTGACAATCTTCATCAGATGACACTCCTAGGACATTATGTTACACAATACATGTATGTTTTGTTCGATAAAGTTCATATTTATATCCAAAAACAGCATTTTACATTGGCGCGTGATGTTCAGAAAATGTATTCCCACCAAAACGTCCGGTAAATGTGCACATCAATTTACAAAAATACTCATCATAAACGTTGACAAAATATATAACAATTATTTAAAGAATTATAGATAGATTACTCCTGGATGCAACCGCTGTGTCAGATTTTAAAATAGCTTTACAGAGAAAAACATTTTTCAATATTCTGAATACATAGCTCAGCCATCACAGCGAGCTATACAGACACCCGCCAAGTTCGGGGCAACCTAAACTCAGAATTAGTATTAGAAATATTCTCTTACCTTTGCTGATCTTCGTCAGAATACACTCCCAGGACTGCTACTTCCACAAGAAATGTTGTTTTTGTTCGAAATAATACATATTTATGTCCAAATACCTCCGTTTTGTTTGTGCGTTCAGAGCACTATCCAAAGGCATAATGCGCGAGCGAGGTACCAGAGATGAAAAGTAAAAATGTTCCATTACCGTACTTAGAAGCATGTCAAACGCTGTTTAAAATCAATCTTTATGGTATTTTTAAAGTTAACCTCTTACATCTAGACGTTCCGCTAGCGGAACACCTGCTCCATTATCCAATGATGGGCGTGGCGCGAAATACAAACTCCTCTAAAATACAAAAACTTCAATTTTTCAAACATATGACTATTTCACAGCATTTTAAAGATAAGACTCTCCTTTATCTAACCACACTGTCCGATTTCAAAAAGGCTTTACAACGAAAGCAAAACATTAGATTATGTCAGCAGAGTACCAAGCCAGAAATAATCAGACACCCATTTTTCAAGCTAGCATATAATGTCACAAAAACCTAGAAGACAGCTAAATGCAACACTAACCTTTGATGATCTTCATCAGATGACAACCCTAGGACATTATGTTATACAATACATGCATGTTTTGTTCAATCAAGTTCATATTTATATCAAAAACCAGCTTTTTACATTAGCATGTGACGTTCAGAACTAGCAAACTTCCGGGGAATTCGCTAACATTTTACTAAATTACTCACGATAAACGTTCACAAAAAGCATAACAATTATTTTAAGAATTATAGATACAGACCTCCTCTATGCACTCGATATGTCCGATTTTAAAATAGCTTTTTGGTGAAAGCACATTTTGCAATATTCTAAGTACATAGCCCAGGCATCACGGGCTAGCTATTTAGACACCCGGCAAGTTTAGCACTCACCAATATCAGCTTTACTATTATAAAAGTTTCATTACCTTTTGTTGTCTTCGTCAGAATGCACTCCCAGGACTGCTACTTCAATAACAAATGTTGGTTTGGTCCAAAATAATCCATCGTTATATCCGAATAGCGGCGTTTTGTTCGTGCGTCCAGACACTATCTGAAATGGTAAATCAGGGTCGCGCGCGTGGCGCAATTCGTGACAAAAAAAATCGAAATATTCCATTACCGTACTTCGAAGCATGTCAACCGCTGTTTAACCTCTCTAGGCTAGGCGGGACGAATTCGTCCCACCTACGTAACAGCCACTGCTATCCTGTGGCGCGATTTTCAAAACCTTAAAAATCCTATTACTTCAATTTCTCAAACATATGACTATTTTACAGCCATTTAAAGACAAGACTCTTGTTAATCTAACCACACTGTCCGATTTCAAAAAGGCTTTACAACGAAAGCAAAACATTAGATTATGTCAGCAGAGTACCAAGCCAGAAATAATCAGACACCCATTTTTCAAGCCAGCATATAATGTCACCAAAACCCAGAAGACAGCTAAATGCAGCACTCACCTTTGATGATCTTCATCAGATGACAACCCTAGGACATTATGTTATACAATACATGCATGTTTTGTTCAATCAAGTTCATATTTATATCAAAAAACAGCTTTTTACATTAGCATGTGACGTTCAGAACTAGCATACCCCCCGCAAACTTACGGGGAATTCGCTAACATTTTACTAAATTACTCACGATAAACGTTCACAAAAAGCATAACAATTATTTTAAGAATTATAGATACAGACCTCCTCTATGCACTCGATATGTCCGATTTTAAAATAGCTTTTTGGTGAAAGCACATTTTGCAATATTCTAAGTACATAGCCCAGGCATCACGGGCTCGCTATTTAGACACCCGGCAAGTTTAGCACTCACCATAATCATATTTACTATTATAAAAGTTTGATTACCTTTTGTTGTCTTCGTCAGAATGCACACCCAGGACTGCTACTTCAATAACAAATGTTGGTTTGGTCCAAAATAATCCATCGTTATATCCGAATAGCGGCGTTTTGTTCGTGCGTTCCAGACACTATCCGAAATAGTAAAGAAGTGTCACGCGCATGGCGCAATTCGTGACAATAAAATTCGAAGTATTCCATTACCGTACTTCGAAGCATGTCAACCGCTGTTTAAAATCAATTTTTTTCTGTGAGTATAACAGAACTCAAATGGCAGGTCAAAACCTGAGAGATTCCTTTACAGGAAGTGGCCTGTCTGACCATTTCTGGAACTTCTTTGCCATCTCTATCATTTACTAAGGATCTCTGCTCTAACGTGACACTTCCCACGTCTTCCATAGGCTCTCATAGCCCGGGAAAAAAGAGAATGTCGTCATTCCAGCCCCAGGCTGAAACACATTATCGCCTTTCTCAAGTGGCCCATCAAGAGACACTAGGTTAATCTAACCACGTTTTACGATTTCAAAAAGGTTTTACGGCGAAAGCATAAATTTAGAGTATGTTAGGACAGTACATTTACAAGAGTTGTGTGTAATGTTTTGTCAAGTCAAAGACAGGGTCACCAAAACCATAAAACCAGCTAAAATGATGCACTAACCTTTTACAATCTCCATCAGATGACACTCCTAGGACATTATGTTAGACAATGCATGCATTTTTAGTTCTATCAAGTTCATATTTATATCCAAAAACAGCGTTTTACTATGGCATTGATGTTGAGGAAATCGTTTCCCTCCAATAACCGGCAGTCAAGTCAACACCACAAATTAAATAATTAAAATTAGAAAACATTGGTAAAATATTATATTGTCATTTAAAGAATTATAGATTTACATCTCTTGAACGCAATCAACTTGCCAGATTTAAAAATAACCTTACTGGGAAATCACACTTTGCAATAATCTGAGCACTGCGCCCAGAAAAATACGCGTTGCGATACAGACTAGACGTCATGTTGGGGAGATCTAAAATCGAAAATACTATGTAAATAATCCATTACCTTTGATTCTCTTCATCAGATGTCACTTCCAGGTATCACAGGTCCATAACGAATGTAGTTTTGTTCAAAAAAGCTCATCATTTATGTCCAAAAATCTCCGTCTCGTTAGCACATGATGTAAGCCAGCCGGACTTCTCGTCATGAACGAGGGGAAAAAATATATTTCCGTTCGTTCAAACATGTCAAACGTTGTATAGCATAAATCATTAGGGCCTTTTTTAACCAGAACATGAATAATATTCAAGGTGGACGAATGCATACTCTTTTATAACGTATTGGAACGAGGGTACCCAACATGAACTCGCGCGCCAGGTGTCTAATGGGACATCATCGTTCCATGGCTCTTGTTCGGTCAGATCTCCCTCCAGAAAACTCAAAACACTTTGTAAAGGCTGGTGACATCTAGTGGAAGCAATAGGAAAAGCCAAAATATTCCTAAGCCCCTGTGTTTTTCAATGGGATAGGTTTAAAGTCAATACAACACATCAGGTATCCACTTCCTGTCAGAAAATGTCTCAGGGTTTTGCCTGCCAAATGAGTTCTGTTATACTCACAGACACCATTCAAACAGTTTTAGAAACTTTAGAGTGTTTTCTATCCATATATAATAAGTATATGCATATTCTAGTTACTGGGTAGGATTAGTAACCAGATTAAATCGGGTAAATTTTTTTTATCCAGACGTGCAAATGCTGCCCCCTAGACCCAACAGGTTAATGAAGCTGGTGGCCACACCAGATACTGACTGTTACTTTTGATTTTGACCCCCCCTTTGTTCAGGGACACATTATTCAATTTCTGTTAATCACATGTCTGTGGAACTTGTTCAGTTTGTCTCAGTTGTTGAATCTTGTTATGTTCATACAAATATTTACACATGTTAAGTTTGTTGATAATAAACGCAGTTGACAGTGAGAGGACGTTTCTTTTCTTGCTTAGTTTACATGGTTCTTAGCCTTTTGGGGCCTCAGGTGTGTTGTTGCTTTGCTTTTTCCCTTTGGATGTCATTTCCGTTGAAGGGCATTCAGCTGTGTCATCAACAACTGCCACTGATGTAGCAAAGCTGCTTCCTTTGCTCTTTGATTTACTCCATCTGGAGTCTGTTGTGGTCTTCATTTTTGGGCTGTAAACTGGGTTTTTAATATCGTCAAACAATGGTTCTTGCATGACCTTGGCCTGTCTCTCCATAAAAATCACAAATTCACGGAATTTGACTCTATGCTTGCTTCTCTCTAAAACATCAAATGCCGTTGACCTCCATTTCTCTCTTAGTTTGTATGGACGTTTGGATACAATCAGCTTCAAATTGGAGGGAAGGTTGAGCTCTTCCATGTATTCCAGGTCTTGCATAGTGTTGTAACAGCCTCGCAGATAGAGCGCATAGCTATATAGTGCTTTTCCATCCTCAGCCTTAACAGGATTCCAATTCAGAGCCTTTTCCATGAAAGCAGTGGTGACTTTTATTTAATTGCCAAAGTTGCTCCTCCAGCAATCTCTTAGCCTCAGTAAAGCCCATTCGCACATCCATATGAAGACAGCTTCTGACCAGATCCCTAGGCTGACCGGACGTGAATTGCTCGAGGTAGTAGAGCCCGTCCTCACTGCTACTTGTCTTGGCCTCTGTGCCATGCTCAAATGCCTGCATAAAGGACTTGTAATCCAAAGGATTACCCTGAGATGTTGGTATCTTCCTAGCTGGGAGTGTAGCCTGTTTATGTTGTACTATGAGCAGGTCAGCTATTTCATTCTATCTTTGCATGAGAGTGGTTAGGTTGTCACGGTTACCATGGCTTGGTTGACAAGGCCATTGTTGATTGGACCTTTGTGCTGGTAGGGGTGAACCTCTTCCTATTGCTGGTTTCAAAATGTACTCTGGTAGTGGGGTTTTTGGAACCCTTTATGAAATCCACAGGTGATGTTACAGGTGTTGGTTCATCTTCCATAAATGCACTGGGATTTTCCTTCGTCATATAAGCATTCATTCCATCTCCGTTGGCTCCTTCAGAGACTTGTGAATCAATTTGAATGCTCACCAGAACCTTTAATTTAGCATCTGATGCTGCTTTTTTTGCTTTCAGTTCCATTGCCTCCATGACTGACTGCAGTTGAGCCTTCTCCAATTCCAATGCATGCTTTTCCTTTAACATAGCCGCTTGGGCTACAAGGCTTGCTTTCTCTGCCTCAATTTTCAGGTATGCAGAGGAGACTGAGGTAGATGTTCTTGAACCTCTTGATCCTGCCTTTGAAGGTCTCTGTGATGGCACATTCGAAATACTGTCATCTGGGGCAACCATTCCTGGGTCCTGTTGAGTATTTTCCCATGTTTCCACCTCATTCAGAAATTCTGCAAAAACGTTTCCATCTTTGGCTCATACCAATCAATTGTCTCATTTTACTTAAATTCATCAGGTAGCAATATTTGCACCGCTTCATGAGCCTACTTAAATTCAGTGAGGATCAAATCAAATATTTCAACAGCTTCATTCACAATTTCAACATTTCCTTCCTTAAGCAAAGCTTTAATTTCATTCATTTTCTGTGTGCACTATCCAAGTTTGTCTCTACGCATAGAGCTGAGCAACTTTACTTCATCTTTATTTTCTGCCATATCAGTGATTTGGCTTTGACCGTCAGACATTTATTTCTCCTTTTATTAACTATGACACTGTCGTTTTAATACGTTCACACGTTTTGATTCACACAGTTTTTCCTTCCTTTGATTGCGCCTTGCTATTTTATTTCCAAAACGCAACGTAATTCCATTATTTTCATTCACGTATTTAGTATTTTAGTTTCCATTTATAAAACATTAACACCCATCGGCACTTTCATCCTTTTTTTGACCAAACAATTGTATGGATCCGATGAGTTCATTCATAAATTCTCAGTAGTTGCTCATGACTGCAGAATTGTAGGACTTGAAATCCTTCCAGAGAACTGTCCTCCCGATCCAAGTGCGCTTCAGGTGAAGAACAATAATCCAGCATGTGTAGCAGAGCTTTCCTTTGCCTGAGTTTTTGACTGATTTAGTGGCATATTTTCTCTATTCCATCCAATAAATATGACCACTGCTCTGGCGAGAGAGGGGCTATTTTGGACACACACTCACCGCAGGCTTTACTGCACATAGAGATGATGGCAATGTGGCACTTCGGATTGCAAGTTACAAACAAAAGGATGGTTCTTCGTTCAAGCATATAAAACTTAGAGACTTTCTAATATAAAAGATGTGAAAATGAAAATGTTCCTTATAATTCCTCTAATTCTAATAACTTATAAGTGCAATAAATGAAGGCTATTGTCTGCAGTAAATTCAAGTGCGGTCAAAAAACTATACCGCTCCCCCGTCTAACCAAGACTCCTCGTTGGTCCGACTTCCTCCCTAAAAAAAGCTTTCCTCCTCCCATAGCCACCACACCGGCCGCAAGGTGGGTATTCATCTCCAATAATGGCTTCACACTAATAATTCAACTAATAATGCTCTGGTTATTGTACAGAAATTGGCTATTTGGCTCTAACAGATAGAGTCAAGAATATGTTTTGTACAATTCTACAAACTCCTGTAAAAAACATAGGCCTACAACCTATTTTTGTTTCCCTTACTATAAAACATTACAGTGTAATCCATTTTATCAACTTTATTTGTAGATTTGATTAGTAAAAGAGCTATAGTAGTTTATAAAGTCCAGTTACAGCTTCTTTTGACAAAGTTGAAACAGAACATAAAATAATAATATAACCAGCCAGGTGCACCGTTGAAATTATTTGATGTCTTCCTAAAAAAAAGCACCAGTGCATGAACAATTGTGAATTGCATAAATAAATATTTGTGGAAATATATTAATGACAAGATATAAAAACAGTCATTTGTTGATTGTATCAGACACTGTATTGTGTCCATATACTCGTGCATTTACCCATTAATAAATATTGTGTTCTCTTAATGCTTCGGGTCCACAGTTCACACACAGTTTCTGGGCTTTGTGTGAGCAAGCCCCACAAACAAATTCGGTTGTACTACACACAGTTTTCATGGGCCTTGTTTCGTGTGCACCTGCTGCAGGTGTTGCATAAACTCTATGAAGCGATTGTGTGGCATGGTCTCTCTGAAAAAGTCCACACCATACCTATGAGACCAAAATGACTCCACATCCATGCTCTTTCGGCACCATGGACATACAAGAGTGCAATAAATGCTTTGAGTATGTCCATTGACATGTTTCCTTTTCTGTTTGCATCAGCAACAATACAATCTCTGATGTGCTGCAACAGCTGCTTTTCACATAAACTCGTCACTCTTTCCTACCCAAACCGTACCATCCCTACCAGACTCCTGTCTCACCGTGGCAGTTGGGATCACTATCTTGGTTGGCTCTGTTCTGGTTTATCTGAGGCGTTGCTCTGGCATCAGAGGTGGAGGCTCGAAGTCAACAACAGAATCAGATGAAGACTCTTCATCAGCAAGGTTGATTTCCATCTGACTCCAACTCATTTGCAATGCTGCCAGCGCGGTCATTCGTTTGGTTGGGCTTGCCATTGGGAACTACACACATTGTATGTTGTTCTCAGTGTCTGATTTGACTCCCAGACGAGAAAATTAGATCTCATTTCCAGCTTTTCATAATAAAATAATTAGACCGCCCTCAACGGCCACAATTCTTCATTATCATTACACAATTGTTCTAAATTAAATTATCCTTTTCACCCTCATCATTCAGATCAATCAAATTCAATCACCCTCGTCACCCACCTCGTTATTCAGTTCTTTGAAGTCACATGCACCATTATCAGTTTCTATCTGGTTTCTATCGCCCATTCAGAATAGCATATTTTAATTTTAAGTTTATTAATTTACTAGTTATTGCTTAGTAGCCAGAGCAATGCTGCGCACGAGTGGTCATGTGCTGAATGCATGGACAGCAAGGAAATTCTTGGAAAAAGTTACATTTGGAAATAGAGCTGCACCTGTTGAATTTTGAGAGTTATTTCACAAAGATAAGTCTCATAGAAACTGCAAAATATTCTCTTTCTGATACTACAATGTAATCAACATGTTTTACCTGCATGTGACTCTGAAGGAGGATTTGATCAAGAGATGCTCCTTTCCCTGCATCTGTCAATTACAAGATGCGACCATCTCTTCATGTACAATTTGACAACTGATAGGCCTGAGATCACTCATCAGATTATTGTCAATAGAATCTTGTCTATAGGCTAACTGTAATTATGTGTGAAATTAGTTTTGGTATAGTTTAGGTGTACAGTGAGGGGAAAAAAGTATTTGATCCCCTGCTGATTTTGTACGTTTGCCCAGTGACAAAGAAATGATCAATCTATAATTGTAATGGTAGGTTTATTTGAACAGTGAGAGACAGAATAACAACAAAAAAGTCCAGAAAAACGCATGTCAAATATGTTATAAATTGATTTGCATTTTAATGAGGGAAATAAGTATTTGACGCCCTCTCAATCAGAAAGATTTCTGGCTCCCAGGTGTCTAATACAGGTAACGAGCTGAGATTAGGAGCACACTCTTAAAGGGAGTGCTCCTAATCTCAGCTTGTTACCTGTAGAAAAGACACCTGTCCACAGAAGCAATCAATCAGATTCCAAACTCTCCACCATGGCCAAGACCAAAGAGCTCTCCAAGGATGTCAGGGACAAGATTGTAGACCTACACAAGGCTGGAATGGGCTACAAGACCATCGCCAAGCAGCTTGGTGAGAAGGTGACAACAGTTGGTGCGATTATTCGCAAATGGAAGAAACACAAAAGAACTGTCAATCTCCCTCGGCCTGGCGCTCCATGCAAGATCTCACCTCGTGGAGTTGCAATGATCATGAGAACGGTGAGGAATCAGCCCAGAACTACACGGGAGGATCTTGTCAATGATCTCAAGGCAGCTGGAACAATAGTCACCAAGAAAACAATTGGTAACACACTATGCCGTGAAGGACTGAAATCCTGCAGCACCCGCAAGATCGCCCTGCTCAAGAAAGCACATATACATGCCCGTCTGAAGTTTGCCAATGAACATCTGAATGATTCAGAGGACAACTGGGTGAAAGTGTTGTGGTCAGATGAGACCAAAATGGAGCTCTTTGGCATCAACTCAACTCGCCGTGTTTGGAGGAAGAGGAATGCTGCCTATGACCCCAAGATCACCATCCCCACCAACAAACATGGAGGTGCAAACATTATGCTTTGGGGGTGTTTTTCTGCTAAGAGGACAGGACAACTTCACCGCAACAAAGGGATGATGGATGGGGCCATGTACCGTCAAATCTTGGGTGAGAACCTCCTTCCCTCAGCCAGGGCATTGAAAATGGGTCGTTGATGGCTATTCCAGCATGACAATAACCAAAAACACACGGCCAAGGCAACAAAGGAGTGGCTCAAGAAGAAGCACATTAACCTCTTGGGGCTAGGTGGGACGCTAGCGTGCCACCCGTGGTGCACTCCATCAACAGCAGGTGCATTTCAAGAGCGGCAAATTTGAATCCAAATAAATGTCAAAATTCAAATTTTTCAAAAATACAACTATTTTACACCATTTGAAAGATAAACATCTCCTTAACCTGTTAGGGCTAGGGGGCAGCATTGACACGGCTGGATAAAAAACATACCCGATTTAATCTGGTTACCACTCCTACTCAGTAACTAGAATATGCATATACTTATTACATATGGATAGAAAACACCCTAAATTTTCTAAAACTGTTTGAATGGTGTCTGTGAGTATAACAGAACTCAAATGGCAGGTCAAAACCTGAGAGATTCCTTTACAGGAAGTGGCCTGTCTGACCATTTCTGGAACTTCTTTGCCATCTCTATCATTTACTAAGGATCTCTGCTCTAACGTGACACTTCCCACGTCTTCCATAGGCTCTCATAGCCCGGGAAAAAAGAGAATGTCGTCATTCCAGCCCCAGGCTGAAACACATTATCGCCTTTCTCAAGTGGCCCATCAAGAGACACTAGGTTAATCTAACCACGTTTTACGATTTCAAAAAGGTTTTACGGCGAAAGCATAAATTTAGAGTATGTTAGGACAGTACATTTACAAGAGTTGTGTGTAATGTTTTGTCAAGTCAAAGACAGGGTCACCAAAACCATAAAACCAGCTAAAATGATGCACTAACCTTTTACAATCTCCATCAGATGACACTCCTAGGACATTATGTTAGACAATGCATGCATTTTTAGTTCTATCAAGTTCATATTTATATCCAAAAACAGCGTTTTACTATGGCATTGATGTTGAGGAAATCGTTTCCCTCCAATAACCGGCAGTCAAGTCAACACCACAAATTAAATAATTAAAATTAGAAAACATTGGTAAAATATTATATTGTCATTTAAAGAATTATAGATTTACATCTCTTGAACGCAATCAACTTGCCAGATTTAAAAATAACCTTACTGGGAAATCACACTTTGCAATAATCTGAGCACTGCGCCCAGAAAAATACGCGCTGCGATACAGACTAGACGTCATGTTGGGGAGATCTAAAATCGAAAATACTATGTAAATAATCCATTACCTTTGATTCTCTTCATCAGATGTCACTTCCAGGTATCACAGGTCCATAACGAATGTAGTTTTGTTCAAAAAAGCTCATCATTTATGTCCAAAAATCTCCGTCTCGTTAGCACATGATGTAAGCCAGCCGGACTTCTCGTCATGAACGAGGGGAAAAAATATATTTCCGTTCGTTCAAACATGTCAAACGTTGTATAGCATAAATCATTAGGGCCTTTTTTAACCAGAACATGAATAATATTCAAGGTGGACGAATGCATACTCTTTTATAACGTATTGGAACGAGGGTACCCAACATGAACTCGCGCGCCAGGTGTCTAATGGGACATCATCGTTCCATGGCTCTTGTTCGGTCAGATCTCCCTCCAGAAAACTCAAAACACTTTGTAAAGGCTGGTGACATCTAGTGGAAGCAATAGGAAAAGCCAAAATATTCCTAAGCCCCTGTGTTTTTCAATGGGATAGGTTTAAAGTCAATACAACACATCAGGTATCCACTTCCTGTCAGAAAATGTCTCAGGGTTTTGCCTGCCAAATGAGTTCTGTTATACTCACAGACACCATTCAAACAGTTTTAGAAACTTTAGAGTGTTTTCTATCCATATATAATAAGTATATGCATATTCTAGTTACTGGGTAGGATTAGTAACCAGATTAAATCGGGTACATTTTTTTTATCCAGACGTGCAAATGCTGCCCCCTAGACCCAACAGGTTAAGGTCCTGGAGTGGCCTAGCCAGTCTCCAGACCTTAATCCCATAGAAAATCTGTGAAGGGAGCTGAAGGTTCGAGTTGCCAAACATCAGCCTCGAAACCTTAATGACTTGGAGAAAATCTGCAAAGAGGAGTGGGACAAAACCCCTCCTGAGATGTGTGCAAACTTGGTGGCCAACTACAAGAAACGTCTGACCTCTGTGATTGACAACAAGGGTTTTGCCACCAAGTACTAAGTCATGTTTTGCAGAGGGGTCAAATACTTATTTCCCTCATTAAAATGCAAATCAATTTATAACATTTTTGAACTGTGTTTTTCTGGATTTTTGTTGTTGTTATTCTGTCTCTCACTGTTCAAATAAACCTATCATTAAAATTATAGACTGCTAATTTCTTTGTCAGTGGGCAAACGTACAAAATCAGCAGGGGATCAAATACTTTTTTCCCTCACTGTAGTTACAATGGGCCGGTCTGCAGGCTGACCGGCATCGTTTGTTTCCCGCTCATCAACTTGGATAGTAAGGGATAGATTTCGCATTATTCTAATGGCCTACTGCAACACATACAGTACACTATATATACAAAAGAAGGTGGACATCCCTTCAAATTAGTGCGTTCGGCTCTTTCAGCCACACCCATTGCTGACAGGTGTATAAAATTGATCACACAGCCAAGCAAACCCCATAGACAAACATTGGCAGTAGAATGGTCTTACTGAAGATCTCAGTGACTTTCAACGTGGCAACGTCATAGAATGCCACCTTTCCAACAAGTCAGTTCGTCAAATTTGTGCCCTGCTAGAACTGATCCAGTCAACTGTAATTGTTGTTATTGTGAAATGGAAACATTTATGAGTAACAACGGCTCAGCCATGATGTGGTAGGCCACACAAGCTCACAGAACGGGACTGCTGAGTGATGAAGCGCGTTATTTCTATTTCTACTTTGCACTTTCTTCCACTGCAAATCTACCATTCCAGTGTTTTACTTGCTATATTGTATTTAGTTCGCCACCATGGCCTTTTTTTACCTTTACCTCCCTTATCTCACCTCATTTGCTCACATTGTATATAGACTTATTTTTCTTCTGTATTATTGACTGTATGTTTGTTTTTACTCCATGTGTAACTCTGTGTTGTTGTATGTGTCGAACTGCTTTGCTTTATCTTGGCCAGGTCGCAATTATAAATGAGAACTTGTTCTCAATTTGCCTACCTGGTTAAATAAAGGTGAAATATATATATATATTTTTTAAAGTAGTGCGTAAAAATCGTCTGTCCTCGGTTGCAATACTCACAACTGAGTTCCAAACTTCCTCTGGAAGCAACGTCTGCACAAGAATTGTTCGTCGGGAGCTTCATGAAATGGGTTTCCATGGCCGAACAGTCACACACAAGCCCAAAATGACCATGCGCCGGCTGGAGTGGTGTAATGCTAGCCGCCATTGGACTCAGTGGAGCAGTGGAAATACGCTATCTGGAGTGATGAATCACGTTTCACCATCTGGCCGTCCGAAGGATGAATCTGGGTTTGGCAGATGCCAGGAGAACGTTACCTGCCCAAATGCATAATGCCAAGTGTAAAGTTTGGTGGAGGAGGAATCATGGTCTGGGGCTGTTTTTCATGGTTCTGGCTAGGATCCTTAGTTCCAGTGAAGGGAAATCTAAACGCTACAGTTTGCAATGACATTCTAGACAATTCTGTGCTTCCAGCTTTGGTGGTAGCAGTTTGGGGATAGCCCTTTCCTGTTTCAGCATGACAATGCCCCAGTGCACAAAGCCAGGTCCATACCTGAGCTCACTAATGCTTTTGTGGCTGAATGGAAGCAAGTCCACACAGCAATATTCCAACATCTAGTGGAAAGCCTTCCCAGAAGAGTGGAGGCTGTTGTAGCAGCAAAAGGGTAGCAGCAAAAACTCCATATTAATGCCCAGGATTTTGGAATGAGATGTTCGACGAGCAGGTGTCCACATACTTTTGATCATGTAGTGTACCATTAAATATGGATATAAACATAATGGGGATGTATTTCAATCTGCTTTCTAATTTTGTGGTAATATTTGGTCAAACTTAAATATACTTTTTTTTTAATGTTCTTGAAATGAGGACCATCAAGACAAATTAAAATGTATATTGCGTGAACATCAATGGAATATTATGTTAAACCTAAAACAAATATGCTATGAACATCATAAAAACTGACATTTCATTTTAACAAAATGAAGAGAATGTCCTGTGCAACCAAACTAAAAGATTTTATGAATGTCTTTACAACTGAGCATATTTTGTGTTTTGGGAACCTGTCTCTTGTAATGTACCCACACTGTTCCCATAACATATTTACATGTTCTGGGAACATTTAATAAGGCAGAAAGGCTGTTTTAGCAACATTCTTGCAACATCAAAGGAATGTTTTGTGCACCCTGATACACACATTATATGAATGTCATTAGAACTGGACAGCTTTTGCGTTTTGGGAACATATCTCTCGGCATTTCCTCACAATGTTTCCACAACCTAATTAAACATTCTGGGAAACTTATAAGGTCATACAAAATGGGTTCTAGGAACATTCTTGTAACATCAGGTGAATGTTTTTTGCACCCTAAAAGAAACATTGTAGAATCATCTGCACAACTGTACTGACTATCCAACTTGATTTACTTGAATACATTAGGGACATGTACATTTCCATGTCAGTTCAGAACACTGGACATTACAGTGAAATTACAATGAGATAAAAAATCAGTTATCATCTGAAAATGAAAACCACGCATATATAGTTCTTCATTTGAAGGGTTCAGTTATTCAATATAATGTATCATAGTTTAAGGCAATTTTCAACGCTATTTATAATAAAATTAGCTGATTTCCCATGGCCACCCATGATGGGTTCACACACACACACACACACACACACACACACACACACACACACACACACACACACACACACAGCTGCACTGCAGTACTGAGTGAAGAGTGGGGCAAGAGAGGGAGAGAGAAGAGAAGGGATAGGAGAGGGGGGAGAGATTGTTTGCTTGGTCACCTCATTCAACAGCAATATGAAACACCCACCTGGGTGCTGGCTATGGGAACCAAGCGTTGCCAGTTTGTGGTACTTCTCTACCTGGTCCGTCTTGGTCTTGGGGGTTATGCTGTGGAGGGCAAGGGCCTTAGTAATAACACACAGTGGTCACTCACACACCAGGGAAAACATGACAACAAGACCCATATCAAGGGAGCTTTGCGGAGGAAATGAGGAAAGAATGAGAGCCCACAGCAGGAGCCGCTACGTCCACAGTTCCACAGTATTAATAATGTTTTTCAAAGAAATAAAAACATGCCAAAAGGATTAGGAATAGAGGGAAGGGGAAAGTGGGAAAGGGGGATGGGGTGAATGTGGGGGTATGCGAGGAGTTACTTTCGAAGGAAGCAAGGTAGCTGTCTCAGCTCCACTCTAGTCAAGTCAACTTTTATTGCAGATATTATTAAATACAATCCATGAAGAGAGTTTGGATTATATAATAGCAGTTTAGAGCTAGAGTTGTGGCCGAGCTGTAGCTATAGTTAGGTGAGAGAACATCCTAAAGATTGTATTTTTTGTTTTGTTTTTCCTTTGAGCTCCAAGTGAGCGGTCTTATGCCAAGAACTGGCATGTATAGTGGACACGGAGTCACACAATGTGTTCACTGCTCTCTACCCTGCCAAGTCTACTCTACTAGTTTCAAAAACAGACTCCCAACTAGACACATGTAGTTACAGTACAGGGACAAAACATTCCAGAAACACACACAACGCAGAACACACACACAAATACACACAGGCATGCATACACACAAACAAACATAAACGAGCACATGCATGCACACGCACGTGCACACACATGCACAAATGCAACAGGCACCGAATCTGAAGCACAGGAAAGGAAGTTAAAAAACAAAGCCCTTGTTGTTTTAACCGAGACCAAGCATGGCAATATTAACAAAAACAGAGATTTCCTTTGGCAAGAGAGGGGAATATTTTTATGTGTGTATGGGAAGCAGTGCCGTAACGATGGGGATAACTTTTCACATCAAAGCCTCGATCAGACCGACAGCGTCATTGCGTTTTGGTACATTCATTTCCAATGGAACACTGAGTTTGCCTTGAAGCATTGCGTTACAGAAGCAGTTGCAGTGTGTTCTGTGCAGTGCATACGTTGGATTTATCCAATATATGCATAAAATTGTATGTGTAGACTTTACAGAAATAGTAGCAAAAGGTGAATGTTGAACTTTTGATACACACATTTCCACAAAATAGTTTGACTGCAGAATTTATTACGCAGCATTGATGCAATGACGCTGTCGGTCTGATCGAGGCTTAAGAGAGTTGTGTACGACTTGGAGGTCCATCTTGTTTCAATTAAACACCCTCGGCAAAGCCAAGGTGATTCATTTCTTAATGAAAACCACCAGAGTGGCTAAGTGCTTAACACTGGTTAACAAAGAATAATAGATGCAGCGCTAAGAGAGAAGGTATCTCACTCTCATCCCACTTCCCCAAGATGTTTCCTTCCCCTGGTCTATATAACCAACATGCCAGATACACAGAAAAAGAAAAGCTGAGCAGGGTTATGCTGGGTGAGGGGAGAGGAGGGGAGGCACCGGGTTTGTGAAATTGTGAAATCAATCCCCCCCAACCCCTCCATCCCCTTCTCCTCGCTCTTCTTCTTCTGATGCTTTTTAGCCCTTTATTCCTCCCTTGGTTTTTTCTCTCCAGCCGCTCCACTCCTTGAAGATTTCTGTGAATTCAGGATGCCTCAGCAGAAACAGACTCATGTTTCCGCTTAGAAAGGACGCTGTTTTTTTTGACAAGTGTGTGTTCTCTCTCTTGATGGGGCAGTGTGTGTTCGCTATGATTAGACTTGAGCTATCCTTCCCTTTCTTCTGCTGCCTGCTGCTGTGTTCAGTGAAGTGGCCTCAAACTTGTTTTAACAGGAACTAGCCTACAGTATTCATATTTTAACAGAACACTACATCTTATCTCGCGACCTTGTCACTTTGCGAGTTCAAATTACAGATCAATTGCAACCACCGTCGCCAATCTTGAAGCAATTAGATTTGTTGCACATACATGCATGCGTGCGCACACACACATACACACACAAACATAAACACACATCCAAATTGGCAGTTATTTAGCCAGAGGCGTCTGGCAGACTTGAGTCTTTACAACAGACAGGGACCGGATGATCAATGTGGGCTGTTATGTACGTCAGAGACGCACCCCTATCGCCACACATTTCGACCCTTCTTTTCCCACACGCAAACACACACACACACCATAGGGACTGTAATGGAGCAGGTCGAGAGCTTCAAGTTCCTCGGTGTCCATATCACTAAGGAATTATCATGGTCCACACACACCCACACAATTGTGAAGAGGGCATGACAGCACCTCTTCCCCCTCAGGATGCTGAATAGATTTGGCATGGGCACTCAGATCCTGAGTTATACAGCTGCACCATTGAGAGAATCTTGACTGGCTTAATCACCACTTCGTATGGCAACTGCAAGGCACCCGACCGCAAGGCAATACAGAGGGTAGTGAGTACGGCCCAGTACCTCACCGGGGCTGAGCTCCCTGCCATCCAGGACCTCTATACTAGGCGGTGTCAGAGGAAGGCCCAAAAAACTGTCAGACTCCAGCCACCCCAGCTATAAACTGTTCTCTCTGCTACCACACAGCAAGCGGTACCAGTGTACCAAGTCTGGAATCAACAGGACCCTGAACAGCTTCTACAGTCAAGCCATGAGACTGGTAAACAAGGCTGCTAAATAGCTAATCAAATGGCTACCCGGATTACCGGCACTGGCACTTTTTTGAACTAACTGTCTTGCACTGACTCCAATCACACAGACTAGACTCTACCCAAAAACTAACACATACATACACTGACACTCCAACACACACATACACACCCCCACACACACATACCATGCATACTGACGCCATTCTCTCTCTCACACGCACACGCACACGCACACACACACACACACACACACACACACACACACACACACACACACACACACACACACACACACACACACACACACACACACACACACACACACACACACAGCACATACGCTCTTGCTACTGCTCCACATATGCTGCTGCTACAGCTCAGTCTATTGTCTATATAGATGCCTAGTTACTTTACCCCTACCTACAGTGGCTTGTGAAAGTATTCACCGCCCTTAGCATTTTTCCTACTTTGTTGCCTTACAACCTGGAATTAAAATGCATATTTGGGGGGTTTGTATCGTTTGATTTACACAACATGTCTACACTTTGAAGATGCAAAATACATTTTTTTTGTGAAACAAACAAGAAATAAGACAAAAGAACTGAAAACTTGAGCATGCATAACTATTCACCCCCCAAAGTCAATACTTTGTAGAGTCACCTTTTGCAGCAATTACAGCTGCAAGTCTCTCTTGGGTATGTCTCTATAAGCTTGACAAATCTAGCCACTGGGATTTTTTGCCCATTCTTCAAGGCAAAACTGCTCCAGCTCCTTCAAGTTGGATGGGTTCCGCTGGTGTACAGCAGTCTTTAAGTCATACCACAGATTTTCAATTGGATTGAGGTCTGGGCTTTGACTAGGCCATTCCAAGTTATTTAACTGTTTCCCCTTAACCTCTATGGGCTAGGTGGGACGCTAGCGTGCCACCCGTGGTGCACTCCATCAACAGCAGGTGCATTTCAAGAGCGGCAAATTTGAATCCAAATAAATGTCAAAATTCAAATTTTTCAAACATACAACTATTTTACACCCTTTGAAAGATAAACATCTCCTTAATCTAACCACGTTTTACGATTTCAAAAAGGTTTTACGGCGAAAGCATAAATTTAGAGTATGTTAGGACAGTACATTTACAAGAGTTGTGTGTAATGTTTTGTCAAGTCAAAGACAGGATCACCAAAACCATAAAACCAGCTAAAATGATGCACTAACCTTTTACAATCTCCATCAGATGACACTCCTAGGACATTATGTTAGACAATGCATGCATTTTTAGTTCTATCAAGTTCATATTTATATCCAAAAACAGCGTTTTACTATGGCATTGATGTTGAGGAAATCGTTTCCCTCCAATAACCGGCAGTCAAGTCAGCGTCACAAATTAAATAATTAAAATTAGAAAACATTGGTAAAATATTATATTGTCATTTAAAGAATTATAGATTTACATCTCTTGAACGCAATCAACTTGCCAGATTTAAAAATAACCTTACTGGGAAATCACACTTTGCAATAATCTGAGCACTGCGCCCAGAAAAATACGCGTTGCGATACAGACTAGACGTCATGTTGGGGAGATCTAAAATCGAAAATACTATGTAAATAATCCATTACCTTTGATTCTCTTCATCAGATGTCACTTCCAGGTATCACAGGTCCATAACGAATGTAGTTTTGTTCAAAAAAGCTCATCATTTATGTCCAAAAATCTCCGTCTTGTTAGCACATGATCTAAGCCAGCCGGACTTCTCGTCATGAACGAGGGGAAAAAATATATTTCCGTTCGTTCAAACATGTCAAACGTTGTATAGCATAAATCATTAGGGCCTTTTTTAACCAGAACATGAATAATATTCAAGGTGGACGAATGCATACTCTTTTATAACGTATTGGAACGAGGGTACCCAACATGAACTCGCGCGCCAGGTGTCTAATGGGACATCATCGTTCCATGGCTCTTGTTCGGTCAGATCTCCCTCCAGAAGACTCAAAACACTTTGTAAAGGCTGGTGACATCTAGTGGAAGCAATAGGAAGTGCCAAAATATTCCTCAGCCCCTGTGTTTTTCAATGGGATAGGTTTAAAGGTAATACAACACATCAGGTATCCACTTCCTGTCAGAAAATGTCTCAGGGTTTTGCCTGCCAAATGAGTTCTGTTATACTCACAGACACCATTCAAACAGTTTTAGAAACTTTAGAGTGTTTTCTATCCATATATCATAAGTATATGCATATTCTAGTTACTGGGTAGGATTAGTAACCAGATTAAATCGGGTACATTTTTTTTATCCAGACTTGCAAATGCTGCCCCCTAGCCCTAACAGGTTAAACCACTCGAGTGTTGCTTTAGCAGTATCCTTAGCGTCATTGTCCTGCTGGAAGGTGAATCTCCATCCCAATTTCAAATCTCTGGAAGACTGAAACAGGTTTCCCTCAAGAATTTCCCTGTATTTTGCGCCATCCATTATTCCTTCAATTCTGACCAGTTTCCCAGTCCTTGCCAATGAAAAACATCCCCACAGCATGATGATGCCACCACCATGCTTTACTGTGGGGATGGTGTTCTCGGGGTGATGAGAGGTGTTGGGTTTGCACCAGACATAGCAATTTTCTTGATGGCCAAAATGCTAATTTTTAGTCTCATCTGACCAGAGTACCTTCTTTCATATGTTTGGGGAGTCTCCCATATGCCTTTTGGTGAACACCAAATGTGTTTGCTTATTTTTTTCTTTAAAACCTGTTGGGGCTACAGGTTAGCAATGAACCCCGAGCCGGGATTGCTAACAAGGCTGGAAATTCAAAACATCAAAAATCTAATAATTTCAATTTCTCAAACAATCAACTATTTTACACAATTTAAATGATAAACATCTCCTTAATCTAACCACATTGTTCGATTTTCAAAGAGGCTTTACGGCAAAAGCATAAAGTTAGATTATGTTAGGACAGTACATAGCCACAAAAGTACAAACATCCATTTTCAATTCAAGGTCAGGCGTCACCAAAAGCAGAAACCAGCTTGAATTATGCACTAACTTTTGTCAATCTCCATCAGATGACACTCCTAGGACATTATGTTATACAATACATGCATTTTTTGTTCCATCAAGTTCATATTTATATCCAAAAACAGCATTTTACAGTAGCGTGAAATTCAGATTTTTTTCTTCTCTGAAATGCTTCCGGTGAACATAACAAAATTACTATTCGAAAACATTGGTAAATTATAATATTGTCATTCAAAGAATAATATATTATCATCTCGTAATTGCTACCGAATGGCCAGATCTCAAAATAACTTTACTGGGAAATCACATTTTGCAATAAACGGGGTGCTATGCTAAGAACAACAGGCTATGCTATACAGTTAGCATCATCTAAAATCGATAATAACATTGTAAATATCCCCTTACCTTTGATTATCTCCATCAGAAGGCAGGCATCCCAGGTCCGGAAGGCATCCCAGGTCCGGAACAAATGTGGTTTCTTTTGACAAAGTTCATAATTTATGTCCAAATAACACCAAGTACTTAGCGTTCATTATGCTCCCACAAAACGTGGTGGGGGGACTGTAAAATCACGCCGAAAAGCTAAAAAAACCTAGTAAATAATCTATTTATGTTCGTTCAAACATGTCAAATGTTGTTTAGCATTAATCTTTTGGTCCATTTTTAACGTTAAACATCAGTAATATTTTCACACAACCTATCCTATGTCTAGATAAACAATGAAGACAAAACTCACGTTTCTCAGATTTATGCGCAGGCGCAAAAAAATGAAGTGATGACATGTCAACTTCCTTGGATTCTAATTTGCTCTCTGTTTATCATAGACGCTTCAAACAACTTTATAAAGATCGTTGACATCTAGTGGAAGCCGTAGGTGTTGCGAAATGAATCCTTTCTCACTATGGTATCTATAAAACAATGACACTAAATAGTACAGTCACAAAATTCACATTTTTTTGCGATCTATTTTTCACAGGTTTTTGCCTGCAATATGAGTTTTGTTATACTTACAGACACCATTCAAACTGTTTTAGAAAATTTTTATGGCTAGGGGGCAGTATTTTCACGGCTGGATAAAAAACATACCCAATTTAATCTGGTTACCACTCCTACCCAGTAACTAGAATATGCATATACTTATTACATATGGATAGAAAACACTCCAAAGTTTCTAAAACTGTTTGAATGGTGTCTGTGAGTGTAACAGAACTCATTTGGCAGGCAAAAATCTGACAAGGTTTCAGGCAGGAAGTGGCCTGTCTGACAAGGTGTCGTTCTTCTTGTCTCTGTTTATTGAAGAGTGAGGATCTTAGCTGTCCCGTGGCACTTCCTACGGCTGCCATAGGGTCTCAGAAGGCGGCAAAAAGCTGAATCGTGGCTTTGCAGGCTCTGGCTGAAACAAAGTAGCGTGTTTGGGTAGTGGCTGGTTACAGTACTGTGAGACTCAGGCTCGTGCCCGCGTCGACCGAAAGCTTTGTTTACTTTCCTCAGTTTAGCTAAAAGGAGATTCCCGGTCGGAATATTATCGCTTTTTTACGAGAAAAATGGCATAAAAATGGATTTTAAACAGCGGTTGACATGCTTCGAAGTACGGTAATGGAATATTTAGATTTTTTTTGTCACGAATTGCGCCATGCGTGCGACCCTGATTTACCATTTCAGATAGTGTCTGGGACGCACGAAGAAAACGCCGCTATTCAGATATAACGATGGATTATTTTGGACCAAACCAACATTTGTTATTGAAGTAGCAGTCCTGGGAGTGCATTCTGACGAAGACAACAAAAGGTAATCAAACTTTTATAATAGTAAAGCTGATATTGGTGAGTGCTAAACTTGCCGGGTGTCTAAATAGCTAGCCCGTGATGCCTGGGCTATGTACTTAGAATATTGCAAAATGTGCTTTCACCAAAAAGCTATTTTAAAATCGGACATATCGAGTGCATAGAGGAGGTCTGTATCTATAATTCTTAAAATAATTGTTATGCTTTTTGTGAACGTTTATCGGGAGTAATTTAGTAAAATGTTAGCGAATTCCCCGGAAGTTTGCGGGGGGTATGCTAGTTCTGAACGTCACATGCTAATGTAAAAAGCTGGTTTTTGATATAAATATGAACTTGATTGAACAAAACATGCATGTATTGTATAACATAATGTCCTAGGGTTGTCATCTGATGAAGATCATCAAAGGTTAGTGTTGCATTTAGCTGTCTTCTGGGTTTTTGTGACATTATATGCTAGCTTGAAAAATGGGTGTCTGATTATTTCTGGCTTGGTACTCTGCTGACATAATCTAATGTTTTGCTTTCGTTGTAAAGCCTTTTTGAAATCGGACGGTGTGGTTAGATAAAGGAGAGTCTTATCTTTAAAATGCTGTGAAATAGTCATATGTTTGAAAAATTGAAGTTTTTGTATTTTAGAGGAGTTTGTATTTCGCGCCACGCCCATCATTGGATATTGGAGCAGGTGTTCCGCTAGCGGAACGTCTAGATGTAAGAGTTAAGCAATGGCTTTTTTTGGTCCACTCTTCCGTAAAGCCAAGCTCTGTGTAGTGTACGGCTTAAAGTGGTCCCATGGACAGATACTCCAATCTCTGCTGTGGAGCTTTGCAGCTCCTTCAGGGTTATCTTTGGTCTCTTTGTTGCCTCTCTGATTAATGCCCTCCTTGCCTGGTCTGTGAGTTTTGGTGGGCGGCCCTCTCTTGCAGGTTTGTTGTGATGCCATATTCTTTCCATTTTGTAATAATGGATTTAATGGTGCTCCGTGGGATGTTCAAAGTTTCTGATATTTTTTTAGAACCAAACCCTGATCTGTACTTCCCCACAACTTTGTCCCTGACCTGTTTGGAGAGCTCCTTGGTCTATATGGTGCCACTTGCTTGGTGGTGCCCCTTGCTTAGTGGTGTTGCGGACCCTGGGGCCTTTCAGAACACCTGTATATATACTGAGATCATGTGACAGATTATGTGACACTTAAATAATGTTCACCTGTGTGCAATCTAGCTAATTATGTGACTTCTGAAGGTAATTGGTTGCACCAGATATTATTCAGGGGCTTCATAGCAAAGGGGTGAATACATATGCACGCACCACTTTTCATGATTTTTTTTATTTACATTTTTTGAATTAAGTTATTTTTTCATTTCACTTCACCAATTTGGACTATTTTGTGTATGTCCGTTACATAAAATCCAAATAAAAAACTACTTAAATTATAGGTTGTAATGCAACAAAATAGGAAAAATGCCAAGGGGGATGAATACTTTTGCAAGGCACTGTATATGCACATAGCTACCTCAATTACCTCGTCCCCCTTCACATTGACTCTGTACCAGTACACCCTGTATATAGCCATGTTATTTTTAGTTGTTATTGTCATTCATTGTTCACTGTGTATTTATTCCTTGTCATTGTTTCTATTTTTATTTTCAATTTTTTATCTTTATCTTTAACTCTGCATTGTTGGAACATAACCAATAAGTAATAATTTCACTGTTAGTCTACACCTGTTGTTTATGAAGCATGGGAAAAATAAGTTTGATTTGACGCACACACACACAGGCTTGGGGAGTAACGGATTACATATAATTAGTTACATGTAACGATTACAAAAAATAGAACTGTAAAAAATAGATTATTAATAGATTATCCAACTTGAATAAACGCTTGGCAGTAAGGACGACGGTAGTGGTTTAATCTACAGACGGTACAGATATCACTTATTACTTACAGCGGGGGAAAAAACTATTGATCCCCTGCTGATTTTGTACATTTGCCCACTGATAAAGAAAGGATCAGTCTATCATTTTAATGGTAGGTTTATTTGAACAGTGAGAGACAGAATAACCTCTTACATCTAGACGTTCCGCTAGCGGAACACCTGCTCCAATATCCAATGATGGGTGTGGCGCGAAATACAAATTCCTCTAAAATCCGAAAACTTCAATTTTTCAAACATATGACTATTTTACAGCATTTTAAAGACAAGACTCTCGTTAATCTAACCACACTGTCCAATTTCAAAAAGGCTTTACAGCGAAAGCAAAACATTAGATTATGTCAGCAGAGTACCCAGCCAGAAATAATCAGACACCCATTTTTCAAGCTAGCATATAATGTCACAAAAAACAAAACCACAGCTAAATGCAGCACTAACCTTTGATGATCTTCATCAGATGACAACCCTAGGACATTATGTTATACAATGCAAGCATGTTTTGTTCAATCAAGTTCATATTTATATCAAAAACCATCTTTTTTACATTAGCATGTGACGTTCAGAACTAGCATACCCCCCGCAAACATCCGGTGAATTTACTAAATTACTCACGATAAACGTTCACAAAAAGCATAACAATTATTTTAAGAATTATAGATACAGAACTCCTCTATGCACTCGATATGTCCGATTTTAAAATAGCTTTTCGGTGAAAGCACATTTTGCAATATTCTCAGGAGATAGCCCAGCCATCACGGCTAGCTATTTAGACACCGACCAAGTTTAGCCCTGACCAAACTCCGATTTACTATTACAAAAGTTTTGATTACCTTTGTTGTCTTCATCAGAATGCACTCCCAGGACTGCTACTTCAATAACAAATGTTGGTTTGGTCCAAAATAATCCATCGTTATATCCAAATAGCGGCGTTTTGTTCGTGCGTTCTAGACACTATCCGAAGTGTAAATAAGGGTTACGAGCATGGCGCAATTCGTGACAAAAGATTTCTAAATATTCCATTACCGTACTTCGAAGCATGTCAACCGCTGTTTAAAATCCATTTTTATGCCATTTTTCTCGTAAAAAGCGATAATATTCCGACCGGGAATCTCCTTTCAGGTAAACAGAGGAAAGAAAACAAAGCTTTCGGTCGACGCGGGCACGAGCCTGAGTCTCACAGTACTGTAACCAGCCACTACCCAAACGCGCTACTTTGTTTCAACCAGAGCCTGCAAAGCCACGATTCAGCTTTTTGCCGCCTTCTGAGAGACCATGTGAGCCGTAGGAAGTGTCACGTAACAGCAGAGATCCTTTGTAATGGATAGAGATGGCAAAGAAGGCCAAGAAATGGTCAGACAGGGTACTTCCGGTACAGAATCTTCTCAGGTTTTGGCCTGCCAAATGAGTTCTGTTATACTCACAGACACCATTCAAACAGTTTTAGAAACATTGGAGTGTTTTCTATCCAAAGCTAATAATTATATGCATATTCTAGTTTCTGGGCAGGAGTAATAATCAGATTAAATCGGGTACGTTTTTTATCCGGCTGTGAAAATACTGCCCCCTATCCATAACAGGATAACAACAAAAATATCCAGAAATACGCATGTCAAAAATGTTATAAATTGATTTGCATTTTAATGAGGGAAATAAGTATTTGACGCCCTCTCAATCAGAAAGATTTCTGGCTCCCAGGTGTCTTTAATACAGGTAACGAGCTGAGATTAGGAGCACACTCTTAAAGGGAGTGCTCCTAACCGCAGCTTGTTACCTGTAAAAAAGACACCTGTCCACAGAAGCAATTAATCAATCAGATTCCAAACTCTCCACCATGGCCAAGACCAAAGAGCTCTCCAAGGATGTCAGGGACAAGATTGTAGACCTACACAAGGCTGGAATGGGCTACAAGACCATCGCCAAGCAGCTTGGTGAGAAGGTGACAACAGTTGGTGCGATTATTCGCAAATGGAAGAAACACAAAAGAACTGTCATTCTCCCTCGGCCTGGGGCTCCATGCAAGATCTCACCTCGTGGGGTTGCAATGATCATGAGAACGGTGAGGAATCAGCCCAGAACTACACGGGAGGATCTTGTCAATGATCTCAAGGCAGCTGGGACCATAGTAACCAAGAAAACAATTGGTAACACACTACGCCGTGAAGGACTGAAATCCTGCAGTGACCACAAGGTCCCCCTGCTCAAGAATGCATATACATGCCCGTCTGAAGTTTGCCAATGAACATCTGAATCATTCAGAGGACAACTGGTGAAAGTGTTGTGGTCAGATGAGACCAAAATGGAGCTCTTTGGCATCAACTCAACTCGCCGTGTTTGGAGGAGGAGGAATGCTGCCTATGACCCCAAGAACACCATCTCCACCGTCAAACATGGAGGTGGAAACATTATGCGTTGGGGGTGTTTTTCTGCTAAGGGGACAGGACAACTTCACCGCATCAAAGAGACAATGGACAGAGCCATGTACCATCAAATCTTGGGTGACAACCTCCTTCCCTCAGCCATGGCATTGAAAATGGGTCGCGGATGGGTATTCCAGCATGACAATGGCCCAAAACACACGGCCAAGGCAACAAAGGAGTGGCTCAAGAAGAAGCACATTAAGGTCCTGGAGTGGCCTAGCCAGTCTCCAGACCTTAATCCCGTAGAAAATCTGTGGAGGGAGCTGAAGGTTCGAGTTGCCAAACGTCAGCCTCGAAGCCTTAATGACTTGGAGAAGATCTGCAAAGAGGAGTGGGACAAAATCCCTCCTGAGATGTGTGCAAACCTGGTGGCCAACTACAAGAAACGTCTGACCTCTGTGATTGCCAACAAGGGTTTTGAAACCAAGTACTAAGTCATGTTTTGCAGAGGGGTCAAATACTTATTTCCCTCATTAAAATGGAAATCATTTTATAACATTTTTGACATGTTTTTTTCTGGATTCTTTTGTTGTTATTCTGTCTCTCACTGTTTGTAAGTGGGCAAATGTACAAAATCAGCAGGGGATCCAATACTTTCCCCCCCCCACTGTATATCTACATCTGGCATTGATGTGAATCACACTGCTGTTCTCTCATTTAGCTATTTGCGCCTTACGGATAATGGTTGTTGTGGATTGCTGTTCACATGTATATGGCAACATAGTGTAATGGCATCACCGGCCTGAATCCAATAAGGAGACAGTCAGTACATCTGTAAAGCATATAATTAGCTTACAAATGAGATAACATTATTTCAAGAGCTATGTTAAGAATTGAGGGATGATGACAATTGTTGACTCTGTTTTTCTGTTAGACAAAGTGCACAGTTGGGTGCAAAACTAATCCCCTGGTCATGAACAGAAGCCGGGACTACTAGAAGGAGCAAAGGTGGGTATCATAACATGTCCAGCAATGTGATTGCAATGATTTAGTGACCTCCAAAATTAATTTAAATCATTGTTCATTTGCTATTTTCATAGATTGTCTGGCAAGACCTCAGAATAAAAGGACCCTTGTGACACCTACTCTGTTGTTGTCAGAGTCTCCCTCGACTCCTATGAAAAAGACACGTCACATGATGAGGCCTCTGATAGTTACCCGAGTTACTGGCCTGATGACACAGATGGCTTCATCAATAATGACAATTTTATCAGTCTTATCGGAAAGTGGTATTAAAAAATTCCCGCCTTGATATACTAGTACGCTAATTCCCCAACCAAGCAGACACAACTTATAGAGTCATTCTGGTTGTGAAGTGTATTAGAAAAAAGTTTTGTTCTTTCTTAGAACAAAATACAATTCACCACTTGGCTGTCTATTATATCACCCTGTCACAGGCCGTTGTTCGAGAGATGTCCAGTTTGCAGACGCACATGCAGCATAGAGAAGACCAGCAAGGGGGCCCTCATCAGCATCATGAAGACATGCCCTCACTGTGAACATTCCTTAATGGAACAGTCATGTTGGCAAGTATTTATTTATTTATTTTATTTTTTATTTAACCTTTATTTAACCAAGTAGGCAAGTTGAGAACGAGTTCTCATTTACAATTGCGACCTGGCCAAGATAAAGCAAAGCAGTTCGACACATACAACAACACAGAGTTACACATGGAGTAAAACAAACATACAGTCAATAATACAATAGGAAAATAAGTCTATATACAATGTGAGCAAATGAGGTGAGATAAGGGAGGTAAAGGCAAAAAGGCCATGGTGGCAAAGTAAATTCAATATAGCAAGTAAAACACTGGCAGATTTGTAGTGGAAGAAAGTGCAAAGTAGAAATAGAAATAATGGGGTGCAAAGGAGACAAATAAATAAATAAATAAATACAGTAGGGGAAGAGGAAGTTGTTTAGGCTAAATTATAGATGGGCTATGTACAGGTGCAGTGATCTGTGAGCTGCTCTGACAGCTGGTGCTTAAAGCTGGTGAGGGAGATAAGTGTTTCCAGTTTCAGAGATTTTTGTAGTTCGTTCCAGTCATTGGCAGCAGAGAACTGGAAGGAGAGGTGGCCGAAGGAGGAATTGGCTTTGGGGGTGACCAGAGAGATATACCTGCTGGAGCGGGTGCTACAGGTGGGTGCTGCTATGGTGACCAGTGAGCTAAGATAAGGGGGGACTTTACCTAGCAGGGTCTTGTAGATGACCTGGAGCCAGTGAGTTTGGCGATGAGTATGAAGCGAGGGCCAGCCAACAAGAGTGTACAGGTCGCAGTGGTGGGTAGTATATGGGGCTTTGGTGACAAAACGGATGGCACTGTGATAGACTGCATCCAGTTTATTGAGTAGGGTTTTGGAGGCTATTTTGTAAATGACATCGCCGAAGTCGAGGATCGGTAGGATGGTCAGTTTTACGAGGGTATGTTTGGCAGCATGAGTGAAGGATGCTTTGTTGTGAAATAGGAAGCCAATTCTAGATTTAACTTTGGATTGGAGATGTTTGATGTGAGTCTGGAAGGAGAGTTTACAGTCTAACCAGACACCTAGGTATTTGTAGTTGTCCACATATTCTAAGTAAGAACCGTCCAGAGTAGTGATGCTGGACGGGCGGGCAGGTGCAGGCAGCGATCGGTTGAAGAGCATGCATTTAGTTTTATTTGTATTTAAGGGCAGTAGGAGGCCACAGAAGGAGAGTTGTATGGCATTGAAACTCGTCTGGAGGGTTGTTAACACAGTGTCCAAAGAAGGGCCAGAAGTATACAGAATGGTGTCGTCTGCGTAGAGGTGGATCAGAGACTCACCAGCAGCAAGAGCGACATCATTGATGTATACAGAGAAAAGAGTTGGTCCAAGAATTGAACCCTGTGGCACCCCATAGAGACTGCCAGAGGTCCGGACAACAGGCTATCCAATTTGACACATTGAACTCTATCAGAGAAGTAGTTGGTGAACCAGGCGAGGCAATCATTTGAGAAACCAAGGCTATTGAGTCTGCCGATGAGGATGTGGTGATTGACAGAGTCGAAAGCCTTGGCCAGGTCAATGAATACGACAGCACAGTATTGTTTCTTGTCGATGGCGGTTACGATATCGTTTCGCCCCTTTAGCGTGGCTGAGGTGCACCCATGACCATCTCTGAAACCAGATTGCATAGCGGAGAAGGTGCGCTGGGATTCGAAATGGTCGGTAATTTGTTTGTTAACTTGGCTTTCGAAGACCTTAGAAAGACAGGGTAGGATAGATATAGGTCTGTAGCAGTTTGGATCAAGAGTGTCACGCCCTTTGAAGAGGGGGATGACCGTAGCTGCTTTCCACTCTTTGGGAATCTCAGACAACACAAAAGAGAGGTTGAACAGGCTAGTAATAGAGGTTGCAACATTTTCGGCAGATCATTTTAGAAAGAAAGCGTCCAGATTGTCTTTCCCGGCTGATTTGTAGGGGTCCAGATTTTGCAGCTTTTTCAGAACATCAACTGACTGGATTTGGGAGAAGGAGAAATGGAGAAGGCTTGGGCGAGTAGCTGTGGGGGGTGCAGTGCTATTGACCGCGGTATGGGTAGCCAGGTGGAAAGCATGGCCAGCCGTAGAAAAATGCTTATTGAAATTCTCAATTATAGTGGATTTATCGTGGTGACAGTGTTTCCTATCCTCAGTGCAGTGGGCAGCTGGGAGGAGGTGTTCTTATTCTCCATGGACTTTACAGTGTCCCAGAACATTTCGAGTTTTTGTTGCAGGAAGCAAATTTCTGCTTGAAAAAGCTAGCCTTGGCTTTTCTAACTGCCTTTGTATATTGGTTTCTAACTTCCCTGAAAAGTTCAAAGTATCCGGATAGCAACCTTCATGTATCACTTATTTTTACAAATACAGAAGGTAACCTACTTCATTACTTTGATACATGTGATAACCCAATTGTGAAACATAATTTATGTTAACTGACATTATTTGTTGCTTATTTTCCACATCTTAGAAGCATATAATGACCAGGGCATACTCTAGCGTGGTGTAATCAGCCTTGTCGCTGTGTTCACCATTCTATTTCACTTCACATTTTAAGATATCTGAAGTGAAATAGAAAGGTGAACACAGCAATCAGGTTGGTTCCACCAGGCAAATCATAACCACCATTGATAATGTAATCAGTGTTCTCTCTCTCTCTCTGTGTGTGTGTGTGTGTGTGTGTGTGTGTGTGTGTGTGTGTGTGTGTGTGTGTGTGTGTGTGTGTGTGTGTGTGTGTGTGTGTGTGTGTGTGTGTGTGTGTGTGTGTGTGACCAACCCATATCTTTTATGAGAGGCTAGGAGATGATCTACACTGGGGCTCTGGCAAAGACCTCACCTCTTGCCTGCTCACCAACAGTTGTCGATGGGGAGAACATAATTAGGTAGGTTTAGTCTGACCTATTTAAACTTCAACATAGTATCTGTTTGTGTGTCAGATATTACCAATTCTAACTGCCATTGGTAATAGAACAGTGACTATGCGTGTATGTGTTCAGAGATACCTGTATTGAACCACCACTTGGGAGACCTGCAAGATGATGTGATAGAATCCAGACTGACAGACAGGCTTGATGCTGATGTCTATGACTGGAGAGAGACTTTGCACCCAGGAATAAAGTTATACAAGACATATTTTGTTATTGGGGGGTAGCCCCAGTACCACCAGACAAAATGTTGATAGGTACAGTATCTGCATCGGCTGTGAGTGACAATAAAAGATGAAAGACAAGTGTAATATTTGCACATTGTTATATTAGCAGAACAATGCTTCTACAGTATTATTTGAAGGATGGTTTACTCAACATGGAATTGTCACACTTGAAAGTTATCAAAACACTTTGTTTAGAATATCTACATAAGTTCAGCAATTGCATTCTTCTCATATTAATCTGTAGGCTAATTAGTATGAGAAGAGTGCCATCATCCTGCATCTCACATCTGCCTGTAGTTATTGAACTCTGCCTGCTGGACCCATGAGGTAAACTCTGTCATATCTAGAATGGCGTGTCATGCACTTCACCCCTCCTGCCACCTGAACATGTCATAACCTATAATACGGGGGTGTCAAACTAATTTCACGGAGGGCCGAGTGTCTGCTGTTTTTTGGTTAAGATATAGACAACCAGGTGAGGGGAGTTCCTTACCAATTAGTAACCTTAATTCATCAATCAAGTACAAGGGACGAGTGAAAACCCGCAGGCACTTGGCCCTCTGTGGAATGAGTTTGACACGTGCTGTAATACATTACATAGATGGAAGGGACTTCACTACCCACTGGAGATTTGAAGACAGAACCTCACCCAGAGAGCTGTGCATGTCAATGTGTTAGACAGCCAATTCTTTAAATTTGGGCAAATAGAAATGTCATTCTAGTTCTGGTTAGACAGCTGAAGTTGTACTCTACACAAAACTGATTTGGATTTGACAGGCAAAGGGTAGGCATACTGTCTTTATAAGCACATCAATTTGATATTTACAACAGAAAATGCTTTGTCTTTGTAACACGAACACATCCATCAATTTTTCATTGATGTATCTACACTCAAGCTGGGCGATGTATGTGCAATGTCCACATGTAGCCTACATCTGTAGCGATATTAGTTATATTGTCTACTGGGAAAGATGTAACAGGGGACATAAGGATAGATGGGACAAAACTAGCCAGTTATAGAATATTGGGTTGTAGGACAGGTGAGCTGACTGAAGACCGCGCGGGTATCCAACTCGCACTAGTTGATATCGTTTCCACGGTAACATGATTTACATGGCATGATGAAAATGTTGAAACTTAGTTGCAAGCTACTTTCATAGGAAGGTGTTGTAGAACGAGTGTCTGATGAAACACTTTCCAGACACTGGTACTTGCAATAACTGATTTGACAGAGCTGTTGTCAGCTCAGCTAAACACAAGGTCTGCACAGGCTTTAGCCTACACACGCACACACGCACACACGCCCACGCACACACACACACACACACACACACACACACACACACACACACAGGGTGGGGCGTATTTATAAACCCAACAGCAAAACACTTATGAAAGATTTCAAGATGCTCATTGTGGTTTTGAATGGTTGCAATGACTTCCAAATGGATGTCTCTCATAGTAGTGGTTGTTTGAACATACATGCTGTATGTTCAACAAGCTCTCAGAGTCTCACTGCAGAAAAAGACGTTCATCCATATTTCTCCAAATGTTAAATATTTCAAAGTTGATCCAAAGGTCAAATTTCAAAGTGTTTTTGACACCCTGGGTTGACTCTTCCTGCTCAGTATCGTTCTGTTTCTCCAAATGTCAAGTTTCGAAGTTGCTCCAAACAGCAAATTTAGAAGGATGATATTTCGGATAGGGTTAAAAAAAAAAAAAAGAGTGTCTACCACTGGGCTCAACAACCTTTTGATCCAGAGTCATGGGATTCGCCCTGAGCAAAACCAAAGCCTACTTGATGGTAATAGTGCTCACTGTTGCCCCTAGTGGACAGTTTTGAATGCATTTCTCGACGTCATGGCTAGACATCCAATTTTCACTCTTGAGCAATCTGCCTGGTATGTTTACAGTTTTACACTTCACTTGAACTCTTACTCAGAAAGACTTTGCCAAAACCAGACAGCATCCACTTTCCATTAAATGTTTGTGTCTTAAGTATGTCATAAAACACAACTCTCATTTTACGATAAATACTGCATTATATTCACATTTAAATCTCTGCAAAGCGGAGGGAGGTTTGTTAATTATCCATTTGGCAAACCACATTTGATTTAAATGTGGTTTCCCAGATGGATAATTAACAAAAATAGTGTGATGTTTTGTGTTTATCTTCCATCAAACAATGTTACTGACAGGATATAGAACCAATTTCATCAGGCCAATTTGACAATGCTGAGCTAAAGCCTCTGGTAAGATTATACAAGGCTTCAGGTCTTAGCTGGTCGTCATAAAAGACTAGCTTCACTGATATTATTTTGAAGATTGTCTATGCTAATGGTCATACAAACAAAAATGCCTAAACCAAACCACTTGCTCATGCAAGTCATTGGTTATTGGACAACAATGCTATTGGACAACAGTCCGTCTATGATCATCATGGAGCATCACTTAGTGTCACAATCTTCATATTGCATTAGCTTTGGTGTTCCAACAACATGTGGGACTAAACAGCGCAATAGCTGCTTTTATAACTATGACCGGGGCTGGTTGCCATATCATGGATGTTGTCACAGTACATAGTCTAGTACTCTCAATTGAGAGGGTGCTGTGTAGCCTTCCTAATTTTAAAATAACTGTCCAGTGTTTCCAGATTTCAATGAAATGTGACCTATAATTAATTACAATATGAGTGAAATTGTTTTCCTTCCAGAAAAGGGTAACTAAGTACAGTATGTTAAAAATACACAAATAATCCTGACTGGTGCTGTGGTCTAAGGCACTGCATCTCAGTGCTAAAAGCATCACTACAGACATGCTGGTTCAAATCCAGGCTGTGATCACAACTGGCAATGATTGCAAGTCCCATAGAGCAGCGCACAATTGGCACAGCCTCGTTTGGAGTTGGCTTGTGTAGGCCGTCTTTGTAAATAACTGAATTGCCAAGTTAAAAAAATGTTTAGCATAGGATGACCCAACAACATTATTTGGGTAGGAGGTTATAGAATATTCATTTTTAAAGTGAGCTTTTTACTTTAAAACAGTTACTTTAAGATAAAAATGTGTGACCTCTTTGCAAGTGGTCATCTACATGTGCCCGGTTTCCTGATAGCGATAGAACTTACGCTTACGAGTGTTTTAATGATGCATCTTTTCTACAACGGCCGAAGATGTAACATGTGCTTCCCAAAACACCACGCACAGTGAATGATCACTAAGTTCATCATTGGAGCGTGTGTCAATACTGATAGATCGAAAGAAAGGGAGCGCTGTTCTCGGTTCAACTTTCTCCATTCAAATCTTGCCATAACATTATAATTACTTCACAATAGTGACTAAGTATCAGCTCCTAGAGAGATATTACTACCTGTGGATGCAAATATTGAGGCGGCATATTCTAGTGCTTGCCCAATAACAATGCTCTAATCACCAATTTGACACATCATTGTGTAAATGTTAGGCTACACATCATTAAATTGCATGTTTGTATTTATTTGGACCCCCATTAGCTCCTCCCAAGGCAGCAGCTACTCTTCCTGGGATCCAGCAAAATTAAGGCAGTTATATGCAATTTGAAATATTACATGACATTACTTTTCAAAACATATTAAGTGTGTGCCCTCAGGCCATTACTCCACTACCACATACAGTTAAAGTCGGAAGTTTACATACACTTAGGTTGGAATCATTAAAACTCATTTTTCAACCACTCCACAAATTTCTTGTTAGCAAACTATAGTTTTGGCAAGTCGGTAAGGACATCTACTTTGTGCACAACACAAGTAATTTTTCCAACAATTGTTTACAGACAGATTATTTCATTTATAATTCACTGTAACACAATTCCAGTGGGTCAGAAATGTACATACACTAAGTTGACTGTGCCTTTAAACAGCTTGGAAAATTCCAGAAAATGATGTCATGGCTTTAGAAGCTTCTGATAGGCGAATTGAAATGATTTTAGTCAATTGGAGGTGTACCTATGGATGTATTTCAAGGCCTACCTTCAAAATCAGTGCCTCTTTGCTTGACATCATGGGAAAATCAAAAGAAATCAGCCAAGACTTCAGAAAACAATTGTAGATGTCCACAAGTCTGGTTCATCCATGGGAGCAATTTCCAAATGCCTGAAGGTACTACGTTCATCTGTACAAACAGTAGTACATTTGAACCCGACCTGGTTAGTCCTTGCCTCAGGAAGAAGACGCTTTCTGTCTCCTACAGATGAAGGTACTTTGGTGTGAAAAGAGCAAATCAATCCCAGAACAACAGCAAAGGACCTTGTGAAGATGCTGAAGGAAACAGGTACAAAGTATCTATATCCACAGTAAAACTAGTCCTATATCAACATTACCTGAAAGGCCGCTCAGCAAGGAAGAAGCTACTACTCCAAAATCGCCATAAAAAAGCCAGACTACGGTTTGCAACTGCACATGGGGACAAATATCGTACTTTTTGGAGAAATGTGCTCTGGTCTGATGAAACAAAAATAGAACTGTTTGGCCATAATGACCATCGTTATGTTTGGAAGAAAAAAGGGGAGGCATGCAAGCTGAGGAACACAATCCCAACTGTGATGCACGGGGGTGGCAGCATCATGTTGTGGGGGTGCTTTGCTGCAGGAGGGACTCATGCACTTCACAAAATAGATTGCATCACGAGGAAGGAAAATTATGTGGATATATTGAAGCAACATCTCAAGACATCAGTCAGGAAGATAAAAATGAGTCTTCCAAATGGACAATACTTCCAAAGTTGTGGCAAAATGGCTTAAGGACAACAAAGTCTTGGTATTGGAGTGGCCATCACAAAGCCCTGACCTCAATCCAATAGAAGAATAATCCAAGATGGCGTAGCAGTCAGACGTCTTTGTCTTTGCCCTGTCGTGTCCCTCAAAACCAGCAACCTTAAAAAAAAATATATATAAAATAAAATCTGAATGTACACTTTTGGAATTACAGTAACACTGCAATGCTATCTAAGTATGTACACAGAGCACAATGGATGATAAGGACACAATGACATCTTTTTCTTCGCATATCTTTTAAAAATATTTTCCTCTAAACCTCAACTTCTAAATACTCTACTGCAACCCTCCTCACCCAATGTGGCGTGGATATGTTGTTTTTTCTAAAGTATTTATTTTTACTTCGGATCTGGAATCCCTCATCTGAAGCTAGCCAGCTAACTACCTACCAGCTATCAGTCAGCAAACCATTGCTAGCGGTCATCAGCTAACCTTTAGCTCCGAAAGCTCTCGCCAGTTCAAACAACGTGACTCAAACCAGAGCATAACGGACCTATAATTATATATATATTTTTTCCCATATCCCCGGATTCCTACCGCAAACTCTGAACATTTTCATCTGGATCTTCACAACTAGCTAACCGCAATCCCGGGTGACTACTCCTGGCTAGCGTTTCCATCCCGGAGCAAGCACCTATTAGCCTGAAGCTAGCCCGGCCAGGGCTCCTGTGCTACCACCGAAGCCCACTCCTGGGCTACAATATCTGGACCCCTTCTACTGCCGGTACGGGGCACGGAACCCCGCCGATCCTCTACGACTGGAATACCGACATAATCTGCCCGAGGATTCCAAAAGGCCCCTCAGGCGCGATGTCCGCTGAAGGCCCATTCTGCCTAACCCTACTAACTACCTAGAGCTATTTGGAACCCTACTAATTCCACGACTGGTCTATCGATGTCACCGCACGAAGAGGCGAAAAACAGACTTACCCCCATCGCGACGTCCCCCAAAGGCTAACTTGCTAGCACCGGTCTGTTAACTGCTAGCTTGCTTGACCCGGTCTGCTAACTGCTAGCTTGCCTGCCCCGGTCTGCTAACTGCTAGTCCCGGTCTGCCAACTGCTTGCTTGCTAACCCGGTCTGCTAACTGCTAGCTTGCCAGCCCTGGTCTGCTAACTGCTAGCTTGTTTAGCCTCGGCTTACTAACTTTTAGCTTGTTAGCATTGGCCTGCTAACTGTCTGAAACGCCGTGTCCCCAGTCAGCCCAACCAACCTCACTGGACCCATATGTTCACTTGGCTACGCATGCCTCTCTCTAATGTCAATTTGGTTCGTCCATTACTGTCCTGGTTAGTGATTACTGTCTTATTTCACTATAGAGCCTCTAGCCCTACTCAATATGCCTTAACCAACCATGTTGTTCCACCTCCTACATATGTGATGACATCACCTGGTTTAAACATCTCTAGAGACTATCTCGCTCATCATTACTCAATGCCTAGGTTTCCCTCCAATGTACTCACATCCTACCTTATCCTACCTTACCTTTGTCTGTGCCTTGAATCTATGCTATCGTGCCCAGAAACCTGCTCCTTTTACTCTCTGTTCCGAACGTGCTAGATGGCCAGTTCGTATAGCCTTTAGCCGTACCCTTATCCTACTTCTCCTCTGTTCTTCTGGTGATGTGTAGATTAATCCAGGTCCTGCAGTGCCTAGCTCCACTCCCACTCCCCAGGTGTTCTCATTTGTTGACTGCATGTTAACATTAGAAGCCTACTCCCTAAGTTTGTATTTCTCACTGTTTTAGCACACTCTTCTAACCCGGATGTCTTAGCCGTGGCAGAATCCTGGATTAGGAAAAGCACTAAAAACCGTGAAATCTCCATCGCTAACTATAACATTTTCCGCCAAGATAGAACTGCCAAAGGGGGTGTGTTGCAATCTACTGCAAAGATAGCCTGCAGAGTTCTGTATTACTATCCAAGTCTGTACCCAAACAATTAAAGCTTCTACTTCTAAAAATGCACCTTGCCAGAAACAAGTCTCTCAATGTTGCCACTTGCTATAGACCTCCCTCTGCCCCCAGCTGTGCCCTCGATACCATATGTGAATTGATTGCCCTCCATCTAAACTGGGACATGCTTAATAACACCCTCGGCATCCTACAATCTAAGTTGATGCCCTCAATCTCACACAAATTATCAATGAACCTACCAGGTACAACCCCAAATCCGTAAACATGGGCACCCTCATAGATGTCATCCTAACTAACTCGCCCTACAAATACACCTCTGCTGTTTTCAATCAAGATCTCAGCGATCACTGCCTCATTGCCTGCATCCGTAATGGATCTGCGACCAAACGACCACCCCTCATCACTGTCAAACGCTCCCTAAAACACTTCTGCGAGCAAGCCTTTCTAATTGACCTGGCCGGGGTATCCTGGAATGACATTGACCTCATCCCGTCAGTAGATGATGCCTGGCTATTCTTTAAAAGTGCCTTCCTCACCATCTTAAATAAGCATGCCCCACTCAAAAAAATGTTGAACTAGGAATAGATATAGTCCTTGGTTCACTCCAGAACAGTCTGCCCTTGACCAGCACAAAATCATCCTGTGGCATTCTGCATTAGCATCGAATAGCCCCTGTGATATGCAACATTTCAGGGAAGTTAGGAACAAATATACACAGGCAGTTTGAAAAAGCTAGCCTTAGCTTTTCTAACAGAAATTTGCATCCTGTAGTACAAACTCAAAAAAGTTCTGGGACAGTGTAAAGTCCATGGAGAATAAGAGCACCTCCTCCCAGCTGCCCACTGCTCTGAGGCTAGGAAACACTGTTACCACTGATAAATCCACTGTAATTGAGAATTTCAGTAAGCATTTCTCTACGGCTGGCCATGCTTTCCACCTGGCTACCCCTACTCCGGTCAACTGCCCGGCACGCTCCACAGCAACCCGCCAATGCCCCCACCATTTGTCCTTCACCCAAATCCAGATAGCTGATGTTCTGAAAGAGCTGCAAAATCTGGACCCCTACAAATCAGCCGGGCTAGACAATCTGGACCCTCTCTTTCTAAAATTATCTGCCGAAATTGTTGCAACCCCTATTACTAGCCTGTTCAATCTCTCTTTCATATCGTCTGAGATCCCCAAAGGTTGGAAAGCTGCCGCCGTCATCCCCCCCTTCAAAGGGGGTGACACTCTAGACCCAAACTGCAACAGACCTATATCTATCCTACCCTGTCTTTCTAAGGTCTTCGAAAGCCAAGTTAACAAACAGATATCCGACCATTTCGAATCCCACTGTACCTTCTCCGCTATGCAATCTGGATTCAGAGCTGGTCATGGGTGCACCTCAGCCATGCTCAAGGTCCTAAACGACATCATAACTGCCATTGATAAGAGACATTACTGTGCAGCCATATTCATCGACCTGGCCAAGGCTTTCGACTCTGTCAATCACCACATTCTTATTGGCAGACTCGACAGCCTTGGTTTCTCAAATGATTGTCTCGCCTGGTTTACCAACTACTTCTCTGATAGAGTTCAGTGTGTCAAATCGGAGGGCCTGTTGTCCGGACCTCTGGCAGTCTATTTGGGGGTGCCACAGGGTTCAATTCTTGGGCCGACTCTCTTCTCTGTATACATCAATGATGTTGCTCTTGTTGCTGGTGATTCTCTGATCCAGCTCTACGCAGACGACACCATTCTGTATACTTCTGGCTCTTCTTTGGACACCGTGTTACCAACCTCCAGACCAGCTTCAATGCCATACATCTCCTTCCGTGGCCTCCAACTGCTCTTGAACGCAAGTAAAACTAAATGCATGCTATTCAAACGATCACTGCCCACACCTGCTCGCCCGTCTAGCATCACTACTCTGGACGGCTCTGACTTAGAATATGTGGACAACTACAAATACCTGGGTGTCTGGTTAGACTGGCTTCCTGTATTGCAACAAAGCATCATTCACTCATGCTGCCAAACATAGCCTCGTAAAGCTGGTCATCCTACCGATCCTCGACTTCGGTGATGTCATTTATAAAATAGCCTCCAACACTCTACTCAACAAACTGGATGCAGTCTATGACAGTGCCATCCGTTTTGTCACCCAAGCCCCATACACTACTCACCATTGTGACCTATACGCTCTCGTTGTTTGGCTCTCGCTTCATACTCGTCGCCAAACCCACTGGCTCCAGGTTTTCTACAAGTCTCTGCTAGGTAAAGCCCCGCCTTATCTCAGCTCACTGGTCACCATAGCAGCACCCACCTGTAGCACACGCTCCAGCAGGTATATCTCACTGGTCACCCCCAAAGCCAATTCTTCCTTTGGTTGTCTTTCCTTCTGGTTCTCTGCTGCCAATGACTGGAACGAACTGCAAAAATCTCTGAAAATCTCTGAAGCTGGAGACTCATATCTCCCTCACTAGCTTTAAGCACCAGCTGTCAGAGCAGCTCACAGATCACTGCACCTGTACATAGCCCATCTGTAAACAGCCCATCTATCTACCTACCTCATCCCCATACTGTATTTATTTATTTATCTTGCTCCTTTGCACCCCAGTATCTCTACTTGCACATTCATCTTCTGCACATCTACCAGTCCAGTGTTTAATTGCTATATTGTAATTACTTCGCCACCATTGCTTATTTATTGCCTTAACTTACTTCATTTGCACTCACTGTATATAGACTTTTTGTTTTCTTTTGTTCTACTGTATTATTGACTGTATGTTTTGTTTATTACATGTGTAACTCTGTGTTGTGTATGTGTCGAATTGCTATGCTTTATCTTGGCCAGGTCGCAGTTGCAAATGAGAACTTGTTCTCAACTAGCCTACCTGGTTAAATAAAGGTGAAATAAAAATAAATAAATGAAAATAACATTCATTGCCAGAACTGAAAAAGCGTGTGCTAGCAAGGAGGCCTACTAACCTGATTCAGTTACACCAGCTCTGTCAGGAGGAATGGGCCAAAATTCACCCAACTTATATTGGAAGCTTGTGGAAGGCTACCCGAAATGTTTGACCCAAGTTAAACAATTTAAAGGCAATGCTACCAAATCCTAATTGAGTGTACGTAAACTTCTGACCCACTGGGAATGTGATGAAAGTAATAAAAGCTGAAATAAATCATTCTCTCTACTGTTGTTCTGACATTTCACATTCTTAAAATAAAGTGGTGATCCTAACTAACCTAAGACAGGGAATTTTTACTAGGATTAAATGTCAGGAATTGTTAAAAACTGAGTTTAAATGTATTTGCCTAAGGTGTATGTAAACTTTCGACTTCAACTGTATCTACAATACAAAATCCATGTGAATGTGTGTGTAGTGTGTGTTTTATCATGTGTATGTGTGTCTGTGCCTGTGTGTGTCTCTTCACAGTCCTTACTGTTCCATAACGTGTATTATTTTCAATTTCTTACATCTCATTCTACTGCTTGTATCAGTTACCTGATGTGGAATAGAGTTCCATGTAGCCATGGCTCTATGTGGTACTGTTGTCACGCCCAGGGTGTGGGGTGGGTAGTTGTTTTCCGTTTAGTTGTCTGTTGCCTGACGGAACTGTTTGCTTTCGTTTTGTTTCTTTGTTTAAGTGTTTCATTATAGTAATAAATATGAGCACTCAACACGTTGCGTTTTGGTCCACTCCTTTTGACGAACGTGACAGAACTACCCACCACCAAAGGACCAAGCAGCGTGGGCTGGATGACTGGACCTGGGAGGAAATCCTGGATGGGGCAGGACCCTGGACAAGGCCTGGGGAGTATCGCCATCCGCAAGAGGAGATAGAGTTAACGAAAGCGGAACGGCGATGCTGGGAGGATAAGGCAAGGAAACAACGGAAGCCCAAGAGGCAGCGGCAAAAAAAATTGGGGGGGGGGGGGGGCACACGGGGAGATTGGCGAAGTCGGGGTTGAGACCTGAGCCAACTCCTCGTGCTTACCGTGGGGAGCGAGTGACCGAGCAAGCACCGTGTTATGCGGTGAAGCGCACTGTGTCGCCAGTGCACACTCACAGCCCGGTGTGCTCAGTGCAAGCTCCTCACCGTTGCCGTGCTAGAGTTGGCCGTCAGCCAGGAAGAAATGTGCCGGCTCAGCGTTCCTGGTCTCCAGTGCGTCTCTTTGGCCCAGGTTATCCTGCGCCAGCTCTACGCACGGTACCCCCCGTTCACCAGCACAGCCCAGTTCGTCCTGTGCCAGCGCTCCATCCTTGCTGGGCTAAAATAACCATCCAGCCAGGATGGGGTGTGCCAGCCCTAAGCTCCAGACCTCCAGTGCGCCTCCACGGCCCAGTATACCCTGTGCCTGCTCTGCGCACCCAGTCTCCAGTGCGTCTCCCCAGTCCGGTGAGACCGGTTCCAGCTCCACGTAGGAAGCCTCCAGTGATGATCTGTGGTCCGAAGCCTCCAGTGATGATCCATGGCACGAAGCCTCCAATGATGATCCATGGCCCAGAGCCTGTAGTGATAATCCATGGCACAAAGCCTCCAGTGATGATCCATGGCCCGGAGCCTGTAGGGATGATCCATGGCACAAAGCCTGCAGGGATGATCCATGGCCCGGAGCCATTAGGGATGATCCATGGCACAAAGCCTCCAGTGATAATCCATGGCCCGGAGCCTCCAGTGATAATCCATGGAACAGAGCCTCCAGCGATGATCCATGGCCCGGAGCCTCCAGTGATAATCCATGGCACAAAGCCTCCAGTGATGATCCATGGCGTGGAACCTGTAGTGATGATCCATGGCACGGTGCCTGCAGCGACGGTCCCCAGTCCGGAACCTCCAGCGATGCTCCCCAGTCCGGAGCTTCCAGCGACGCTCCCCAGTCCGGAGCCTCCAGCGACGCTCCCCAGTCTGGAGCCTCCAGCGACGCTCCCCAGTCCGGAGCCTCCAGCGACGCTCCCCAGTCCGGAGCCTTCAGCGACGGTCTGCAGCCCCGAGTCTTCAGCGGCCGTCTGCAGCCCAGAGTCTTCAGAGGCGATCTGCAGCCCAGAGTCTTCAGCGGCAGTCAGCAGTTCAGAGCCTCCGGCGATGATCCACGGTCTGGTTCCTCCGGCGACACAGAAGCGGGCGGTGTGGGGGCTACGCCTCGAACCAGAGCCTCCGCCAAGTATAGATGCCCACCCGGACCCTCCCCTATAGGTTCAGGTTTGTGGCCGGGAGTCCGCACCTTTGGGGGGGAGGGGGGGGGGGGGTACTGTCACGCCCTGACCTGAGAGAGATGGTTTATTTCTCTATTTTGTTAGGTCAGGGTGTGGGGTGGGAATTCTATGTTTTCTATTTCTTTGTGTTGAGCCGAGTATGGTTCCTATTCAGAGGCAGCTGTCTATCGTTGTCTCTGATTGGGAATCATACTTAGGCAGCCTTTTCCCACCTGTGTTTTGTGGGTAGTTGTTTTCCGTTTAGTTGTCTGTTGCCTGACGGAACTGTTTGCTTTCGTTTTGTTTCTTTGTTTAAGTGTTTCATTATAGTAATAAAAATGAGCACTCAACACGTTGCGTTTTGGTCCACTCCTTTTGACAATTGTGACAACTGTGCACCTTCCATAGTCTGTTCTTGACTTGGTGGCATGTCTTGTGGGGTATGCATGCATGTCCTAGCTGTGTGCTAGTAGTTTAAACAGACACCTTGGTGCATTCAGCATGTCAACACTTCTTACAAAAAGAAATAGTGATGAAGTCAATCTCTCCTCCACTTTGAGCCATGAGATTTACATGTGTATTATTAATGTTTGCTCCCTGTGTACATTTAAAGGCCAGCCATGCTGTCTGTTCTGATCCAATTGTAATTTTCCGAGGTCCCTCTTTGTGGCACCTGACCACACGACTGAACAGTTGTCCAGGTGCAACAAAACTAGGGGCTGTAGGACATGCCTTTTTGATAGTGTTGTTAATAAAAAGGCAGAGCAACACTTTATTATGGACAGACTTATGGACAGACTTCTTAGCTACTGTTAAATCAACATGTTTACAATTCAGGGTTACTCCAAGCAGTTTAGTCACCTCAACTTGCTCAATTTCCACATTATTTCTTACAAGATTTAGTTGAGGTTTAGTGAATGATTTGTCCCAAATTGTCACGACTTCCGCCGAAGTTGGCTCCTCTCCTTGTTCGGGCGGCGGTCGGCAGTCGACGTCACAGGCTTTCTAGCCATCGCCACTCCAATTTTCATTGATCCATTTGTTTTGTCTTGTTCGTCTTCCAATCCTTTGTAGACGAGATTTTCAGGGACCTGCACGGGCAGGGTGTAGTGTTTTATATCAATGACATTCTGATATACTCCTCTAAACGCGCCGAGCATGTGTCCTTGCTGCGCAGGGTACTTGGACGACTGTTGGAGCATGACCTGTACGTCAATGCTGAGAAATGCTTGTTCTTTCAGCAGGCCGTCTCCTTCCTAGGGTATCACATTTCCACATCAGGGCTGGAGATGGAGAGTGACCGCATTTCAGCCGTGCGTATTTGGCCGACTCCCACCACGGTAAAGGAGGTGCAGTGGTTTTTAGGGTTTGCCAATTACTACCGGAGATTTATCTAGGGTTTTGGCCAGGTGGCTGCTCCCATTACCTCACTGCTGAAGGGGGGTCCTGTACGTCTGCAGTGGTCGGTTGAGGCGGACAGGGCTTTTGGGCACCTAAGAGCTTTGTTTACCTCGGCTCCCATGCTGGCCCATCCGGATCCCTCTTTGGCGTTCATAGTGGAGGTGGATGCTTCCGAGGCTGGGATAGGAGCCGTCCTTTCTCAACGCTCAGGAACGCCACCGAAGCTCCGTCCCTGTGCTTTCTTCTCGAAGAAGCTCAGCCCGGCTGCGCAGAACTATGATGTGGGGGACCGAGTGCTGTTTGCTGTGGTTAAGGCTTTGAAGGCGTGGGGACATTGGCTTGAGGGGGGTAAACACCCTTTCCTTATCTGGATTGACCACTGCAACCTGGAGTACATCCGGGGAGCGAGGATACTGAATCCTCGTCAGGCAAGGTGGGCCATGTTCTTTACCCGTTTTGTGTTTACCCTGTCCTACAGACCAGGTTCCCAGAATATGAAGACAGACGCACTGTCCCGGCTGTATGACACAGAGGAGCGGCCCATGGATCAGACTCCAATACTCCCGGCTTCCTGCCTGGTAGCACCGGTTGTGTGGGTGCTGGACGTGGATATTGAGCAGGCATTGCGTACAGAACCCGCTCCCGTCCGGTGTCCCGTCGGGTGTCTGTACGTTCCGTCTGCTGTCCGTGGCCAGTTGATCTATTGGGCCCACACGTCACCCTCCTCTGGACATCTGGGGATAGGTCGGACGGTGCGCTGTCTGACTGGGAAGTACTGGTGGCCCACCTTGGCAAAGGACGTGAGGGTTTATGTTTCCTCCTGCTCGGTGTGCGCCCAGTGTAAGGCTCCTAGACACCTGCCCAGAGGTAAGCTACATCCCTTACCCATTCCACAACGGCCTTAGTCACACCTGTCGGTGGATTTTCTGATGGATCTTTCTCCCTCACAGGGAAATACCACGATCCTGGTTGTTGTGGATTGTTTCTCTAAGTCCTGTCGTCTCCTCCCTCTGCTCGGTCTCCCTACGGCCCTACAAACTGCGGAGGCCCTGTTTACACACGTCTTCCGGCACTACGGGGTGCCTGAGGATATAGTGTCTGATTGAGGTCCCCAGTTCACTTCGAGAGTCTGGAGGGCGTTCATGGAACATCTGGGGGTCTCGATCAGCCTCACCTCAGGTTTTCACCCTGAGAGTAATGGGCAGGTGGAAAAAGTGAACCAGGATGTGGACAGGTTTCTGCGGTCCTATTGCCAGGACCGGCCTGTGGAGTGAGCGGTGTTCATGCCCTGGGCAGAGATGGCGCAGAACTCGCTCCGCCACACCTCCACTAACCTCTCCCCCTTTCAGTGTGTATTGAGGTACCAGCCGGTTCTGGCACCATGGCATCAGAGTCAGACCGAGCCTCCTGCGGTGGACGATTGGTTCAGGCGTGCGGAGGAGACATGGGAAGCCGGCCATGGTCACCTCGAGCAGGCCGCGCTGCGCCAAAAGACCAGCGCGGACCGTCACCGCCGTGAGGCCCCGGTGTTCGCACCGGCTCTCGACCCAAAACCTGCCCCTCCGCCTGTCCTGCTGGAAGCTGGGCCTGCGGTTTGTGGGGCCATTCAAAGTCCTGAGGAGAGTGAATGAGGTGTGTTACAGGTTACAGCTTCCCCCCGATTACCATATTAACCCCTCGTTCCATGTGTCTCTCTTCAGGCCGGTGGTGGTTGGTCTGCTCCAGGAGCCAGGTGCAGGAGGTTCCTCCTCCCCCTGTGGACATCGAGGGGGCCCCGGTTTACTCCATCCGTTCCATCCTGGATTCGAGGCATCGGGCGAGGGGCCTTCAGTACCTCGTGGAGTGGGAGGGGTACGGTCCGGAGGGGAGGTGCTGGGTTACGGTGGCGGATGTGTTGGACCCTGAACTGCTGCGGGAGTTCCACCATCGCCGGCCGGATCGCCCTCCGGGTCGTCCCCGAGGCCCATGTCGGCGCGCCGATGGAGCCGCGCGTCAAGGGGGGGTGGTTCTGTCACAACTTCCACCGAAGTTGGCTCCTCTCCTTGTTCGGGCAGCATTCGGCGGTCGACGTCACTGGCTTACTAGCCAACGCTGCTCCAATTTTCATGGATCAATTTGCTTTGTCTTGTTCCCTGCACACCTGGTTTACATTCCCCAATCACACTGCGTGTATTTGTTCCTCTGTTCCCCCTCATGTCTTTGTGTGATATTGTTTGTGTTACGTGTTATTTGTTATGCGCCAGACTGGTGTTCTTATATTCCGTGTTGTACACGAGGTATGTTTATTTGTTAAGCTCTCTGGGCTAGGCGGGACGAATTCGTCCCACCTACGCAACAGCCAGTCTAATCCAGTGGCGCAATTTTCAAATACCTTAAAAATCCTATTACTTCAAATTCTCAAACATATGACTATTTTACAGCTATTTAACCTGTTAGGGCTAGGGGGCAGTATTGACACGGCTGGATAAAAAACATACCCGATTTAATCTGGTTACCACTCCTACCCAGTAACTAGAATATGCATATACTTATTACATGGATAGAAAACAACCTAAACTTTCTAAAACTGTTTGAATGGTGTCTGTGAGTATAACAGAACTCAAATGGCAGGTCAAAACCTGAGAGATTCCTTTACAGGAAGTGGCCTGTCTGACCATTTGTTGAACTTCTTTTCCATCTCTATCATTTACTAAGGATCTCTGCTCTAACGTGACACTTCCCACGTCGTCCATAGGCGCTCAGAGCCCGGGAAAAAACAGAATGTCGTCATTCCAGCCCCAGGCTGAAACACATTATCGCCTTTCTCAAGTGGCCGATCAAGGGACACGGGCTTATGCGCGTGACCCCGACCGCCCCCGCCTTTGGGATTTTTTCCTCTGTTTGCCGAAAAGGAGATTCCCTGTCGGAATATTATCGCTTTTCTACGAGAAAAGTGTCGTAAAAATTGATTTTAAACAGCGGTTGACATGCTTCGAAGTACGGTAATGGAATATTTAGAATTTTATTGTCACGAATTGCGCCATGCGCGTGACACTTCTTTACTATTTCGGATAGTGTCTGGAACGCACGAACAAAACGCCGCTATTCGGATATAACGATGGATTATTTTGGACCAAACCAACATTTGTTATTGAAGTAGCAGTCCTGGGTGTGCATTCTGACGAAGACAACAAAAGGTAATCAAACTTTTATAATAGTAAATATGATTATGGTGAGTGCTAAACTTGCCGGGTGTCTAAATAGCGAGCCCGTGAAGCCTGGGCTATGTACTTAGAATATTGCAAAATGTGCTTTCACCAAAAAGCTATTTTAAATTCGGACATATCGAGTGCATAGAGGAGGTCTGTATCTATAATTCTTAAAATAATTGTTATGCTTTTTGTGAACGTTTATTGTGAGTAATTTAGTAAAATGTTAGCGAATTCCCCGGAAGTATGCTAGTTCTGAACGTCACATGCTAATGTAAAAAGCTGGTTTTTGATATAAATATGAACTTGATTGAACAAAACATGCATGTATTGTATAACATAATGTCCTAGGGTTGTCATCTGATGAAGATCATCAAAGGTGAGTGCTGCATTTAGCTGTCTTCTGGGTTTTGGTGACATTATATGCTGGCTTGAAAAATGGGTGTCTGATTATTTCTGGCTTGGTACTCTGCTGACATAATCTAATGTTTTGCTTTCGTTGTAAAGCCTTTTTGAAATCGGACAGTGTGGTTAGATTAACGAGAGTCTTGTCTTTAAATGGCTGTAAAATAGTCATATGTTTGAGTAATTGAAGTAATAGGATTTTTAAGGTTTTGAAAATCGCGCCACAGGCTGGCAGTGGCTGTTACGTAGGTGGGACGAATTCGTCCCACCTAGCCCATAGAGGTTAACCTGTTAGGGCTAGGGGGCAGTATTTGCACGGCTGGATAAAAAAAATGTACCCGATTTAATCTGGTTACTAATCCTACCCAGTAACTAGAATATGCATATACTTATTATATATGGATAGAAAACACTCTAAAGTTTCTAAAACTGTTTGAATGGTGTCTGTGAGTATAACAGAACTCATTTGGCAGGCAAAACCCTGAGACATTTTCTGACAGGAAGTGGATACCTGATGTGTTGTATTACCTTTAAACCTATGCCATTGAAAAACACATGGGCTGAGGAATATTTTGGCACTTCCTATTGCTTCCACTAGATGTCATCAGCCTTTACAAAGTGTTTTGAGTCTTCTGGAGGGAGATCTGACCGAACAAGAGCCATGGAACGATGATGGCCCATTAGACACCTGGCGCGCGAGTTCATGTTGGGTACCCTCGTTCCAATACGTTATAAAAGAGTATGCATTCGTCCACCTTGAATATTATTCATGTTCTGGTTAAAAAAGGCCCTAATGATTTATGCTATACAACGTTTGACATGTTTGAACGAACGTAAATATATTTTTTCCCCTCGTTCATGAAGTGAAGTCCGGCGGGCTTAGATCATGTGCTAACAAGACAGAGATTTTTGGACATAAATGATGAGCTTTTTTGAACAAAACTACATTCGTTATGGACCTGTGATACCTGGAAGTGACATCTGATGAAGAGAATCAAAGGTAATGGATTATTTACATAGTATTTTCGATTTTAGATCTCCCCAACATGACGACTAGTCTGTATCGCAACGCGTATTTTTCTGGGCGCAGTGCTCAGATTATTGCAAAGTGTGATTTCCCAGTAAGGTTATTTTTAAATCTGGCAAGTTGATTGCGTTCAAGAGATGTAAATCTATAATTCTTTAAATGACAATATAATATTTTACCAATGTTTTCTAATTTTAATTATTTAATTTGTGATGCTGACTTGACTGCCGGTTATTGGAGGGAAACGATTTCCTCAACATCAATGCCATAGTAAAACGCTGTTTTTGGATATAAATATGAACTTGATAGAACTAAAAATGCATGCATTGTCTAACATAATGTCCTAGGAGTGTCATCTGATGGAGATTGTAAAAGGTTAGTGCATCATTTTAGCTGGTTTTATGGTTTTGGTGACCCTGTCTTTGAATTGACAAAACATTACACACAACTCTTGTAAATGTACTGTCCTAACATACTGTAAATTTATGCTTTTGCCGTAAAACCTTTTTGAAATCGTAAAACGTGGTTAGATTAAGGAGATGTTTATCTTTCAAAGGGTGTAAAATAATTGTATGTTTGAAAAATTTGAATTTTGACATTTATTTGGATTCAAATTTGCCGCTCTTGAAATGCACCTGCTGTTGATGGAGTGCACCACGGGGGGGACGCCTGCGTCCCACCTAGCCCATAGAGGTTAAAGACAAGACTCTCGTTAATCTAACCACACTGTCCGATTTCAAAAAGGCTTTACAACGAAAGAAAAACATTAGATTATGTCAGCAGAGTACCCAGCCAGAAATAATCAGACACCCATTTTTCAAGCTAGCATATAATGTCACAAAAACCCAGAAGACAGCTAAATGCAGCACTAACCTTTGATGATCTTCATCAGATGACAACCCTAGGACATTATGTTATACAATACATGCATGTTTTGTTCAATCAAGTTCATATTTATATCAAAAACCAGCTTTTTACATTAGCATGTGACGTTCAGAACTAGCAAACTTCCGGCGAATTCACTAACAATTTACTAAATTACTGTCACGTCGTGACCAGCAGATGGAGCTAGTGTTTTAGTTTTGGTCAGGACGTGGCATGTTTGTGTTGGGTATGTTTGTATTGTTGATTGGGACTTCCAATTGAAGGCAGGTGTGTTGAGTTGCCTTTGATTGGAAGTCCTATATAGGTGTGTGTGTTTTTTCTTTGGGGTTGTGGGTGGTTGTTTTGCACTGCGTTTTTTAGCCTGCAAACTGTTGCTGCTGTCATGTTTATTGTTTCCTGTGGATGCTTTACTCCTTTTGTTGGGTAATTAAAAAATGAGTATTCACATACCTGCTGCGCCTTGGTTCATTTCAGAAGACAGCCGGTACAGAACCACCCACCAACACAGGACCAAGCAGCGGAAGAAGGCTGGCGAGGTAAGGGAGACCGAGAGGCACCCCCAAGAATTTTTTAGGGGGGGGCACAAGGGGAGTTTTGCGGGGCAAGAATGGAGCCCCAGGCCAGCTCCCCGCACTAGCATGGAGGTGCGTGTTCACAATCTGGTATGCCCAGTACCAGCACCACGCACCAGGCTTCAAGTGTGTGAACCCAGCCTCGCCAGTCAACAGTCGCCAGAGCTGCCCGCCAGTCAACAGTCGTCAGTGCTGCCCGCCAGTCTACAGTCGTCAGTGCTGCCCGCCAGTCAACAGTCGTCAGAGCTGCCCGCCAGTCAACAGTCGTCAGAGCTGCCCGCCAGTCAACAGTCGTCAGATCTGCCCGCCAGTCAACAGTCGTCAGTGCTGCCCGCCAGTCAACAGTCGTCAGTGCTGCCCGCCAGTCAACAGTCGTCAGTGCTGCCCGCCAGTCAACAGTCGTCAGTGCTGCCCGCCAGTCAACAGTCGTCAGAGATGCCCGCCAGTCAACAGTCGTCAGAGCTGCCCGCCAGTCAACAGTCGTCAGAGCTGCCCGCCAGTCAACAGTCGTCAGAGCTGCCCGCCAGTCAACAGTCGCCAGAGAGGTCAGACTGCGCTGAACTGCCGGAGTGGCCAGACTGCGCTGAACTGCCGGAGTGGCCAGACTGCCCTGAACTGCCGGAGTGGCCAGACTGCCCCGAACTGCACCTGAGCCACCTCCAGGATAGGTGGGTTGGGGAGGGAGGGTGTAGCACAGTGCCGTCGGTGACGGCAGCCACCCTCCCTTCCCTCCCTTATTGTTTAGGGGTTATTGTTTATGGGTTTTTTGTTGGTGTTTTTCTGTTGGTAGGTGCATTCCGGGGTCTGCACCTTGAGGGGGAGGGTACTGTCACGTCGTGACCAGCAGATGGAGCTAGTGTTTTAGTTTTGGTCAGGACGTGGCATGTTTGTGTTGGGTATGTTTGTATTGTTGATTGGGACTTCCAATTGAAGGCAGGTGTGTTGAGTTGCCTTTGATTGGAAGTCCTATATAGGTGTGTGTGTTTTTCTTTGGGGTTGTGGGTGGTTGTTTTGCACTGCGTTTTTTAGCCTGCAAACTGTTGCTGCTGTCATGTTTATTGTTTCCTGTGGATGCTTTACTCCTTTTGTTGGGTAATTAAAAAATTAGTATTCACATACCTGCTGCGCCTTGGTTTATTTCAGAAGACAGCCGTTACAGAACCACCCACCAACACAGGACCAAGCAGCGGAAGAAGGCTGGCGAGGTAAGGGAGACCGAGAGGCACCCCCAATAATTTTTTAGGGGGGGGCACAAGGGGAGTTTTGCGGGGCAAGAATGGAGCCCCAGGCCAGCTCCCCGCACTAGCATGGAGGTGCGTGTTCACAATCTGGTATGCCCAGTACCAGCACCACGCACCAGGCTTCAAGTGCGTGAACCCAGCCTCGCCAGTCAACAGTCGTCAGTGCTGCCCGCCAGTCAACAGTCGTCAGTGCTGCCCGCCAGTCAACAGTCGTCAGTGCTGCCCGCCAGTCAACAGTCGTCAGAGCTGCCCGCCAGTCAACAGTCGTCAGAGCTGCCCGCCAGTCAACCGTCCTTAGTGCTGCCCGCCAGTCAACAGTCGTCAGTGCTGCCCGCCAGTCAACAGTCGTCAGAGCTGCCCGCCAGTCAACAGTCGTCAGAGCTGCCCGCCAGTCAACCGTCCTTAGTGCTGCCCGCCAGTCAACAGTCGTCAGTGCTGCCCGCCAGTCAACCATCACCAGAGCTGCCCGCCAGTCAACCATCACCAGAGCTGCCCGCCAGTCAACCATCACCAGAGCTGCCCGCCAGTCAACAGTCGTCAGAGCTGCCCGCCAGTCAACAGTCGTCAGAGCTGCGCGCCAGTCAACAGTCGTCAGAGCTGCCCGCCAGTCAACAGTCGCCAGAGAGGTCAGACTGCGCTGAACTGCCGTAGTGGCCAGACTGCGCTGAACTGCCGGAGTGGCCAGACTGCGCTGAACTGCCGGAGTGGCCAGACTGCGCTGAACTGCCGGAGTGGCCAGACTGCCCTGAACTGCCGGAGTGGCCAGACTGCCCCGAACTGCACCTGAGCCACCTCCAGGATAGGTGGGTTGGGGAGGGAGGTTGTAGCACAGTGCCGTCGGTGACGGCAGCCACCCTCCCTTCCCTCCCTTATTGTTTATGGGTTTTTTGTTGGTGTTTTTCTGTTGGTAGGTGCATTCCGGGGTCTGCACCTTGAGGGGGAGGGTACTGTCACGTCCTGACCAGCAGATGGAGCTAGTGTTTTAGTTTTGGTCAGGACGTGGCATGTTTGTGTTGGGTATGTTTGTATTGTTGATTGGGACTTCCAATTGAAGGCAGGTGTGTTGAGTTGCCTTTGATTGGAAGTCCTATATAGGTGTGTGTGTTTTTCTTTGGGGTTGTGGGTGGTTGTTTTGCACTGCGTTTTTTAGCCTGCAAACTGTTGCTGCTGTCATGTTTATTGTTTCCTGTGGATGCTTTACTCCTTTTGTTGGGTAATTAAAAAATTAGTATTCACATACCTGCTGCGCCTTGGTTCATTTCAGAAGACAGCCATTACAATTACTCACGATAAACGTTCACAAAAAGCATAACAATTATTTTAAGAATTATAGATACAGAACTCCTCTATGCACTCGATATGTCCGATTTTAAAATAGCTTTTTGGTGAAAGCACATTTTGCAATATTCTAAGTACATAGCCCAGCCATCACGGGCTAGCTATTTAGACACCCGGCAAGTTGATGCACATATCAGATTTGCTATTACAAAAGTTTGATTACCTTTTGTTGTCTTCGTCAGAATGCACTCCCAGGACTTCTACTTCAATAACAAATGTTGGTTTGGTCCAAAATAATCCATCGTTATATCCTAATAGCGGCGTTTTGTTCGTGCGTTCCAGACACTATCCGAATGGTAAATAAGGGTCGCGCGCATGGCGCAATTCGTGACAAAAAAAATCTAAATATTCCATTACCGTACTTCGAAGCATGTCAACCGCTGTTTAAAATCCATTTTTATGCCATTTTTCTCGTAAAAAAAGCGATAATATTCCGACCGGGAATATCCTTTTAGGTAAACAGACAAAGGAAGAGAAAGCTTTCGGTCGACGCGGGCACGAGCCTGAGTCTCACAGTACTGTGACCAGCCACTATCCAAACGCGCAACTTTTTTTCAGCCAGTGCCTGCAAAGCCACGATTCAGCGTTTTGCCGCCTTCTGAGAGCCTATGGCAGCCGTAGGAAGTGTCACGGGACAGCTAAGATCCTCACTCTTCAATAAACAGAGACAAGAAGAACGACACCTTGTCAGACAGGCCACTTCCTGCATGAAATCTTCTCAGGTTTTTGCCTGCCATATGAGTTCTGTTATACTCACAGACACCATTCAAACAGTTTTAGAGACGTTAGGGTGTTTTCTATCCAAAGCCAATAATTATATGCATATTCTAGTTACTGGGCAGGAGTAGTAACCAGATTAAATCGGGTACATTTTTTATCCAGCCGTGTCAATACTGCCCCCTAGCCCTAACACGTTAAACATATATTTTGTAACTGTTTGCGCGTTTTTGCACTTTTGCAATTGGCTGGAGGTTTCTCCTGACTCAATAAAGTGTGCGCCTGTTCACAACTCTCTGCTCTCCTGCACCTGACTTCGCTACCAGTATGCACACCCTTGACACAAATACAATGCTCTTAGTTTTTGAAATTTTTAGGACTAACTTATTCCTTGCCACCCATTCTGAAACTATCTGCAGCTCTTTGTTAAGTGTTGCAGTGATTTCACTCGCTGTAGTAGCTGACGTGTATAGTGTTGAGTCCCCCGCTTACATAGACACACTGGCTTTACTCATGTCATTAGGAAAGATTGAAAAAAGTAAGGGGCCTAGACAGCTGCCCTGGAGAATTCCTGATTTTACCTGGATTATGCTCCATTAAAGAACACCCTCAGTGTTCTATTAGACAGGTAACTCTTTATCCACAATATAGCAGGGGAGTGTAAAGACATACCACATACGTTTTTCCATCAGCAGACTATGATCGATAATGTCAAAAGCCGCACTGTGTAACAAAACAACTCCTGCAATCTTTTTATCATCACTTCCTCTCAGCCTATCATCAGTCATTTGTGTAAGTGCCGTGCTTCTTGAATTTCCTTTCCGATAAGCGTGCTGAAAGTTTACTGTAAAATAGCATTGTATCTGGTCAAACATAATTTTTTCTCCAAAAGTTTACTAAGGGTCGGTAACAAGCTGATTGGTCAGCTATTTCAGCCAGTAAAGGGGGCTTTACTATTCTTTGGTAGCAGAATGACTTTTGCTTCCCTCCAGGCCTGAGGGCACACACTAGCTAGTGGGCTTGGATTGAAGATATTGCGAATAGGAGTGGCAATATCGTCCTCTTTTATCCTCAGTAATTTCCCATCCAAGTTGTCAGACCCCAGTGACTTGTCATTGTTGATAGACAACAACCATTTTTTCACCTCTTCCACACTCACTTCAAATTTACGAAGCTTGTCTTTCATAATTTGGTAAGTTATACTTGGATGTGTGGTGTCAGTGTTTGTTGCTGGCATGTCATGCCTAAGTCTTGCCAATAAAAACAACATTTAAGTAATTGGCAATATCAATGGGTTTTGTGATGAATGAGCCATCTGATTCAATGAATGATGGAGCTGAGTTTTCCTTTTTGTCCAAAATATCATATAAGGTGTTTTTATCATTTATCTTTTTTCATAGTATAGTTTCTTATTCTTTTATTCAGTTTAGTCACATGATTTCTCAATTTGCAATACATTTGCCAATCAGTTATGCAGCCAGACTTTTTTGCTATTCCTTTTGCCTCATCCCTCTCAACCATACCATTTTTTAATTACTCATCAATCCATGGGGATTTAACAGTTTTAAGTAATTTTCTTAATGGGTGCATGCTTGTTAGTAACTGAAATAAACAATTTCATAAATGTGTCAAGTGCAGCGTCTGGTTGCTCTTCATTACACACCACAGACCAACAAATATTATTTACATCAATAACATTGGAATCAATACAAAATGTATTGTATTACCTCTTATACACAATATTAGGCCCTACCTTTGGGACTTTGGTTTTCGTAGATATGGCTACTATATTGTGGTCACTACATCCGATGGATTTAGATACTGCTTTAAAGCCAATTTCTGCAGCATTCTTAAAGATGTGATCAATACATGTTGATATTTTCATTCCTGTTCTGTTTGTCACTACCCTGGTAGGTTGACTGATAACCTGAACCAGGTTGCAGGCACTGGTTACAGTTTGAAGCTTTTTCTTAAGTAGGCAGCTTGATGAAAGACAGTCAATATTTAAATCACCCAGAAAGTATATCTCTGTTCATATCACATACGTTGTCAAGCATTTAACACATGTTAACCAGGTACTAAACTGTTAGCGCTTGATGGTCAATAGCAGCTTCCCAAAATAATGGGTTTTAGGTGAGGCAGATGAACCGGCAGGTAGCCTAGTGGTTAGAGCATTGGGCCAGTAATGGAAATGTTGCAGGATCGCATCCCTGAGCTGACAAATTAAAAACCTGTAGCCATATTATTTCAACAGTATTTAACATGAGATCCTCTCTAAGCTTTACAGGAATGTGGTTGTAAATATAAACAGCAACACCTCCACCATTGGCATTTCTGTCTTTTCTATTTTTTAGCACTTTCTGGGATGCTTGATTGTTTTCATTGCTTTACTGGGAAGCTTAGCAGAAGCAGACATGCTCATGTTATTTATGTTAGTGCAGGGTGAGCTGCACACAGTGGACCTCCTACTAGGGGACAGCGACTCAGTGCTAACAGTATAACTCTTGTTTATAGGCACATGATTACTGCATACAATAGCTGTAGGATCAGCAGAGGATAGACTACGTCTGCAGCTGCCGGCAATAGGTCCAGACCTCTCACCGCAGGCAGAGCTCCATCAGATCCAGAGAGAGGGAAAGGAGGCGAACTAGACGAAGAAGCCGCTGTTGGAGTCAGCGTAGTTGGAGTCAACACAGCTGTTGCAGACACAGGCAGTCCCAGCGATGAAGGCGCAGATACATCAGGCACCAGGGCGGCGAAGCTATTTTTCATGTTGAGATGCTCTGGAACTCTCACAGACACTCTAGTCCGTTTAGCAGCACACCACTGCCTTTGGTTTCGACAACTTGTGACATGGGACCAGCGCTGATTGGAACAATCCTCTTACTGTTCTCTGTCTACTCCAATACAAGATGGAGAAAGAGAAGCAGATGGAAATTACTTCCTTGGCAGGCAAGTTCCATGTAGCACAGGCCATTCGGATAGGGACAGATTACAAGGTGGGGATACATCTATAAAGTCCGAGCCCACAGAAGTTGAGAACGAGAAAGTTCCATTTTGCATTTTCCCATGAATTTTCCCAGAATTGAAATAGCCACCTCATTCCTGGAATCCTCCGCAAGCAAACAATTGCCACATTGGAACTGCGGACTGTCAATATTATCCCGGACAAGAGTGTATTATACACAGCTTCTACAGCGCCATGGAAACGGGGAAGTGGCTCTATTGCAACCTAGCTAGCTAGCTGGCTAGTTGGTAAACATCCAGTCCAAACCAGCAGGTTTCCACACAAACACTTATGAACAAAATAAAACTTAAGAAACAGCAGGCCGATACAATATTTGTCTCTATATTGAAACAAATTATAGACAGAAGCCTGCAAGCAGTAAAACAGAACTCAATTGATTGAATGGACATGAAATGTATTTTCAAAATGATTCAAATAGGCCTATAGACTACAGTTTATATTTTAATGCAGTCATCTCGGTTTTCATTCACTTGTTTGTATCAATTGCAAAGACATTGGCAACTTTGTATTTATAGTCAACCTGGTTCTGAAGTTATTGGCGATCACAGAGAGATGGATAAAACATGTGATTTTTCCATGATCTTCTGTGTATATAGTGACACGGGAGGGCAAAAAAAGCATCTAACGATGCACTTAGCTGGCGCTAGATTGTCAGCGTTTTCAAGTGAAACGTTAATTACGATGGTTTTGGGAAACAGCTCGGAGATTTAACGATGCTCCTACGAAGGTTCTAACAATGAATTTAGCATTAAGATGCTTTTGTGAAACCGGGCCCTGGTTAATTAATTCATATCCGTATCTTAAAACATTGAAGGGAGGAGAATCTGTGAAAGTACAAAATACATGTCCTGGTAGTTCATTGTTTGAATTATAGGAGTAGGCTATCCATGAACAATTATATTGTTGAACAGAAGAAAGGAGAGCTATATTTCAAACCTATTTCTGAGTTGCTAGGACAAGCCATGTGGAAATTAGCATCACTAATTGGGGGAATAAACTGTTGAATTTTGTTAGGAATATTGTTCAATCAAAATCAATAGCCTGACTATTTCTAAGATTGTAGGTTAGCCTACATTCATTTCTTCATTTCAAATGGACAGTTTGATAGACAACTCTAAAAGGCTGCCTATTTCAACCAAAGCTCTTGCTCTCTATTAATGTTAGATAAAGTCTAATAAGATTTTGGCCTACTGGTGATGAAAAATACACTGGTGTTGTTAAACGTGTGACAACCAGCCCGTCTCCCCTAATCTGCATCAGCTGTGCTCATAAATGCGAGTTTCAGAGATATGAAGTTATGGTATTGCGTGCATTTGATCAAATACTCACAGTTTAACAATAAACAACCAACATTACTGCTCACCTAAGGTACCAAACCTCTGTTTGGTCCGGACTGCGTTCTCACCTGCAGCGAACCACACCACGGGTGGAATCGGACTGAGACGACCCTTTTGGAGTGAACCACAGTGTGTTGTTTGTTGCGCATCCTAGTACGAATAGTGTTCACACCTGTCCAAACAAACCGAATTTATGGGGTAAACAAATCAGAGTTCAGAAAAAACGCTCCAACTAAAATAGGTGTGAAAGCCCCTTTACTAGTACAGACTCTGGATTGGTGTTATTTTATGATAGACAGTGAACATTGAAGCGAACATAAGATGAAGTTACTTGGCCAGGAAAAACTCCTTGCCCTACACATAATGTGATGCTCTATGGATATAGAGATGTACATGCAAGTGGAACCATAACAACAGGTGCTGACCTTAAAAATGGATAAGTGAAACTGACGTCATTGTGCTACTAACAGTACAGCTTCCTCCACTGTCCCTAGCACCTTACCGGGTTGAACCAGCTGATCACAAATACACGTGACCGTCCTCCTTGACAACATACCAACAAGTTGAGCTATAGAAAAGGATCCAATTCGATAGCTCTGTTAGTGACATTTCAAGCTAGCTCTTGAGTGAGCTTACAGCACGTTCTTATCTCCATTACATAAGCAAGTAGGGGCCAATCCTTTCAGATCTACACAAGTGCAGTAGGGGCTAGGGTTGTTCCTGTCTGCCTACCTGCCTGCGTCTGTCTGCCTGGCTGGCTGACATCCTGCATTGGTCTGTTTGTCCTGTCTGCATGCCTGTATCTGTCTGTCCTGCCTGTTTGCATGCTGGCGTCTGTCTTTCCGTCCATCCGTCCTTCCGTTTGTCTGTCTGTCTGAGTCTCTCACCAATTTCCAAATTGCAGATGTATTTTTTTTAGATACCTATCTTTTCACAAAAGCACACTTACAACCGAATTCTGGGCTGAATTTCTAGAATCAATGTAAATAGTTTGGTCAAGTATGCAAATAGTTTGGTGGGGAGAACTTCTACTGTATTTCCAATGGAGACAAATCGCAGACGTTTGCTGCGGTGGAAGAAAAAATAATTGATGCTTCATGCAGAGAAAAAGGGAGAGGAGAGCAGGCCACTCAAAGCAGGGGGACCAGAGAAAGGTTCCTCATAAAATATGGATGTAGACTTAAGATGGGCGTTGGAGCATGGAGCTGGAGAGAGACTGAGGACAGTGGAGCCATGTGCGTGCTCACACGACCCATGCAGCCGGCAACTGGTAAAGGTAAGCGGGTTCCTGTGTAGTACGTGCATGTGTGTGTGTGTGTGTGTGTGTGTGTGTGTGTGTGTGTGTGTGTGTGTGTGTGTGTGTACACATACAATACCAGTCAAAAGCTTAGACACACCTACTCATTCAAGCGTTTTTCTTTATTTTTACTATATTGCAGAATAATAGTGAATATATCAAAACTATGAAATAACACATATGGAATCATGTAGTAAACAAAAAAGTGTTAAACAAATCAAAATATATGTTATATTTGCGATTCTTTAAAGTAGCCACCCTTTGCCTTGATGACAGCTTTACACACTCTTTGCATTCTCTCAACCAGCTTCACCTGGAATGCTTTTCCAACAGTCTTGAAGGCGATCCCACATATGCTGATCACTTGATGGCTGCTTTTCCTTCACTCTGCGGTCCAGTTCATCCCAAACCATCTCAAATGGGTTGAGATCGGGTGATTATGGAGGCCAGGCCATCTGGTGCAGCACTCCGTTACTCTCCTTCTTGGTCAAATAGCCCTTACACAGCCTGGAGGTGTGTTGGGTCATTGTCCTGTTGAAAAACAAATGATAGTCATACTAAGCGCAAACTAGATGGGATGGCATATCGCTGCAGAATGCTGTGGTAGCTATACTGGTTAAGTGTGCCTTTAATTCTAAATAAATCACTGACAGTGTCACCAGCAAAGCACCACCACACCATCAAACCTCCTCTTCCATGCTTCATGGTGGGAACCACACATGCAGAGATTATCCTTTCACCTACTCTGCGTCTCACAAACACATGGCAGTTGGAACCAAAAATCTCAAATTTGGACTCATCAGAGCAAAGGACAGATTTCCACTGGTCTAATGTGCATTGCTCTTGTTTCTTGGCTAAAGCAAGTCTCTTCTTCTTATCCTCTTACATCTAGACGTTCCGCTAGCGGAACACCTGCTCCAATATCCAATGATAGGCGTGGCACGAATTACAAATTCCTCTAAAATACAAAAACTTCAATTTTTCAAACATATGACTATTTCACAGCATTTTAAAGACAAGACTCTCCTTTATCTAACCACACTGTCCGATTTCAAAAAGGCTTTACAGCGAAAGCAAAACATTAGATTATGTCAGCAGAGTACCCAGCCAGAAATAATCAGACACCCATTTTTCAAGCTAGCATATAATGTCACAAAAAAACAAAACCACAGTTAAATGCAGCACTAACCTTTGATGATCTTCATCAGATGACACACCTAGGACATTATGTTATACAATACATGCATGTTTTGTTCAATCAAGTTCATATTTATATAAAAAACCAGCTTTTTACATTAGCATGTGACGTTCAGAACTAGCATACCCCCCGCAAACCTCCGGTGAATTTACTAAATTACTCACGATAAACGTTCACAAAAAACATAACAATTATTTTAAGAATTATAGATACAGAACTCCATTGTGCAATCGAGGTGCCCGATTTTAAAATAGCTTTTCGGTGAAAGCACATTTTGCAATATTCTCAGTAGATAGCCCAGCCGTCACGTCTAGCTATTTAGACACCCACCAAGTTTAGCCATGACCAAAGTCAGATTTACTATTAGAAAAGTTTGATTACCTTTGGTGTTCTTCGTCAGAATGCACTCCCAGGACTGCTACTTCAATAACAAATGTTGGTTTGGTCCAAAATAATCCATAGTTATATCCAAACAGCGGCGTTTTGTTCGTGCGTTCAAGACACTATCCGAAAGGGTAAATAAGGGTGACGAGCATGGCGCAATTCGTGACAAAAAAAATCTAAATATTCCATTACCGTACTTCGAAGCATGTCAACCGCTGTTTAAAATCAATTTTTATGCCATTTTTCTCATAAAAAAGCGATAATATTCTGACCGGGAATCTGCGTTTAGGTAAACAGACGAAAGAAAACAAAGCATGGGGTCGACGCGGGCACGTGCCTGAGTCTCACAGTACTGTAACCAGCCACTACCCAAACGCGCTACTTTTTTTCAACCAGAGCCTGCAAAGCCACGATTCAGCTTTTTGCCGCCTCCTGAGAGCGCATGGGAGCCGTAGGAAGCGTCACGTAACAGCAGAGATCCTCTGTAATGGATAGAGATAATCAAGAAGGGCAAGAAATTGTCAGACAGACCACTTCCTGCATGGAATCTTCTCAGGTTTTGGCCTGCCATATGAGTTCTGTTATACTCACAGACACCATTCAAACAGTTTTAGAAACTTTAGGGTGTTTTCTATCCAAAGCCAATAATTATATGCATATTCTAGTTACTGGGCAGGAGTAATAATCAGATTAAATCGGGTACGTTTTTTATCCGGCTGTGTCAATACTGCCCCCTATCCCTATTAATGAAGCTGCCAGTGAAGGACTTGTGAGACTTCTGTTTCTCAAACTAGACACTCTAATGTACTTGTCCTCTTGCTCTTCCTCCCTCCTCTCTTTCTCCTGTGTTGCTGGGATGGCCAGGGTAAACTCAGGCTCTCTCTTCTCTGGTTGATCCAGCTTCTACTGCCATTTTCAAGACTGAAACCCGAGCAAGCAACACACACAAACACATATATATATACATATATATATTCAAAATGTTGAGGTCACTTAGAAATGTCCGTGTTTTTTAAAGAAAAGCACTTTTTCTGGTCCATTAAAATAACATAATATTGATCAGGAATACAGTGTAGACATTGTTAATGTTGTAAATGACTATGGTAGCTGGAAACAGCTGATTTCTTTATGGATTATCTACATAGGCGAACAGAGGCCCATTATTAGCAACCATCACTCCTCTGTTCCAAAGGTACGTTGTGTTAGCTAACCAAGTTTGTCATTTCAAAAGGCTAGTTGATCATTTGAAAACCCTTTTGCAATTATGTTAGCACAGCTGAAAACTGTTGAGCTGATCAGAAGCAATAAAACTGGCTTTCTTTAGACGAGTTGAATATCTGGAGTGTCAGCATTTGTGGGTTCAATTACAGGCTCAAAATGGTTAGAAACAAATAACTTTCTTCTGAATCTCGTCAGTATATTCTTGTTCTGAGAAATGAAGTCTATTCCATGCAAGAAGTTTGCAGTCTTTCCAGCTTCAGTTTGAAGTGACTGTGTTTGCTGTGTTGTTGGCTAGCTCCTCTGAACAACAGTGTCCTAACGAGAGAGCACATTTTCTATGCCAAGCTAAATTGTGCCTCATTAGCTCATTGTTATGGATATATCCAAATAAATATCAATAGAAAACAGCTTAAACAAATGCAGCTATTGTTGTTATTCTGTCTGCACTGTTTGATGTGTCTGTAAGTTAGCCGTAGTTGGCTAGCTAGCAAGCAAGGGATACAAACGTTGCCAGCCAGTATGGCAATGGAACATTTAGAACTAAAGACTGGGTTGCGTCCATAGATACAGAACAAAAAGATTGAACTACTTGGTATTGTCTCTGGCAACCGAACCAATAGAAGTAATGACCAGCCGGCTTGGGTAGCAATCCTAGATTTGTTTCAGGACTATATCTTGTGGAAGGATGATATAGTATGAATAAATTCATCAAAATAAATTTTTTAATGAAAATATGTCAATCATTATTTGATGAATAAATTAATCAAAATAATGTTTTTAATTAAAATATGTCAATCATTATTGCAGTCAGATGTAACCCGTTGTATAAAAGTGAAAATAATATTGGCATGTTTTGCCTGCCCTCGACTTTGTCTCGGGCCTAACAACACCCGTGCTAATTTATCTTCCAAACACTGGCTGCTCGGGCATTATCACTTAATTAAAGAATTTGAAGTTAGGATAGCTTGAACGTTTTAAAGTTGGTTTCATAGCTTAATTGGCCAAGGAGCGGGACCATTTTGAATAGCTACCATTCAAACCCATGTTAATGTATTCCAATTTTATATGGCTGTAATTCAAAAAGCGTAAATACTAGAAAAAATCTGGATGCAAGCAAACTAAGTAGTGTCAGTCTTAACATCTCAACGTTGGTTTAGAGTTTATAGCTTAAATGGTGAAAGAGGAGAGGCGTGTAGAATTTGTGATTTTTTTTTAACCATTCAAGTCTATGGGCTTATTTTTGTCATTTAATTGCATTGGTAGCTCATTTTAATATTTTTGTAGTACAAAAAGTATTAACGCTATAAAAAATATTTTCTCAATGTAAGTTGGAGCAGTCTGAAAGTTAGTTTTGTTTTAATTGCTTGCATCGTTTAATCTCTAGAGCGAGGGGAGGAAATCAAATAATAAGAAAAACTAGACATGTGGGAAGGGAAAGGGGCATACCTAGTCAGTTGTACTCCTGATTGCATTGAACTGAAATGTGTCTTCCGCATTTAACCCAAACCCTCTGAATCAGAGAGGTGCAGGGGGATGCCTTAATCAACATCATCAGCGCCCTGGGGAACAGTGGGTTAACAGTCTTGATCAGGGGCAGAACAACAGATTTGTACCTTGTCAGCTCAGGGATTCGATCAAGCAACCTTTCGGTTACTGGCCCAATGCTCCTACCCGCCAGGCTTCCTGCTGCCCCAGGTAGTTGTATATTTGTGGTCAATAGTTGTGGTTCATTAGTTGTGATCAGTAGTTCTGTGGTTGTGATAAGTAGTTATGGTCAGTAATTTTGTGGGTTTAATTGGTGTGGTCATTAGTTATGTGGTTCATTACTTGTGGTCAGTAGTTGCTTTGTTTTTTGTTGTGTTGTTCAGTAGTTTTGTGGTCAGTTATTGTGGTCAGTAGTTTTGGTCAGTATTTGTTTTCAGTAGTTGTGTGGTTCATTAGTTGTGGTCAGTAGTTTTGTGGTTGTTGTCAGTAGTTGTATTCAGTAGTTGTGGTCAGCAGTTTGTTGGTTGTGGTCAGTAGTTGTGGTCGGCAGGTTTGGTCAGTAGTCTTGTGGTTGTCATCAGTAGCTGTGGTCAGTAATGGTCATTAGTTGTGGTCTGTAGTTGCGTGGTATGTAGATTGTTTTGTCAGTAGTTATGTGGTTATGGTCAGTAATTGTGGTCAATAATGTTGTCAGCAGTTGTGTAGTTTTGGTCAGTAGCTGTTTTTGAGTAGTTTGGTGGTTATTCATTGTTGTCAGTAGTAGTGTGTTTGAGGTCAGTAGTTGTGTGGTTCATTTATTGTGGTCAGTAGTTATGTGGTTGTGGTCCGTGGTTGTAGTCAGTAGTTTTCGTAGTCATTTGGTTCAGTAGTTGTCATCAGTATGTGTATGAGTGTGGTCTGTAGGTGTGGTCTGTAGTTGTGGTCAGTTGTTTTGTGGTCAGTTGTTTTGTGGTTGTGGTCAGTACTTGTGGTTTAGTTTGTGTGGTTGCTAGGTTGGTGTGGTTGCTAGCTGTTACTGTGATCAGTAATTGTGATCAGTTATTTTGTGGTTGTGGTCAGTAGCTGTTGTCAGTAGTAGTGGCTGGTACTGTTGTGGTCAGCAATTGTTGTCTTTAGTTGTGGTTTGTAGATTTGTGGTCAGTAGCTTTGTTGTCATTCGTAGTGATCAGTGGTTGTGTTTAGTAGCTGTGGTCAGTAGTTGTGTGGTCAGCAGTTGTTTAGTTGTGGTCAGTAGTTTTGTTCAGTAGTTGTTGTGATCAGTAGTTTTGGTCAGTAGTTTTGTGGTCAGTAGTTGTGGTCAGTAGTTGTGTGGTTGTGGTCAGTAACTGTGTGGTTGTAATCAGTAGCTGTGGTCAGTAGTTGTGTGGTCCATAGTTTTGTGGTCAGTAATTGTGTGGTTGTTGTCAGTAGTTGTAGTCAATAGTTGTGTTTTTGTGGTGATACTTTGTGGGGTTCAGTAGTTGTAGTCGGTAGTTTTGGTCAGTAGTTGATAGTAGTTGTGGTCAGTAAGTGTAGTCTGTAGTAGTGATCAGTAGTTGTGTGGTTGGCAGTAATGTGGTTGATTAATCTTGGTCAGTTGTTATGTTGTTGTAGTCAGTAGTTGTAGTCAGTAGTTGTGGTCAGTAGTTGAGTGATTGTGGTAAGTAGGTGTGTTAGGTAGTCGTGGTCAATAGATTTGTGGCTGTGGTAAGTCGTTGTGGTCAGTAGTTGTGGTATATAGTTGAATGTTATGTAGATTGTTTGGTCAGTCGTTTTGTTACTGTGGTCAGTAAATGTGGTTTAGTTGGTGTGGTTATTAGTTGTGTAGCTTTGGTCAATAGTAGGGAATTCATTAGTTGGTCAGTAACTGGGGTCAGTATTTGTGGTCAGTAGTGGTCAGTTGATTTGTTTTGTAGATAGTGATTTGTTTTGTGTGGTTAGTAGTTTTGTGGTTGTGGTCAGTAGATGTTTGGCTGTAATCAGTAGTTCTGGTCAGTAGTTGTGTGCTTCATATTTTTATGCAGTAATTGTTTGATTGTGGTCAGTAGTTGTGGTCAGGAGTTGTGTTGTGGTCATACATTGTGGGGTTCAGTAGTTTTGTGGTCAGTAGTTGTGGTCAGTAGCTGTGGTAATTGTGGTCAGTAGTTGTGGGCAGCAGTGGTCATTCGTTGTGGTCTGTAGTTGCATGGTATGTATATTGTTTTGTCGGTTGTTGTGTGGTCGGTAGTTGTGGTCAGCAGTTGTGTAACTGTGGTCAGTAGCTGTTGTGGTCAGTAGTTGTGATCAGTAGTTGTAGTCAGTAGTTGTGTGGTTAGTAGTTGTGTGTTTGTGGTCAGTAGATGTGTGGTTGTAATCAGTAGCGATGGTCAGTAGTTGTGTGGCCCATAGTTTTGTGGTCAGTTTTGTGGGTTTGTGGTCAGTAGTTGTGATCAGTAGTTGTGTTGTTGTGGTCATACATTGTTGGGTTCAGTAGTTCTGTGGTTCAGTAGTAGTGGTCAGTGGTTGTGGGGTTTTTATCAATAGTTTCGGTAAGTAGCAGGGGTGTTCATTAGTTGTGGTCAATTGTTTTTTGGTCAAGGTCAGTAGTTAGTCAGTTGGTGTGGTCAATAGTTGTGGCCAGTAGTTGTGTTCTGTGGTCAGTAGATGTGTGGTTGTAATCAGTAGTTGTATGGTCCCTAGTTTTGTGGTCAGTAATGGTGTTGTTGTGGTCAGTAGTTCTGTGGTCAATGGTTGTGTAGTTGTGTTCATACTCATACGTTGTGCGGTTCAGTAGCTCTGTGGTCAGTGGTTGTGTGGTTGTGGTAAGACATTTTGGTCAGTAGTTGTGGTCAGTAGTTTTGATACATATTTTTGGTAAATAGCTGTGTGGTTCATTAGTTGTGTTCAGTAGTAGGGAGGGTCATTAGTTGTGGTGATTCTTTTTTGGGTCGTGGTCAGTAATTAGTCAGCAGTTGTGGTCAATAGTGATCAGTAGTTTTGGTCAATCATTTTGATAAGTAGTTTTGTGGTTGAGGTCAGTAGTTGTGATCTGTAGTTGTGTCATCAGTAGTTGCAGTCAGCAGTTGTATGGTTGTATGGTTGTAGTTTTGGTCAGTCTCTTTTGTGGTATCAGTTTTGGTCAGTAGGTGTAGTCAGTAGTAGTGATGAGTAGTTGTTTGGTTGGCAGTATTGTGGTTGATTAGTCTTTGTCAGTAGTTATTTATAGTCAGTAGTTTTGGTCAGTAGTTGTGGTCAGTAGTTGAGCGATTGTGGTAAGTAGTTGTGGTTGGTAGTCATGGTCAATAGATTTGTGGCTGTGGTCAGTAGTTGGGGTCAGTAGCTGTGGTCTGCAGTTGTTTGGTCAGCAGGTTTGTGGCTGTGGTCAGTAGTTGTCGTCAGTAGTAGTGATCAGTAGTAGTCATTGGTTGTGGTCTATAGTTTGACTTTATGTAGACTGTTTGGTCAGTAGCTGTGTTGTTTTGGTCAGTAATTGAGGTCAGTAGTTGTGTTGTCAGTAACTGTGGTCAGCAGTTGTTTCGTTGGGGTCAGAAGTTGTGGTCTCTAGTTGTGGTCTGTCGTTGTGTGGTCAGAAGTTGTGGTCTGTAGTTGTAGTCAGTAGTTGTGTGGTTAGTAGTTGTGTGTTTGTGGTCAGTAGATGTGTGGTTGTAATCAGTAGCTGTGGTCAGTAGTTGTGTGGCCCATAGTTTTGTAGTCAGTGATGCTGTGTTTGGGTCAGTAGTTGTCATCAGTAGTTGAGTTGTTGTGGTCATACATTGTGGGGTTCAGTAGTTCTGTGGTTCAGTAGTAGTGGTCAGTAGTTGTGTGTTTTTTTATCAATAGTTTGGGTAAGTATCAGGGAGGTTCATTAGTTGTGGTCACTCGTTTCTTGATCGAGGTTAGTAGTTAGTCAGTAGTTTTGTTCAGTAGTTGTGTGGTCAGTAGGTGTGGTCAGTAGTTGTGTGGCTGTGGTCAGTAGATATGTGGTTTTAATTAGTAGCTGTGTGGTCCATAGTTTTGTGGTCAGTAATGTTGAGGTTGTGGTCAGTAGTTATGGTCAATGGTTGTGTTGTTGTGGTCGTACGTTGTGCGGTTCAGTAGTTCTGTGGTCAGTGGTTGTGTGGTTGTGGTAAATAGTTCTGGTCAGTAGTTGTGGTCAGTAGTTTTAATACGTATTTTTGGTAAATAGCTGTGTATTTCATTAGTTGTGGTCAGTAGTTCTGTGGTTTGGCTCAGTAGTTGTAGTCAGTAGTTATAGTCAGTAGTGGTCTGTCGTTTTGGTGAGTATTTGTCCAGCTCAGTTGTTGTGGTCAGTAGTTGATCGATTGTAGTAGTGGTCAGTAGTGGTCATTAGTTGTGGTATGTAGTAGCGTGGTATGTAGATTGTTTGGTCAGTAGTTGTGTAGTTGTGGTCAGTAGTTTTGGTCAGTTGCTTTTGTAGTCAGTAGTTCTGGTCAGAAGTTATGTGGTCAGTAGTTGTGGTCAGTACTGGTCAAAAGATTTGGTCAGTGATTTTTGTAAGCAGTTGTGGTCAGTAGTTGTGTGGTTTTTATCAATAGTTTTGGTAAGTAGTAGGGAGGTTCATTAGTTGTGGTGATACTTTTTTGGGTCGTGGTCAGAGGTTAGTCAGCAGCTGTGGTCAATAGTGATCAGTAGTTTTGGTCACTCGTTTTGATAAGTAGAAGTGCGGTTCAGTAGTCGTGGTCAGTAGTTGTGTGTTTGTGGTCAGTAGTTGTGGTCAGTAGTTTTGTGGTTGTGGTCAGTAATTGTGGTTAGTAGTTTTTTGGTCAGTAGTTTTGTGGTTGTGATCTGTAATTGTGGTTAGTAGTTTTGGTCAGTGGTTGTGCAGTTGTGGTCACTAGTTTTGGTCAGTAGTTGTGTAGTTGTGGTCAGTAGCTGGGGTCAGTAGTTGTAGTCAGTGGTGGCCAATAGTTTTGGTTAGTAGTTTTGTGGTTGAGGTCAGTAGTTGTGATCTGTATTTGTGTCGTCAGTAGTTGCGGTCAGCAGTTGTGTGGTTGTGGTCTGGAGTTTTGGTCAGTATCTTTTGTGGCATCAGTTTTGGTCAATAGTTGGGTTCAGAAGTGTTCAGTAGTGTTGGTCAGTTGTTTTGGTAAGTAGAAATGTGATTGAGTAGTTGTGGTTAGTAGTTCTGTGTTTGTGGGCAATAGTTGTGTTGTTCATGTTTTGTGGTCAGTAGTTCTGTGGTTGTGGTCAGTGGTTGTAGTCATTGGTTGTGGTCTGTAGAGGTCAGTTGTTATGTTGTGAGTAATTGTCTGTTTGTGGTCAGTAAATGTGTGGTTGTGTTTAGTAGCTGTGGTCAGTAGTTGTATGGTCAGCAGTTGTTTGGTTGTGGTCAGTAGTTTTGTTCAGTAGCTGTTGTGATCAGCAGTTTTGTTCAGTAGTTTTGTGGTCAGCAGTTGTGTGGTCAGTAGTTGTGTGGTTGTGGTCAGTAAATGTGTAGTTGTAATCAGTAGTTTTGGTCAGTAGTTGTGTGGTCCATAGTTTAGTGGTCAGTAATTGTGTGGTTGTGGTCAGTAGGTGTTGTCAATAGTTGTGTTGTTGTGGTGATACTTTGTGGGGTTCAGTAGATGTAGTTGGTAGTTGTATAATTGTGGCCTGTAGTTGTGGTCAGTAATTGTGGTCAGTTGTTCTGTTCTTGTGGTCAGTAGGTGTAGTCAGTAGTAGTGATCAGTAGTTGTGTGGTTGGCAGTAATGTGGTTGATTAGTCTTGGTCAGTAGTTATGTTGTTGTAGTTGTAGTCAGTAGTTGTGGTCAGTAGTTGAGCGATTGTGGTATGTAGTTGTGGTAGGTAGTCGTGGTCAGTAGATGTGTGACTGTGGTCTGTAGTTATGTGGTCAGCTGTTTTGTGGTTGTGGTCAGCAGCAGGCGTCAGTAGTAGTCATTAGGTGTGGTCTATAGTTGAACATTATGTAGATTGGTCAGTAGTTGTGTTGTTATGGTCATTAATTGCAGTCAGCAGTTGTGTTGTCAGTAGCTGTGGTCAGCATGTGTGTAGTTGGGGTCAGTAGTTTTGGTAAGTAGCTGTTGTGGTCAGTGGTGAATGTTAGTAGTTGTTCGGTCTGTAGTCAGTGGTCAGTGGTGATGTGATCATTGTGTTGTTGCGGTCAGTAGATGTGTAGTTGTGGCCAGTAGTTGCGGTCAGTAATTTTTTGGCCATGGTCAGCAGTTGTGGTCAGTCGGGATCAGTAGTTTTGATCAGTAGTTGTGGTCACTAGTTGTGTGTTTGTGGTTAGTAGTTGGGGTTCTGGTCAGCATTGGTGGACAGAAGTTTTGATCAGTGATTTTTTGGTTGTGATCAGTAATTGTGGTTTAGTTGGTGTGGTTAGTAGTTGTGTAGTTGTGGTCATTAGCTGGGGTCAGTAGTTGTGGTGAGTAGTGGTCAGTAGTTTTGGTTACTAGTTTTGTGGTTGTGGTCAGTAACTGTGGTGAGTAGTTGTGGTCAGTAGTGATCATTCATTTTGATCAGTACTTTGATGGTAGATGGTCATTATTGGTGTTGTTGTGGTCATACGTTGTGCGGTTCAATTGTTCTGTGGTCAGTAGTTGTGTGGTTGTGGTATGTAGTTTTCAGTATCTGTGGTCGTGGTCAGTAGTTGTGGTTTAATTGTTGTGGTCATTAGTTGTGTGGTTTTGGTCAGTCGTGCTTTTTAAGTATATGTGTGGTTCAGTAGTTGTGGTTAGTATATGTGTGTTAGTTGTCAGTACTTGTGTGGTCAGTTTTAGTCAACGGATATTCGCGCTTTCAAACCTCAATAGCTTTCAAACCACTTGAGCCACAGACTCCAAATAAGTGTCATGATGTTGGAAAAATTGCGCACAACATTGCACAGGTCTTATTTTTACGATTTGGACATTATTTCGCTTTCCAAAGCTAATAAACATGTGGAAATGTGACCAGCATTTTGTATTCCTAGTTGAATTAGTTAGGGAGCGTAAACAAAGTACAAACTTTTTTTACATTCAAATTTCAATAGCTCCTTGGTCATGTGACCTAGTGACTTCAAACAAGGTTCCGAATGTCCACTGAGTGGGCCTACATATCGCACATCCTTTAGTTTGTCCATTTTCATCTCACACGTTTTTACATTAATTTGTCAATTTTCATCTCACAAGATTTTAAATTAATTTAAAAAAGTAAAACTTCAATAGCTCCTTGGTCATGTGACCTAGTTACTTCAAACAAGGTTCAGAATGTCCACTGACTACCCTTCTATATTGCACACCCTTTAGTTTGTCAATTTTCATCTCACAAGATTTTACATGAATTTTCCAAAATGTTAAATTTCAATAGCTCCTTGGTCATTTACATTTTGAAAAATTCATGTAAAATCATGTGAGATGAAAATGGACAAACTAAAGGGTGTGCAATGTGTAGGCCCACTGTGTGGTCAGCAGTTGTGTAGTTGCGGTCAGTAGCTGTTCTGGTCAGTTATTGTAGTCAGTAGCTGTTATCAGTAGTTGTATGACTGTGGTCTGTACTTGTGGTCAGTTGTTTTGTGGTTGTGGTCAGTAGTTGTAGACAGTAGTAATGGTCAGTCATGTTCTGGTTGTGTGTGGTTGTTGTGTGGTTCAGTAGTTGTGGTCAGTAGCGGTCAGTAGTTGTGATTAGTAGTCGTGTGTCCGTGGTCAGTAGTTAGTCAGTCATTTTGGTCAGTAGTTTTGATTCATAGATTTGTGGTTGTGGTCAGTAATTTTGTGGCTGTGGTCAGAAGTTGTGGTCGGTAGGTGTGGTCTGTAGTTGTGTGGTCAGCAGTTGTGGTCAGTCGTTTTGTGGTTGTAGTCAGTATCTGTGGTCAGTAGTTGTGGTCAGTAGCGGCCATTAGTTGTGGTCTGTGGTTGCATGTTATGTAGATTGTTTGGTCAGTAGTTGTGGTCAGCAGTTGTGCAGTTGTGGTCAGTAGAGGTTGTGGTCAGTTGTTGGAGTCAGTAGTTGTTTGATCAGTAATTGTGGTCAGTAATGTGATCAGTGTGATCAGTAGCTGTGTGTTTAGTTCATTAGTTGTATGATTGTGGTCTGTACTTGTGGTCAGTATTTGTGGTCAGTTGTTTTGTGGTTGTGGTCAGTTGTTGTAGACAGTAGTAATGGTCAGTCGTTTTCTGGTTGTGTGTGGTTGTTGTGTGGTTCAATAGTTGTGGTCAGTAGTGGTCAGTAGTTGTGGTTTGTAGTTGTGTGGTTGTGGTCAGGTGTTGTGGTCAGTAGTTGTTTTCAGTTATTTTGATCTGTGCTTTTGGTAAGTAGCTGTGTGGTTCATTAGTTGTGGTCAGTAGTTTTGTGATTGTGGTCAGTAGTTGTGTGTTTGTGGTCAGTAGTTGTGTTGTTCATTAGTTGGGGTCAGTAGTTGTGTGGTTCATTAGTTGTGGTCAGTAGTTTTGTGATTGTGGTTAGTAGTTGTTGTCAGTTATGGTCAGTATCTGTGGTCGTGGTCTGGAGTTGTGGTTTAATTGTTGTGGTCATTAGTTGTGTGGTTTTGGTCAGTCGTGCTTTTTAAGTAGATGTGTGGTTCAGTAGTTGTGGTTAGTATATGTGTGTTAGTTGTCAGTACTTGTGTGGTTCATTAGTTGTGGTCAGTAGTTCTGTGGGTGTGGTCAGTAGGTGTGGTCTGTAGTTTTCTGGATGTGGTGATAAGTTGTGTGGACAGCAGTTCTGTTCAGTTGTGTAACATCAGGTGAATGCTTTTTGCACCCTAAAAGATCCATTGTAAAGTCATTCGCACATCTGGACAGTTTTTGTGTTTTGAGAACATGCTGTATCTGTTGTGATGTCCCACATTGCTCTCACCAGACTTTTCCCACAACCTAATGAAACATTCTGGAAACCTTTAAAGAACAGATTAAATGTGTACTAGCAATGTTCTTGGAACACCAGGCAAATGTTTTATACAAACATTATATAACAATCACCAAGACGGGACGTTCTTTGTGTTATGAGAACATTTGCTGTGACCTAACAAATGGTCTGGGAACCTCCACAGAACCAATTTTGGTATGCTGGGTAGGCTTTAATAAGGCATTTAGTCAGTAGTTTTTCTTTTTATTATATTAAATGTTATTTATTTAAATAAATAGTTATTCACATCTACGATTTTTGCTGGGTCTAGCACAGGCAGAGTGGTCCCGTGGTCTTCTGGTACCAGTGCTGTGGGAAAGGATGCATAGCAGGATGCTTAGCAGAGAAAGATCAGAGGTGAGTGTAGTGGAGTTAGGAGGAAAACAGAGAGACATATGAACTGCCAGTTCTGTAATATGTTGGATCTCTATGTAATAGCAATTACCACTTAGTAGTGACAGACCGATTGACTGACAGACAGAAAGACAGAGTGACAACAGAGGAGCATGTTGCACTTGTCTTAAAGATGTGCTGGTTAAAATGAGATGGTTATAAAGGATGACAATGTTTCACCGGTTACTAGTACAGTAAAAGTTGAGAAACACTCTACTATAGTGTTCTGCCTATGGTATGTGTCATTATCATTACTGCCTATACAGTTGAAGTCGGAAGTTTACATACACTTAGGTTGGAGACATTTAAACGCATTTTCATCCACTCCACAAATGTCTTGTTAACAAACTTTAGTTTTGGCAAGTCGGTTAGGACATCTACTTTATGCATGACACAAGTAATTTTTCCAACAATTGTTTACAGACAGATTATTTCACTTATAATTCACTGTATCACAATTCCAGTGGGTCAGAAGTTTACACACAGTGGGGGGGGGGGGGTATTTGATCCAATGATGATTTTGTACGTTTGCCCACTTACAAAGAAATGATCAGTCTATAATTTTAATGGAAGGTTTATTTGAACAGTGAGAGACAGAATAACAACAACAAAAATCCGGAAAAACGCATGTCAAAAATGTTATACAATTATTTGCATTTTAATGAGGGAAATAAGTATTTGACCCCTCTGCAAAACATGACTTAGTACTTGGTGGCAAAACCCTTGTTGGCAATCACAGAGGTCAGACGTTTCTTGAAGTTGGCCACCAGGTTTGCACACATCTCAAGAGGGATTTTGTCCCACTCCTCTTTGCAGATCTTCTCCAAGTCATTAAGGTTTCAAGGTTGATGTTTGGCAACTTGAACCTTCAGCTCCCTCCACAGATTTTCTATGGGATTAAGGTCTGGAGACTGGCTAGGCCACTCCAGGACCTTAATGTGCTTCTTCTTGAGCCACTCCTTTGTTGCCTTGGCCGTGTGTTTTGGGTCATTGTCATGCTGCAATACCCATCCACGTCCCATTTTCAATGCCCTGGCTGAGGGAAGGATGTTCTCACCCAAGATTTGACGGTACATGGCCCCGTCCATCGTCCCTTTGATGTGGTAAAGTTGTCCTGTCCCCTTAGCAGAAAAACACCCCCAAAGTTTAATGTTTCCACCTCCATGTTTGACGGTGGAGATGGTGTTCTTGGGGTCATAGGCAGCATTCCTCCTCCTCCAAACACGGCGAGTTGAGTTGATGCCAAAGAGCTCCATTTTGGTCTCATCTGACCACAACACTTTCACCAGTTGTCCTCTGAATCATTCAGATGTTCATTGGCAAACTTTAGACGGGCAGGTATATGTATTCTTGAGCAGGGGGACCTTGCGGGCGCTGCAGGATTTCAGTCCTTCACGGCGTAGTGTGTTACCAATTGTTTTCTTGGTGAGTATGGTCCCAGCTGCCTTGAGATCATTGACAAGATCCTCCCGTGTAGTTCTGGGCTGATTCCTCACCGTTCTCATTATCATTGCAACCCCACGAGGTGAGATCTTGCATGGAGCCCCATGCCGAGGGACATTGACAGTTCTTTTGGTTTCTTCCATTTGCGAATAATCGCACCAAATGTTGTCACCTTCTCACCAAGCTGCTTGGCCATGGTCTTGTAGCCCATTCCAGCCTTGTGTAGGTCTACAATCTTGTCCCTGACATCCTTGGAGAGCTCTTTGGTCTTGGCCATGGTGGAGAGTTTGGAATCTGATTGATTGATTGCTTCTGTGGACAGGTGTCTTTTTTACAGGTAACAAGCTGTGGTTAGGAGCACTCCCTTTAAGAGTGTACTCCTAACCTCAGCTCGTTAACTGTATTAAAGACACCTGGGAGCCAGAAATCTTTCTGATTGAGAGGGGGTCAAATACTTATTTCCCTCATTAAAATACAAATCAATTTATAACATTTTTGACATGTGTTTTTCTGGATTTTTTTGTTATTCTGTCTCTCACTGTTCATATAAACCTACCATTAAAATTATAGACTGATCATTTCTTTATCAGTGGGGAAACGTACAAAATCAGCAGGGGATCAACTACTTTTTTCCCCCACTGTATATTAAGTTGACTGTGCCTTTAAACAGCTTTAAAATGTCCAGATAATGATGTCATGGCTTTAGAAGCTTCTAATAGGCTAATCAACATCATTTCCCAGCTCCCAGCTGCCCACTGCACTGAGGATAGGAGCATTTTTCAATGGCTGGCCATGCTTTCCACCTGGCTACCCCTACCGCGGTCAACAGCACTGCACCCCCCACAGCTACTCGCCCAAGCCTTCCCCATTTCTCCTTCTCCCAAATCCAGTCAGCTGATGTTCTAAAAGTGCTGCAAAATCTGGACCCTACAAATCAGCCGGGCTAGACAATCTGGTCCCTCTCTTTCTAAAATTATTTGCCGACATTGTTGCAACCCCTATTACTAGCCTGTTCAACCTCTCTTTCGTGTCGTCTGAGATTCCAAAAGATTGGAAAGCAGCTGCTGTCATCCCCCTCTTCAAAGGAGGGGACACTCTTGACCCAAACTGCTACAGACCTATATCTATCCTACCCTGCCTTTCTAAGGTCTTTGAAAGCCAAGTCAACAAACAAATTACCGACCATTTCGAATCCCACCGCACCTTCTCCGCTATGCAAACTGGTTTCAAAGCTGGTCATGGGTGCACCTCAGCCACACTCAAGGTCCTAAATGATATCGTAACCGCCATCGATAAGAAACAATATTGTGCAAACGTATTCATTGACCTGGCCAAGGCTTTCGACTCTGTCAATCACCACATCCTCATCGGCAGACTCAACAGCCTTGGTTTCTCAAATGATTGCCTTGCCTGGCTCACCAACTACTTCTCTGATAGAGTTCAATGTGTCAAATCAGATGGCCTGTTGTCCGGGCCTCTGGTAGTCTCTATGGGGGTGCCACAGGGTTAAATTCTTGGGCCAACTCTTTTCTCTGTATACATCAATGATGTCGCTCTTGCTGCTGGTGGGTCTCTGATCCACCTCTATGCAGATGACACCATTCGGTATACTTCTGGCCCTTCTTTGGACACTGTGTTAACTACCCTCCAGACGAGCTTCAATGCCATACAACTCTCCTTCCGTGGCCTCCAACTGCTCTTAAATACAAGTAAAACTAAATGCATGCTCTTCAACCGATCGCTGCCCGCACCTGCCCGCCTGTCCAGCATCACTACTCTGGACGGTTCTGACTTAGAATATCTGGACAACTACAAATACCTAGGTGTCTGGTTAGGCTGTAAGATCTCCTTCCAGACTCACATCAAACATCTCCAATCCAAAGTGAAATCTCGAATTGGCTTCCTATTTCGCAACAAAGCATCCTTCACTCATGCTACCAAACATACACTTGTAAAACTGACCATCCTACCGATCCTCGACTTCGGCGATGTCATTTACAAAATAGCCTCCAATACCCTACTCAATAAACTGGATGAAGTCTATCACAGTGCCATCCGTTTTGTCACCAAAGCCCCATATATTACTCACCACTGCGACCTGTCTCGTTGGCTAGCCCTCGCTTCATACTCGCCAAACCCACTGGCTCCAGGTCATCTACAAGACCCTGCTAGGTAAAGTCCCCCCTTATCTCAGCTCACTGGTCACCGTAGCAGCACCCACCTTTAGCACACGCTCCAGCAGGTATATCTCTCTGGTCACCCCCAAAGCCAATTCCTCCTTTGGCCACCTCTCCTTCCAGTTCTCTGCTGCCAATGACTGGAACGAACTACAAAAATCTCTGAAACTGGAAACACTTATCTCCCTCACTAGCTTTAAGTACCAACTGTCAGAGCAGCTCACAGATCACTGCACCTGTACATAGCCCATCTATAATTTAGCCCAAACAACTACCACTTCCCCTACTGTATTTATTTATTTATTTTGCTCCTTAGCACCCCATTATTTCTGTTTCTATTTCTACTTTGCACTTTGTTCCACTTCCAATCTACCATTCCAGTGTTTTACTTGCTATATTATATTTACCTTGCCACCATGGCCTTTTTTGCCTTTACCTCCCTTATCTCACCTCATTTGCTCACATTGTATATAGACTTATTTTTCTACTGTATGTTTGTTTTACTCCATGTGTAACTCTGTGTTGTTGTATGTGTCGAACTGCTTTGCTTTATCTTGGCCAGGTCGCAATTGTGAATGAGAACTTGTTGTCAACTTGCCTACCTGGTTAAATAAAGGTGAAATAAAACAATTGGAGTCAATTGGAGGTGTACCTGTGGATGTATTTCAAGGCCTACCTTCAAACTCAGTGCCTCTTTGCTTGACATCATGGGAAAATCAAAAGAAATCAGCCAAGACCTCAACATTTAAAGGCAGTGCTACCAAATACTAATAAAGTGTATGCAAACTTCTGACCCACTGGGAATGTGATGAAAGAAATAAAAGCTGAAATAAATTATTCTCTACTATTATTCTGACATTTCACATTCTTAAAATAAAGTGGTGATACTAACTGACCTATGACAGGGAGTTTTTACTAGGATTAAATGTCAGCAATTGTGAAAAACTGAGTTTAAATATATTTGGCTAAGGTGTTTGTAAACTTCCAACTTCAATTGTATATGGTTGTGAACAGTAATTGTTAGTTGTTTTGGTTGTTTTGTTAAGTAGTTGTATGGTTCAGAAGTTGTGGTCTGTAGCTGTGTGAATGTGTTATATAGATCTGGTCAGTAGCTGTGGTTAGTAGTTATGTGGTTGTGGTCAGTACTTGTTTTCATTAGCTGTCAGTAGTTTTGAACAATATTTTTTGTAAGTAGTTGTGTGGTTCATTAGTTGTGGCCAGTGATTTTGTGGTTGTGTTCAGTTGTGGTCAGTTGTTGTGTTCAATAGTTAAGCGATTTGTTGTTGTGGTTAGTTGCTGTAGTCAGTTGTAGTCGTCAGTAGTGGACAGTAGTTGTGGTCTGTAGTTTTGTGGTCAGTAGCTGTGGTGAGTTATTTTGCGAAGTATTTTTGGTCAGTGGTGTGTGTTTGTTGTCAGTTGTTGTGTGGTTAATTACTTGTGGTCAGTAGTTAAGTTGTTTTGATCAGTTGTTTTGGTAAATAGTTGCGTGGTTCATTAGTTGTGGACTGTAGGTTTGTGGTTGTGGTCCATAGTTGTTGGCAGTAGTTGTGGTCAGTAGTTTTCATAAGTAGTTGTGTGGTTCAGTAGTTGCGGTCAGGAGTTGTGTGGTTTTCATCAATAGTTTGGGTAAGTAGTTGGTAGGTTCATTAGTTGCGGTGAGTAGTTTAGGGGTCATGGTCAGTATTTAATCAGTAGATGTGGTCAGTAGGCGTGAGAAGTTTTGTTCAGTCGGTTTGATAAGTAGCTGTGTGTTTGTGGTCAGTAGTTGTCAGTAGTTTTGTTGTTGTGGCCAGTCGTTGTGGTCAGTAGTTGTGGTCATTAGTTGTGGTCAGTTTTGGTCAGTATGTTTGGTAAGTGGTTGTGTGGTTCATTAGTTGTGGTCATTAGATGGGTCATAAGTTGTTTGGTTCAATAGTTTTGGTAAGTATTTGTGTGGTTGTGGTTGTTGTGGTAAGTAGTTTTAGTAAGTAGTTTTGATCAGTGTTTTTGGTAAGTAGTTGTGTGCTTCATTAGTTGTGGTCAGTAGTTGTGTGAATGTGGTATATAGATCTGGTCAGTAGCTGTGGTTACTAGTTTTGTGGCTGTGGTCAATACTTGTGGTCATTAGTTGTGGTCAGTACTTGTTTGGTTGTGGTCAGTAATTGTGTTCAGTAGTTGAGCGATTATGGTAAGTAGTTCTGATCAGTAATTTTGTTGTGGTTAGTTGATGTGGTCAGTTGTAGTCGTCAGTAGTGGTTAGCTGTTGTGGGTTGTAGTTTTGTGGTCAATAGTTCGGTGGTCAGTAGCTGTGTTGTTGTAGTCAGTGAATGTGTCCCTGTGGTTAGTAGTTGCGGTCAGAAGTTCTGTGGTTAGTAGTTTTGTGGTTGTGGTCATTAGTTGTGGTTTAATTGGTGTGGTCGTTAGTTGTGTGGTTTTGGTCAGTCATTTTCATAAGTAGATGTTTGGTTCAGTAGTTGTGGTTTGTAGTTGTGTGTTAGTTGTCAGCACTTGTGTATTTCATTAGTTGTGGTCAGTAGTTATGTTGTTGTGGTCAGTAGTTGTGTTGTTCAGTAGTTGTGTGGACAGTAGTTCTGCTCAGTTTTGTAACATCAGCTGAATGCTTTTTGCATGTTAAAAGATCCATTGTAAGATCATCCGCACATCTGGACAGTTTTTGTGTTTTGAGAACATGCTGTATCTGTTGTGATGTCCCCACATTGTTCTCACCAGACTCTTCCCACAACCTAATGAAACATTCTGGGAAGCTTCTGGTACCAGTGCTGTGGGAAAGGATGCTTAGCAGAGAAAGCTCAGTGGTGAGTGCAGTGGAGGTAGGAAGAAAGCAGAGAGACATACACTAATGTTCAAACGTTTGGGGTCACTTATAAAATGTCCTTGTTTTTGAAAGAAAAGCAAATTTTTTGTCCATTAAAATGACATCAAATTAATCAGAAATACAGTGTAGACATTGTTAATGTTGTAAATTACTATTGTAGCTAGAAACGGCTGATTGTTTATGGAATATCTACATAGGCGTACAGAGGCCCATTATCACTAACCATCACTCCTGTGTTCCAATGGCACGTTGTGTTAGCTAATCCACGTTTATCATTTTGAAATGCTAATTGATCATTAGAAAACCCTTTTGCAATTATGTTAGCACAGCTGAAAACTGTTGAGCTGATCAAAGAAGCAATAAAACTGGCCTTCTTTAGACTAGTTGAGTATCTGGAGCATCAGCATTTGTGGGTTCGATTACAGTCTCAAAATGGCTAGAAACAAAGGAGTTTCTTCTGAAACTCGTCAGTCTATTCTTGTTCTGAGAAATGAAGGCTTATAAATTATAAATTACACAAATTTAAGGAAATTGATTGCAAATACGGTAACTGTGGTTTGTTACCTTACTGTTTACATTTGAGTACTGAGTCATTTACTGTACGTACAGCAGGAGTTGTTGATTCAATGGTTGTAATTTTGATTGTACTGTACAGACTGACACACTTGCACTGACACACATGCACACATGCACACCCACATAAACGCCTACAAATGCACACGGACGGACCGACAGACAGACAGACAGACAGACAGACAGACAGACAGACAGACAGACAGACAGACAGACAGACAGACAGACAGACAGACAGACAGACAGACAGACAGACAGACAGACAGACAGACAGACAGACAACACACAAACAGTTCAATTTCAACAGGTGACAAAGCGTGAGAGCCAGAGCCAGCCTCTATCCGATTAAAGGGTGGCACTCACGCTTGGGTGCTATCACAAACACAATTAAGAGAACATTCTCATGCAAATAGCAAGAGCCCAACGTGCGCGATTATATGGTAATTGCTCGTCAACATCCTCTTTCAACACTGGCGTGATGGTATAAACTGGAAAAATATAATCAATAACTTACAAACCGATGAACTCAATGCATAGACCATGTGTTTGTTGGGAGTGTTAGGCTTCTCTTGGTGACCCAACTGTAGATGTGTTTTATAGTGGGAGAGCTCAGCCAAAACTCCTCGTCATCACTTTCATTGTGTTTGGTGTGGCAGAGCGGCTTTATATTCATTGATAGCTCTAGTGTCAATTCCTGGAATTTGAACAATTGTTGGCATGCCCTCAGACTTTGGAGAGCGAAAGGCGAGAGGGAGAGATCTGTTGCCATGGACCTAGTGCTTGTGTGTGTGCTACTGTATTTTCGGCATTACACTTCTTTAAAAATGCATCGACCATACCAACAGCAACCCCATAAATAGCACATATCACACATTACCAACAGACCATGTTACGAAGAAAACACCCAAATGAACGAATTAACAAACGGAGAGGAGAAGATCCGCAGGCGTTAAACTCAATTAGGTGGAAATGAACTGAAAGGTCTGGGATTTGCGAACTCTCCTCGTTTCTTTAATGTCACCCATGGCGGTGGCAGGCAGAAATTAAAGGGTGCTAGCGGGTTTGTGCTTCAGTGTTTGTTTACAAGGTCAGAGGAGCACCAAGGAGGAATAACAGATTTTTTGTATTTTACTGCAAACAAGCCTTTGTCAAGCCATTAACTGGGGGTATTCATTAGAAGCCCCCAAAATTAACAAAACTAATTGCTTCTTAACCCTTTCGGCTTCTCACATACACCCACACGGAGGCTTTCTCCCATGTTGCCCATTTATGTTTCAGTGAGTTGCCACAACAAGGAAGGCCACACTCGGCCCACTTACGCATGTGTCTCTCTTCATAAGAGCAGGCTCCAGCGCTTTGATACACATGGAAAAGAGGAGAGGAGGAGAACATCGAGGGACAGGAGGAGGTAAATGGAGAAAGAGAGGAGAGAGGGAGAGGTGGAGAGAGAGTTCCCCCTGGTTGTGGGCAGATGGGAGCATTGGACCCTGAAGCATTACTGTGCTCATCATTGGCTCATTATTAGCCGTTAATAAAGTCACCAAATATTGGCTTAGCAGGCCATGAGGGAGGGATGCAGCCAAATCCTCGAAAGAGAAAAGCTGTTAATGCAATGGTGTTACTTAGTGCTTTTCACATTTCAGTCCAGCGGGTTATTTAGCAAAACTTTTTTGTTGTTATGTGAAAACACAATTTGAAATCATTGGCCGACCATGAAGCGACTACGCATTGGGTTAGCAGGCTCAGTGGCCTGTAGGGAAGAGATGCAGCCAAATCCTCAAAAGAGAAAAAATGTGAGAGGGTCTAGGCCAAGAAGGAATGATAAGAGGGGCCTGAGTGTCCCCCTACGGACATAAAAAAGTACACGCAATCTCACCAACACTCACACAATCTCATCCAAAACATCTGCTCATTCAAACCCCTGCACGTATTGGTCATAGATTGGGGTACCAGGCTCTGTGGCCTGTCAGGGAGGTATGGACATAGCCAAATCCTCGAAAGAGAAAAGACAGTCCAAGAGGGAAACAACAAACTTTTGCAATCGCAAATGGCCCTCAGTCAACACTTCCATGTGAGGGATGAGCGCCAAAGGGCATAAAAAAACAGGCAAAAAATGCTATTATATCAACAGAAAGCTCTTGGTGAGCTCTATCAAGTTAAAATCCTTACCTGCATACAAATGTAGGGTAAAAACATGAAGACCCTGCAAACTGGACATAGGGTCACAGTAAAGAACTTGATTTTGTTGGTGCCAAAAAGGCATAATTGAATTCCTGAATCAGTAAATGTTTTTTATATTTGTATTCCCCAATTATATTTCTGAAAGATAATATTTTAGAAAACATATTAGGATATTTTAGATGCAGTTAACACTAGCAATTTAAATTGTGTTGTTGTTCTACTGCAAATTAAAATATACAGTGCATTCGGAAAGTATTCAGACCACTAGACTTTTTCCACATTTTCTTTACGTTACAGCATTATTCTAAAATGGATTCAAATAATTTTTTACCTCATCAGTCTACACACAATACCAAATAATGGCAAAGTGAAAATAGGTTTTTAGAAATGTTTGCAAATGTATTACATATAAAAAACAGAAATACCTTATTTACACAAACCCTTTGCTATGAGACTCGAAGTTGAGCTCAGTTGCATCCTGTTTCCAGTGATCATTCTTGAGCTGTTTCTACAACTTGACTGGAGTCCACCTGTGGTAAATTCAATTGATTGGACATGATTTGGAAAGGCACACACCTGTCTATATAAGGTCCCACATTTGACAGTGCATGTCAGAGCAAAAACCAAGCCATGAGGTCGAAGGAATTGTCCGTAGAGCTCCTACACAGGATAATGTCCAGGCACAGATCTGGGGAAGGGTACCAAATATATATTATATTTGAGATTCTTCAAAGTAGCCACCCTTTGCCTTGATGACAGCTTTGCACATTCTTGGCATTCTCTCAACCAGCCTCATGAGGTAGTCACCTGGAATGTATTTCAATTAAAATGTGTGCCTTGTAAAAAGTTAATTTGTGGAATTTATTTCCTTCTTAACGGGCTTGATCAGTTGTGTTGTGACAAGGTAGGGGTGGTAAACAGAATACAGCCCTATTTTGTAAAAGACCAAGTTCATATTATGGCAAGAACAGCTCAAATAAGCAAAGAGAAATGACAATGCATCATTACTTTTAGACATGAAGGTCAGTCAACCCAGAAAATGTCAAGAACTTAGGAAGTTTCTTCAAGTGCAATCGCAAAAACCCTCAATCGCTATGATGAAACTGGCTCTCATGAGGACCGCCACAGGAAACGAAGACCCAGAATTACCTCTGCTGCAGAGGATAAGTTCATTAGAGTTACCAGCCTATGAAATTGCAGCCCAAATAAATGCTTCACAGAGTTTAAGTAACAGACACATCTCAACATCAACTGTTCACAGTTGAGATTGCGTGAATCAGTCCTTCATGATCGAATTGCTGCAAAGAAACCAAGAGTAAAGGACACCAATAAGAAGAAGAGACTTGCTTGGGCCAAGAAACACAAGCAACGGACATTAGACCGGTGGAAATCTGTCCGTTGGTCTGATGAGTCCAAATGTGACATTTTTGGTTCCAACCACCATGTCTTTGTGAGACGCAGAGTAGGTGAACAGATGATCTCTACATGTGTGGTTGCCATCGTGATGCATGAAGGAGGAGGTGTGACGGTCTGGGGGTGCTTTGTTGGTGAAAATGTGATTTATTTAGAATTCAAGACACACTTAACCAGCATGGCTACAACAGCATTCTGCAGCGATACGCCTTCCCATCTGGTTTGTGCTTAGTGGGATTATAATTTGTTTTTCAACATGACAATGACCCAACACACCTCCAGGCTGTGTAAGGGCTATTTGACAAGAAGGAGAGTGGTGAAGTGCTGCATCAAATGACCTGGCCTCCACAATCACCTGACCTCAACCCAATTAAGATGGTTTGAGATGAGTTGGACCGCAGAGTGAAGGAAGAGCAGCCAACAAGTGCTCAGAATATGTGGGAACTCCTTCAAGACTGTTGGAAAAGCATTCCAGGTGAAGCTGGTTGAGAGAATGCCAAGAGTGTGCAAAGTTGTCATCAAGGCAAACAGTGGCTACTTTGAAGAATCTAAAATCTAGAATCAATTTTCATTTGTATAACACTTTTCTGGTTGCTACATCAATCAATCAATCAATCAATTAATCAATCAAATGTTTTTATAAAGCCCTTTTTACATCAGCCGATGTCACAAAGTGCTATATAGAAACCCAGTCTAAAACCCCAAACAGCAAGCAATGCAGATGTAGCAGCATGGTGGTCGAATTGTGAGACACAGAGTAGGTGAACAGATGATCTCTACATGTGTGGTTGCCATCGTGATGCAGGCACCTAGGAGGAAACCTAGAAAGGAACCAAGCTCTGAGGGGTGGCCAGTCCTCTTCTGGCTGTGCCGGGTGGAGATTATAACAGTACATGGCCAAGATGTTCAAACGTTTATAGATGGCCAACAGGGTCAAATAATAATAATCACAATGGCTGTAGAGGGTGCCACAGGTCAGCACCTCAGGAGTAAATGTCAGTTGGCTTTTCATAGCCGATCATTCAGAGTTACAGACAGCAGGTGCGATAGAGAGAGAGTGCCGAAAACAGCAGGTCCTTTACTTTTCCCACATTTTGTTACATTACAGCCTTATTATAAAATTGATAATCAATGTTTTTCCTCATCAATCTACACACAAAACCCAATAAATTACAAAGCGTAGCACGTCCGGTTAACAGGTCAGAGTTTCATAGCCGCAGGTAGAACAGTTGAAACTAGAGCGGCAGCACGACCAGGTGGACTGGGGACAGCAAGGAGTCATCAGGCCAGGTAGTCCTGAGGCATGGTCCTCTGGCTCAGGTCCTCCGAGAGAAGAGAAAGAGAAAGAGAGAGAGAAAGAGAGAGAGAGAGAATTAGAGGGAGCATACTTAAATTCACACAGGACTCCGGATAAGACAGGAGAAATGTTCCAGATATAACAAACTGACCCTAGCCCCCGATACATAAAATACATGATTCCATATGTTTTATTTCATAGTTTTGATGTCTTCACTATTATTCTACAATATAGAAAATAGTACAAATAAATAAAAACCCTTGAATGAGTAGGTGTGTCCAGACTTTTGACTGGTACTGTATATATATTTCTAAACCCTCACACGGGCCTACGGAGCATTAACCTCTTAAGGGGAACTGCCCCTCCCAACCTTCTTGCTAAGCTCAAACCCTACATCCCAGCCCGAGTACACGATTCTGCCTCCTCTGGTCTGTTGGCCATCCCACCACTACAGGAGTTCAGCGCCCACTCAGCTGAGTAAAATCTTTTCTCTGGCCTGGCAACTCAATGGTGGAACCAACTTCCCCCTGATGCTAGGACAGCAGAGTCCCTTCCCATCTTTCAAAGAGTATCTTAAATAAAACATCTCAGTCAGTCTCACCCCCCCCCCCAAAAAAAATGACACTTTTGCTGTGCTAGTTGCACTAACTTTGATGATAACTTCTTAATTGAGGAAAGATGTACTTACTATGACTGTGATATGTGGTTGTCTCACCTATGTAGCTTTCTTAATATGAATGCACTAACTGTAAGTCTATCTGGATCAGAGCGTCTGCTAAATTACTAAAATGTAATGTAAAATGTATATAGCAATCTGAAGCCCAACTACTATTGGTTGCTGTGCTCAGCATGACTGTAATGAATTCGGCCTGGAACACCGACACAATCTCATCCAAACCATGTGCTCACCCATACCCTGCATGCGTACTGGCCATAGATTTGGTTAGCAGGCTCAGTGGCCAGCTGGGGAGGGATGGGCACAGCCAAATCTTCGAAAGAGAAAAGAGGGACTAGGCCAAGAGGGAATGATAATAGGGGAAAAACAAACTTTTGCAATCGCAAATGGCCCTCATTCAAGAGTTCCATTGGTCTGAGTGGCTTCCTGCCGACATGAAAACTTACACAGACACCCGTACAGGCACAAACAAAATATCTGTATAGGCAGGAATGCAGCCAAGTCCTTGAAAGAGAAAAAATGTACAACAGACCAAGAGGTAATACTGTGTTTTTCAGTGTACCTAAGAAAACCCTTCAGCAGTTTGTTATTCATGATATACTTTGGGCTCTCATGCCTATTATTTTGTATGTTTTAATGGTTTTCAAAAAAATGAATGGCAACATTTTTATATAAGCAAATTCATTTGATTTCATCCTTCCACAAAGGATATGGTAACTGATGCTATGCCAAACAAAACTGCATAAGAACCACATACACTGGGAAGCGCATGGGGATACAGCAGCTCCGTTTTGTACTGTCAAAACTGTGATTATATGTGGAAGCCAGACAACATAGTTTAAATTAAGGCTTTAAAATCGATAGATCAATATATCCCCAACCAACCGGGAGAGAGTGAGTGTTCAGTTAAACACAACAGCGAACCAATCTGTGAGTAATGCAACACTGAGACTCGAACCCAACAACCCATGGCTTACCTTAGTGGAAAAGACAAAGTACAACTTGGAGATGCAAATGAGAGCAATGAACAGCTGAAGGATATCCAGAAAAATATTGCTAAAATAATCTCAATGCTCACCAAAACAAACAAACTGTTACAATATGTTGTTAAAAAAGTAGATTTGCTCGAAAGGAATGTTGAGTCTATTGTCTCAGATATGCATATACATGGGGGGTGCGTGGACGAGCAAGACAACAAAATTGGCCAACTACAAACTTTTGTAGATGAACTGGATCAGCTAGAAAACAGATCGATAATAACATGAGAATATTGTCCCTATCAAATCAAATCAAATCAAATGTATTTGTCACATACACATGGTTAGCAGGTGTTAATGCAAGTGTGGCGAAATGCTTGTGCTTCTAGTTCCGACCATGCAGTAATATCTAAGAAGTAATATAACCTAACAATTTCAGAAAAACTACCTTATCCTCTATGGGCTAGGCGGGACGAATTCGTCCCACCTACGTAACAGGTAGCCTTCCCTGTAGCTCAGTTGGTAGAGCATGGTGTTTGCAACACCAGGGTTGTGGGTTCGATTCCCACGGGGGGCCAGCACAGGAAAAAAATACAAATATGAAATGTATGCATTCACTACTGTAAGTCGCTCTGGATAAGAGCGTCTGCTAAATGACTAAAAATGTAAAATGTAAAAATGTAACAGCCACTTGAAACCTGTGGCGCGATTTTCAAAACCTTAAAAATCCTATTACTTCAATTTCTCAAACATATGACTATTTTACAGCTATTTAAAGACAAGACTCTCGTTAATCTAACCACACTGTCCGATTTCAAAAAGGCTTTACAACGAAAGCAAAACATTAGATTATGTCAGCAGAGTACCAAGCCAGAAATAATCAGACACCCATTTTTCAAGCTAGCATATAATGTCACCAAAACCCAGAAGACAGCTAAATGCAGCACTTACCTTTGATGATCTTCATCAGATGACAACCCTAGGACATTATGTTATACAATACATGCATGTTTTGTTCAATCAAGTTCATATTTATATCAAAAACCAGCTTTTTACATTAGCATGTGACGTTCAGAACTAGCATACCCCCGCAAACTTCCGGGGAATTCGCTAACATTTTACTAAATTACTCACGATAAACGTTCACAAAAAGCATAACAATTATTTTAAGAATTATAGATACAGACCTCCTCTATGCACTCGATATGTCCGATTTTAAAATAGCTTTTTGGTGAAAGCACATTTTGCAATATTCTAAGTACATAGCCCAGGCATCACGGGCTAGCTATTTAGACACCCGGCAAGTTTAGCACTCACCATAATCATATTTACTATTATAAAAGTTTGATTACCTTTTGTTGTCTTCGTCAGAATGCACTCCCAGGACTGCTACTTCAATAACAAATGTTGGTTTGGTCCAAAATAATCCATCGTTATATCCGAATAGCGGCGTTTTGTTCGTGCGTTCCAGACACTATCCGAAATGGTAAAGAAGGGCGCAATTCATGACAAAAAAATTCTAAATATTCCATTACCGTACTTCGAAGCATGTCAACCGCTGTTTAAAATCAATTTTTACGCCATTTTTCTCGTAGAAAAGCGATAATATTCCGACAGGGAATCTCCTTTTCGGCAAACAGAGGAAAAAATCACAAAGGCGGGGGCGGTCGGGTCACGCGCCTAAGCCCAGAGTCCCTTGATCGGCCACTTGAGAAAGGCGATAATGTGTTTCAGCCTGGGGCTGGGATGACGACATTCTGTTTTTTCTCGGGCTCTGAGCGCCTATGGACGACGTAGGAAGTGTCACGTTAGAGCAGAGATCCTTAGTAAAAGATAGAGATGGAAAAGAAGTTCAAGAAATGGTCAGACAGGCCACTTCCTGTAAAGGAATCTCTCAGGTTTTGACCTGCCATTTGAGTTCTGTTATACTCACAGACACCATTCAAACAGTTTTAGAAACTTTAGGGTGTTTTCTATCCATATGTAATAAGTATATGCATATTCTAGTTACTGGGTAGGAGTGGTAACCAGATTAAATCGGGTATGTTTTTTATCCAGCCGTGTCAATACTGCCCCCTAGCCCTAACAGGTTATACACACAAGTGTAAAGGAATGAATATGAATATGTACATAAAAATATATAAATGAGTGATGGCCGAACGGCATAGGCAAGATGCAGTAGATGGTATAGAGTACAGTATATACATATGAGATGAGCAATGTAGGGTATGAGAATATTATATAAAGTGGCATTGTTTAAAGTGGCTAGTGATACATTTAATTACATCAGATGGCAAGATGCAGTAGATGGTATAGCGTACAGTATATACATAAGAGATGAGTAATGTAGTGTAAGTAGACATTATATAATATAAAGTGTCTAGTGATACATTGATTACATACATTTTTCCATTATTAAAGTCGGTGGAGTTGAGTCAGTATGTTGGCAGCAGCCACTCAATGTTAGTGATGGCTGTTTAACCTCTTGGGGCTAGGTGGGACGCTAGCGTGCCACCTGTGGTGCACTCCATCAACAGCAGGTGCATTTCAAGAGCGGCAAATTTGAATCCAAATAAATGTCAAAATTCAAATTTTTCAAAAATACAACTATGTTACACCATTTGAAAGATAAACATCTCCTTAATCTAACCACGTTTTACGATTTCAAAAAGGTTTTACGGCGAAAGCATAAATTTAGAGTATGTTAGGACAGTACATTTACAAGAGTTGTGTGTAATGTTTTGTCAAGTCAAAGACAGGGTCACCAAAACCATAAAACCAGCTAAAATGATACACTAACCTTTTACAATCTCCATCAGATGACACTCCTAGGACATTATGTTAGACAATGCATGCATTTTTAGTTCTATCAAGTTCATATTTATATACAAAAACAGCGTTTTACTATGGCATTGATGTTGAGGAAATCGTTTCCCTCCAATAACCGGCAGTCAAGTCAGCGTCAGAAATTAAATAATTAAAATTAGAAAACATTGTTAAAATATTATATTGTCATTTAAAGAATTATAGATTTACATCTTTTGAACGCAATCAACTTGCCAGATTTAAAAATAACCTTACTGGGAAATCACACTTTGCAATAATCTGAGCACTGTGCCCAGAAAAATACGCGTTGCGATACAGACTAGACGTCATGTTGGGGAGATCTAAAATCGAAAATACTATGTAAATAATCCATTACCTTTGATTCTCTTCATCAGATGTCACTTCCAGGTATCACAGGTCCATAACGAATGTAGTTTTGTTCAAAAAAGCTCATCATTTATGTCCAAAAATCTCCGTCTCGTTAGCACATGATGTAAGCCAGCCGGACTTCTCGTCATGAACGAGGGGAAAAAATATATTTCCGTTCGTTCAAACATGTCAAACGTTGTATAGCATAAATCATTAGGGCCTTTTTTAACCAGAACATGAATAATATTCAAGGTGGACGAATGCATAGCCTTTTATAACGTATTGGAACGAGGGTACCCAACATGAAGTAGCGCGCCAGGTGTCTAATGGGACATCACCGTTCCATGGCTCTTGTTCGGTCAGATCTCCCTCCAGAAGACTCAAAACACTTTGTAAAGGCTGGTGACATCTAGTGGAAGCAATAGGAAGTGCCAAAATATTCCTAAACCCCTGTGTCTTTCAATGGGATAGCTTTAAAGTCAATACAACACATCAGGTATCCACTTCCTGTCAGAAAATGTCTCAGGGTTTTGCCTGCCAAATGAGTTCTGTTATACTCACAGACACCATTCAAACAGTTTTGGAAACTTTAGAGTGTTTTCTATCCATATATAATAAGTATATGCATATTCTAGTTACTGGGTAGGATTAGTAACCAGATTAAATCGGGTACATTTTTTTTATCCAGACGTGCAAATGCTGCCCCCTAGACCCAACAGGTTAACAGTCTGATGGCCTTGAGATAGAAGCTGTTTTTCAGTCTCTCAGTCCCTGCTTTGATGCACATGTACTGACCTCGCCTTCTGGATGATAGCGGGGTGAACAGGCAGTGGCTCGGGTGGTTGTTGTCTTTGATTATCTTTTTGGCCTTCCTGTGACATCGGGTGGTGTAGGTGTCCTGGAGGGCAGGCAGTTTGCCCCTGGTGATACGTTGTGCAGACCTCATTATCCTCTGGAGAGCCTTCCGGTTATGGGCGGAGCAGCTGCCGTACCAGGCGGTGATACAGCCCGACAGGATGCTCTGGATTGTGCATCTGTAAAAGTTTGTGAGTGTTTTTGGTGACAAGCTGAATTTCTTCAGCCTCCTGAGGTTGAAGAGGCGCTGCTGCGCCTTCTTCACCACGCTGTCTGTGTGGGTGGACCATTTCAGTTTGTCCGTGATGTGTACCCCGAGGAACTTAAAACTCTCCACCCTCTCCACTTCTGTCCCGTCAATGTAGATAGGGGGCTGCTCCCTCTGCTGTTTCCTGAAGTCCACGATCATCTCCTTTGTCTTGTTGACATTGAGTGTGAGGTTATTTTCCTGACACCACACTCCTAGGGCCCTCACCTCCTCCCTGTAGGCCGTCTCATCGTTGTTGGTAATCAAGCCCACCACTGTAGTGTCGTCTGCAAACTTGATGATTGAGTTGGAGGCGTGCATGGCCATGCAGTCATCGGTGAACAGGGAGTACAGTAGAGGACTGAGAACGCACCCTTGTGGGGACCCAGTGTTGAGGTTCAGCGGGGTGGAGATGTTGTTACCTACCCTCACCACCTGGGGGCGGCCCGTCAGGAAGTCCAGGACCCAGTTGCACAGGGCGGGGTCGAGACCCAGGGTCTCGAGCTTAATGACGAGTTTGGAGGGTACTATGGTGTTAAATGCTGAGCTGTAATCGATGAACAGCATTCTTACATAGGTATTCCTCTTGTCCAGATGGGTTAGGGCAGTGTGCAGTGTGATGGCGATTGCGTCGTCTGTGGACCTATTGCGGCGGTAAGCAAATTGGAGTGGGTCTAGGGTGTCAGGTAGGGTGGAGGTGATATGGTCCTTTACTTGTCTCTCAAAGCACTTCATGATGACGGAAGTGAGTGCTACAGGGCGGTACCCGAAGATGAGGATAAAGGACACTTCCATCTATGTGATCAAGCTGATATTGGAAGAGCTTGGCATGGATGTATCACACAAGGATCTGGAGCGATGCCATCGGATCGGCATGAAGCAGAAGAAAGTTAAATACCCTCAGGGAACCTGTCTGCTAGGCTGAGGAAAAAATCCAAGCAATTCATTCTGATCAGACATTCTCTGGTGGAAAAAGGAATCAAGTCTCAACTATGATTTGTGGCAGTACTGTGTGTATGGAAGGGAACACAGAGAATGGAGTTCACAAGCGCCAATGAAGCTCTGAACTGGCTGCAGAATACTCCACATGGACACTGAAAAGACAATATAAAAGAGGAAATACAGCATGTTAGTCAATACTTATCAAAAATTGTTCTATGGATGTGTGTGTGTGGGCGAGAGAGTGTGAATGTGTGTATGTGTGGGTATGTGTCTGTGCATATGTATGGGAGAGTGAAGGATCGTGAACATGAATATGTGTAGGAGGGCATGAGAGAATGGGTGGCCTGAGACATAGGGTATGTGTTGTGTGTGAATGAAGGAGAATGGACGAGTAAGTAGATGTACAGTATAGAGGGGTTTAAATGTGTTTGAGAATTAGGAAGGGGTTGAAATACGGAGGGTGGGATAAACTTTGCCTGGGTGCGTAAGAGAGGGCAAGGACGGGAGGTGGTGACAAGCTTGGCTTTGGGGGGAAGGGGTGTAAGTATGGGAGGGTGGGACAAGCTTGGCTTGGGGGGCAAGGGGGAGTAAAGATGGGAGGTGGTGACAAGCTTGGCTTTGGGAGGTAAGGGGGAGTAAAGATGGGAGGTGGGGATAAGCTTGGCTGGGGGGGCATGGGGGAGTAAAGATGGGAGGGTGGGACACGCTTGGCTTGGGGGGGCAAGGGGGAGTAAAGATGGGAGGGTGGGGCACGCTTGGCTTTGGGGGGTAAGTGTGGGTAAGTATGGGAGGGTGGAACAAGCTTGGCTTGGGGGGGCAAGGGGGAGTAAAGATGGGAGGTGGGGATAAGCTTGGCTTTGGGGGTAAGTGTGGGTAAGTATGGGAGGGTGGGACAAGCTTGACTTGGGGGGGCAAGGGGGAGTAAAGATGGGAGGGTGGGACAAGCTTTCCTTGGGTGTGTTACAAGGGAGTGAACAGGGAGGGGTGGTAGAGAAGGAGGGATTTGGATTGGTAGAGAGAGAAGGACGGACTTAATTATACTACAATGTAATTGTTTTTTTATGACTGTTGTAAAATGAATAAGAGTTCTGGACAGATTAGGAAAGGATGTCCAATCATTATTTTTCCTTGCTTGTCATTACAACTAAGATTTAATGGTGGTTATTGGTGAGAATGGAGAGGGGCTTTATCCGGAGGAATGGGATGGGGTGACTGGGAGGGCATCAGACACTTCTCTGAGGTGTGCGTGGGGCCTCCACTCATCCCATTTCAGTCTCTTGGAGGACCCACTCACCCCAAGTAGACCCCCACCAGTCACTACACTATATAAATTAAATTAAGGTAATACAAACCAAACACAGATTGTAAATGGCGGTTTTCTTAAAATGTCTGTACAATGTGTGTGCAATGTATGTATCCACAGATTGTTTGGGTACATTAGAAGAAGTGTCAGAGCTAAAACTCCCTAAAAAGACATAGCGTTTCAAGTACAAACACGTACATTGATCTATTTAAAAAAATATATATATTATGTCTGCTCAGCCCTCAGCCTACATGCTCTATATATGTAATGTATACAATAACTATGTATTTATACTATGATCCTCCCATTCTATGGAATGCCAATCACCCTCATATGTCATGTCTGCTAGAATATTGTACTTGGTTCTTCAAATAGGGTAAACTTTGATTCTATACAAGTAAAGACCAACAAAATCCAACTTATCACATGGAATGTGCACGGCCCCATCATGGGGAGAAAAAGCATATGGTTCTCAAATACTTAAAGAGATTGTCAGCAGATGTGAGTTACATTTAAAAAAAGGAGAAATAGAACATTTAAAGAGGAGCTAGGTTGGATAGACCTATTGTACTAGGCATCCTGATAAATAAGAATACACTATTTTCCCTTATATCCCAGCAAATGGACCAAGGCTGTTTTCTAATGTTGAATTGTATGGTGAAAAATACACATCAATTTCATTGTATATCCCACCATGGGCATATCTGTTTTTTTTTAGATATAATTCAAGCTAAATTAGATCAAATCCAGAAAGGAAATATTATATTAGCAGGTGACCTAAACAATACATTCGATAAGATTGACAGAGGTAGTAATAAAAAAGGCAAATTTAGGGAGCCTCCAAAGAGGAAAATATCTACAAATGATTTACAGAACACCTGGATATTATTATTCCCAACTGCAAAAGACTATTCCTTTTTTCACAAAGTAAGAAAAGATATTAAAGTATTGATTACATTTTTATTATCAAAAAATGCACTCACGAATTTGCTGGATTAAAAAATGTATGATATAGTGATATCGGATCATTCTCCGGTATCATGTTAACTCTTACATCTAGACGTTCCGCTAGCGGAACACCTGCTCCAATAGCCAATGATGGGCGTAGCGCGAATTACAAATTCCTCAAAAATACAAAAACTTCAATTTTTCAAACATATGACTAATTTACACCATTTTAAAGACAAGACTCTCCTTTATCTAACCACACTGTCCGATTTCAAAAAGGCTTTACAACGAAAGCAAAACATTAGATTATGTCAGCAGAGTACCCAGCCAGAAATAATCAGACACCCATTTTTCAAGCTAGCATATAATGTCACATAAATCCAAACCACAGCTAAATGCAGCACTAACCTTTGATGATCTTCATCAGATGACACCCCTAGGACATTATGTTATACAATACATGCATGTTTTGTTCAATCAAGTTCATATTTATATCAAAAACCAGCTTTTTACATTAGCATGTGACGTTCAGAACTAGCATACCCCCCGCAAACATCCGGTGAATTTACTAAATTACTCACAATAAACGTTCACAAAAAACATAACAATTATTTAAAGAACTATAGATACAGAACTCCTCTATGCACTCGCTATGTCCGATTTTAAAATAGCTTTTCGGTGAAAGCACATTTTGCAATATTCTCAGTAGATAGCCCGGCATCACAAGGCTAGCTATTTAGACACCCAGCAAGTTTAGCACTCACCAAAGTCAGATTTACTATAAGAAAAAATGTTATTACCTTTGCTGTTCTTTGTCAGAATGCACTCCCAGGACTTCTACTTCAATAACAAATGTTGGTTTGGTCCCAAATAATCCATTGTTATATCCAAATAGCGGCGTTTTGTTCGTGCGTTCAAGACACTATCCGAATGGTAAAGAAGGGTGACGAGCACGACGCATTTCGTGCCAAAAAAATTCTAAATATTCCATTACCCTACCTTGAAGCATGTCAACCGCTGTTTAAAATCAATTTTTACGCCATTTTTCTCGTAAGAAAGCGATAATATTCCGACCGGGAATCTGCGTTTAGGTAAAAAGACGAAAGAAATAAAGCATGGGGTTGACTCGTGCACGCGCCTAAGCCCATTGTCCTCTGATCGGCCACTTACCAAAGGTGATAATGTGTTTCTGCCAGAGGCTGCCTCGATATCATTCAGCTTTTTCCCGGGATCTGAGAGCCTATGGGAGCCGTAGGAAGTGTCACGTTACAGCAAAGATCCTCAGTCTTCAATAAAAAGAGCCAAGATGAACAAGAACTTGTCAGACAGGTCACTTCCTGTATGGAATCTTCTCAGGTTTTTGCCTGCCATATGAGTTCTGTTATACTCACAGACACCATTCAAACAGTTTTAGAAACTTTAGGGTGTTTTCTATCCAAAGCCAATAATTATATGCATATTCTAGTTTCTGGGCAGGAGTAATAATCAGATTAAATCGGGTACGTTTTTTATCCGGCCGTGAAAATACTGCCCCCTAGCCATAACAGGTTAATTACACCAATAGAAAATACACTTACCGACAGAGTTTGGAGAATAAACAGGCTGCATCCTCTAGACCCGAAATGTATTAAATATGTAAACAAAACAAAAACAAAAAACCTTAACCATTACAAATGTAGACATGAAGGACAGAGAAAAGCCAGACCCCGATAACATTTGGGATCCTTTTAAGGTGTACATTAGGGGAACGATAATCTCATACTCGGCAAAAGTTAAGTCTAATTTAGAAATTACAATTGAAGAAAAATCTATCACTATCTTAGAAAAAGCCCATAAAAAATATTTACAAGGTAAAGAAGAAGCAAGAATTCATTATTTTCTTTTTGAAGAGAGCCAACAGCTAAAGGTTAAACTCAAATAAAGCATACTACTTAATGGCAAATACACCTGGTAAATATCTCACAGTTCTCACAAATTAACACATGCTAAACCAGTTATAAATTATAAAAAGATAGAGACACAAAAGCGGTAATTAGGAACAACAATGCAATTAATTACAATTTAAAAAATCTTCTTTGAAAATGTACATAAATCAGAATTAAACAACGGTTGGACGGATCCTATAGCCTTCTTAGACTCAACAACTGAAACAATATTCAGCAGACAAAACAGAATCAAGAAAAACAGAGATCACCCAAGAATAAATATTAGATACTGTAAAAATATTTGCATGGAGAAAAGCAGGAGGAATGGATGGCTTTCCCATACAATTCTATCCAACATTTTGGGACGAAATAGCCCCCCTATTTACACAATTGACAACACATTTCAGTACTTCATTCAATTCAGTACTTCCTAGTTGTATGTATCAAACAGTTACAGTGCCTATAGAAAATGTACACCCCTGGAACTTTTTCACATTTTGGTGCCTTAAAATTAAATATAAAAAGGGTTCAATTAGATTTTATTCCTACAGATCTACACAACCTACTCCACATTTTCAAAGTGAAAAAGTTATAGAACATCCCCGAACCCCCTCCATATAATATAAATTTTTCTGAAATATCATAACTGAATATATCTCCAACCCCCTGACTTAATACTTGGTGGAAGCCCCTTTGGTAGCTGTTAAAGCTTTCAATCATTTTCATTAAGATTATACCTTTCTAACCTTTCTGAGTATAACCTTTTTTGGCAAGACAGATCTTCCAAAGGTGGGGGAGTGGCAATCTTTACCAAGGATCACCTTCAGTGCTCGGTTGTCTCCACCAAGTCTGTCCCCAAACAATTTGATTTGCTGGTTTATTGCATTAAACTTTCAAACAGCTCTTTGTTGACTGTTGACTAAGCTCTCTCCTGGTTTCTTACAATAAGTCTGAATTTGTCCTGCTCGGTGACCCAAACTGGGACATGCTTAAAACTTCTTTGGGATTGGTGTCCCATCCACGGGATGGTTAACTTGTTATGGATAGGGGGCAGTATTTTCACGGCCGGATAAAAAACGTACCCGATTTAATCTGGTATTACTCCTGCCCAGAAACTAGAATATGCATATAATTAGCAGCTTTGGATAGAAAACACTCCAAAGTTTCTAAAACTGTTTGAATGGTGTCTGTGAGTATAACAGAACTCAAATGGCAGGCCAAAACCTGAGAAGATTCTGTACAGGAAGTAACCTGTCTGACCATTTCTTGGCCTTCTTTGTCATCTCTATCCAAAACAGAGGATCTCTGCTGTAACGTGACACTTTCTAAGGCTCCCATAGGCTCTCAGAAGGCGCCAGAACGTTGAATGATGACTCTGCAGTCTCTTGCTGAAAAAAAGTAGCGCATTTGGTAAGTGGTCGATCGGAGAACAATGAGACGGGTGTGCGCGTGCACATGAAGAGTCCATTTTACTTATTCAGTCTTTGAACGAAAACAACGACTTCCGGTTGGAATATTATCGCTATTTTACAAATTGCATAAAAATGTATTTTAAACAGCGTTATACATGCTTCGAAGTACGGTAATGGAATATTTTTAATTTTTTTGTCACGAAATGCGCTGGCGCGTCACCCTTCGTTACCCTTCGGATAGTGTCTTGAACGCACGAACAAAACGCCGCTGTTTGGATATAACTATGGATTATTTGGAACCAAACCAACATTTGTTGTTGAAGTAGAAGTCCTGGGAGTGCATTCTGATGAAGAACAGCAAAGGTAATCCAATTTTTCTTATAGTAAATCTAAGTTTGGTGAGTACCAAACTTGGTGGGTGTCAAAATAGCTAGCCTGTGATGGCCGGGCTATCTACTCAGAATATTGCAAAATGTGCTTTCACCGAAAAGCTATTTTAAAATCGGACACCACGATTGCATAAAGGAGTTCTGTATCTACAATTCTTTAAATAATTGTTATGTTTTTTGTGAACGTTTATCGTGAGTAATTTAGTAAATTCACCGGAAGTTTTCGGTGGGAATGCTAGTTCTGAACGTCACATGCTAATGTAAAAAGCTGGTTTTTGATATAAATATGAACTTCATTGAACAAAACATTGATGTATTGTATAACATAATGTCCTAGGAGTGTCATCTGATGAAGATCATCAAAGGTTAGTGCTGCATTTAGCTGTGGTTTTGGTTTTTGTGACATTATATGCTAGCTGCATTCAAGACACTATCCGAAAGGGTAAATAAGGGTGACGAGCACGGCGCATTTCGTGACAAAAAATTTCTAAATATTCCATTACCGTACTTCGAAGCATGTCAACCGCTGTTTAAAATAAATTTTTATGCCATTTTTCTCGTAAAAAAGCGATAATATTCCGACCGGGAAAGCGTGTATACGTACAAAGAGAGAGAAAATAAAAACATCTCGTGCCCTCGTGCACGAGCCTGAGTCTCAAAGTACTCTGACCGGCCACTATCCAAACGCGATAATGTGTTTCAGCCTGGGGCTGCCTCGATATCATTCAGCTTTTTCCTGGGCTCTGAGAGCCTATGGGAGCCGTAGGAAGTGTCACGTTACAGCAAAGATCCTCAGTCTTCAATAAACAGAGAGAAGAACAAGATCTTGTCAGAGAGGGCACTTCCTGTAAGGAATCTTCTCAGGTTTTTGCCTGCCATATGAGTTCTGTTATACTCACAGACACCATTCAAACAGTTTTAGAAACTTTAGAATGTTTTCTATCCAAAGCCAATAATTATATGCATATTCTAGTTACTGGGCAGGAGTAGTAACCAGATTAAATCGGGTACGTTTTTTATCCGGCCGTGTCAATACTGCCCCCTAGCCCTAACAGGTTAACCTCTATGGGCTAGGTGGGACGCTAGCGTGCCACCCGTGGTGCACTCCATCAACAGCAGGTGCATTTCAAGAGCGGCAAATTTGAATCCAAATAAATGTCAAAATTCAAATTTTTCAAACATACAACAATTTTACACCCTTTGAAAGATAAACATCTCCTTAATCTAACCACGTTTTACGATTTCAAAAAGGTTTTACGGCGAAAGCATAAATTTAGAGTATGTTAGGACAGTACATTTACAAGAGTTGTGTGTAATGTTTTGTCGATTCAAAGACAGGGTCACCAAAACCATAAAACCAGCTAAAATGATGCACTAACCTTTTACAATCTCCATCAGATGACACTCCTAGGACATTATGTTAGACAATGCATGCATTTTTAGTTCTATCAAGTTCATATTTATATCCAAAAACAGCGTTTTACTATGGCATTGATGTTGAGGAAATCGTTTCCCTCCAATAACCGGCATTCAAGTCAGCGTCACAAATTAAATAATTAAAATTAGAAAACATTGGTAAAATATTATATTGTCATTTAAAGAATTATAGATTTACATCTCTTGAACGCAATCAACTTGCCAGATTTAAAAATAACCTTACTGGGAAATCACACTTTGCAATAATCTGAGCACTGCACCCAGAAAAATACGCGTTGCGATACAGACTAGACGTCATGTTGGGGAGATCTAAAATCGAAAATACTATGTAAATAATCCATTACCTTTGATTCTCTTCATCAGATGTCACTTCCAGGTATCACAGGTCCATAACGAATGTAGTTTTGTTCAAAAAAGCTCATCATTTATGTCCAAAAATCTCAGTCTTGTTAGCACATGATCTAAGCCAGCCGGATTTCTCGTCATGAACGAGGGGAAAAAATATATTTACGTTCGTTCAAACATGTCAAACGTTGTATAGCATAAATCATTAGGGCCTTTTTTAACCAGAACATGAATAATATTCAAGGTGGACGAATGCATACTCTTTTATAACGTATTGGAACGAGGGTACCCAACATGAACTCGCGCGCCAGGTGTCTAATGGGACATCATCGTTCCATGGCTCTTGTTCGGTCAGATCTCCCTCCAGAAGACTCAAAACACTTTGTAAAGGCTGGTGACATCTAGTGGAAGCAATAGGAAGTGCCAAAATATTCCTCAGCCCCTGTGCTTTTCAATGGGATAGGTTTAAAGGTAATACAACACATCAGGTATCCACTTCCTGTCAGAAAATGTCTCAGGGTTTTGCCTGCCAAATGAGTTCTGTTATACTCACAGACACCATTCAAACAGTTTTAGAAACTTTAGAGTGTTTTCTATCCATATATAATAAGTATATGCATATTCTAGTTACTGGGTAGGATTAGTAACCAGATTAAATCGGGTACATTTTTTTTATCCAGACGTGCAAATGCTGCCCCCTAGCCCTAACAGGTTAAAGACCTGGAGAATAAACCCTCCTCCTCACAGGGGCCCATGTCCCTTAATGTTTATGATGTGGTTGTTACTGACAAGAAGCACATAGCTGAGCTCTTTAATCACCACTTCATTAAGTCAGGATTCCTATTAGACTCAGCCATTCCTCCTTGCCCTTCCAACATTTCCTCATCTTCCACCCCTTCTAATGCGACTAGCCCCGATGCTCCTCCCTCTTATTCCCCTGCCCCGCTACAAAGTTTCTCCCTGCTGGCAATCACTGAGTCCAAGGTGCTAAAGGAGCTCCTTAAACTTGACCCCCAAAAACCATCTGGGTTGGATGGTTTAGACCCTTTATTGTTTAAGGTTGCTGCCCCTATCATCGCCAAGCTTATCTCTGACCTTTTTAACGTGTCTCTCCACTCTGGGGAGGTTCCCATTACTTGGAAGGCAGCCACATTGCATCCTTTATTTAAAGGGGGAGATCAAGCTGATCCTAACTGTTATTAAAGGCCTATTTCTATTTTGCCCTGTTTATCAAAAGTGTTGGAAAAACTTGTCAATAATCAACTGACTGGCTTTCCTGATAGTCTATAGTATTCTCTTTTGTTTGCAATCTGGTTTCCGCTCAGGTTAACCTCTATGGGCTAGGTGGGACGCTAGCGTGCCACCCGTGGTGCACTCCATCAACAGCAGGTGCATTTCAAGAGCGGCAAATTTGAATCCAAATAAATGTCAAAATTCACATTTTTCAAACATACAACTATTTTACACCCTTTGAAAGATAAACATCTCCTTAATCTAACCACGTTTTACGATTTCAAAAAGGTTTTACGGCGAAAGCATAAATTTAGAGTATGTTAGGACAGTACATTTACAAGAGTTGTGTGTAATGTTTTGTCAATTCAAAGACAGGGTCACCAAAACCATAAAACCAGCTAAAATGATGCACTAACCTTTTACAATCTCCATCAGATGACACTCCTGGACATTATGTTAGACAATGCATGCATTTTTAGTTCTATCAAGTTCATATTTATATCCAAAAACAGCGTTTTACTATGGCATTGATGTTGAGGAAATCGTTTCCCTCCAATAACCGGCATTCAAGTCAGCGTCACAAATTAAATAATTAAAATTAGAAAACATTGGTAAAATATTATATTGTCATTTAAAGAATTATAGATTTACATCTCTTGAACGCAATCAACTTGCCAGATTTAAAAATAACCTTACTGGGAAATCACACTTTGCAATAATCTGAGCACTGCACCCAGAAAAATACGCGTTGCGATACAGACTAGACGTCATGTTGGGGAGATCTAAAATCGAAAATACTATGTAAATAATCCATTACCTTTGATTCTCTTCATCAGATGTCACTTCCAGGTATCATAGGTCCATAACGAATGTAGTTTTGTTCAAAAAAGCTCATCATTTATGTCCAAAAATCTCAGTCTTGTTAGCACATGATCTAAGCCAGCCGGATTTCTCGTCATGAACGAGGGGAAAAAATATATTTACGTTCGTTCAAACATGTCAAACGTTGTATAGCATAAATCATTAGGGCCTTTTTTAACCAGAACATGAATAATATTCAAGGTGGACGAATGCATACTCTTTTATAACGTATTGGAACGAGGGTACCCAACATGAACTCGCGCGCCAGGTGTCTAATGGGACATCATCGTTCCATGGCTCTTGTTCGGTCAGATCTCCCTCCAGAAGACTCAAAACACTTTGTAAAGGCTGGTGACATCTAGTGGAAGCAATAGGAAGTGCCAAAATATTCCTCAGCCCCTGTGCTTTTCAATGGGATAGGTTTAAAGGTAATACAACACATCAGGTATCCACTTCCTGTCAGAAAATGTCTCAGGGTTTTGCCTGCCAAATGAGTTCTGTTATACTCACAGACACCATTCAAACAGTTTTAGAAACTTTAGAGTGTTTTCTATCCATATATAATAAGTATATGCATATTCTAGTTACTGGGTAGGATTAGTAACCAGATTAAATCGGGTACATTTTTTTTATCCAGACGTGCAAATGCTGCCCCCTAGCCCTAACAGGTTAAAGACCTGGAGAATAAACCCTCCTCCTCACAGGGGCCCATGTCCCTTAATGTTTATGATGTGGTTGTTACTGACAAGAAGCACATAGCTGAGCTCTTTAATCACCACTTCATTAAGTCAGGATTCCTATTAGACTCAGCCATTCCTCCTTGCCCTTCCAACATTTCCTCATCTTCCACCCCTTCTAATGCGACTAGCCCCGATGCTCCTCCCTCTTATTCCCCTGCCCCGCTACAAAGTTTCTCCCTGCTGGCAATCACTGAGTCCAAGGTGCTAAAGGAGCTCCTTAAACTTGACCCCCAAAAACCATCTGGGTTGGATGGTTTAGACCCTTTATTGTTTAAGGTTGCTGCCCCTATCATCGCCAAGCTTATCTCTGACCTTTTTAACGTGTCTCTCCACTCTGGGGAGGTTCCCATTACTTGGAAGGCAGCCACATTGCATCCTTTATTTAAAGGGGGAGATCAAGCTGATCCTAACTGTTATTAAAGGCCTATTTCTATTTTGCCCTGTTTATCAAAAGTGTTGGAAAAACTTGTCAATAATCAACTGACTGGCTTTCCTGATAGTCTATAGTATTCTCTTTTGTTTGCAATCTGGTTTCCGCTCAGGTTAACCTCTATGGGCTAGGTGGGACGCTAGCGTGCCACCCGTGGTGCACTCCATCAACAGCAGGTGCATTTCAAGAGCGGCAAATTTGAATCCAAATAAATGTCAAAATTCACATTTTTCAAACATACAACTATTTTACACCCTTTGAAAGATAAACATCTCCTTAATCTAACCACGTTTTACGATTTCAAAAAGGTTTTACGGCGAAAGCATAAATTTAGAGTATGTTAGGACAGTACATTTACAAGAGTTGTGTGTAATGTTTTGTCAATTCAAAGACAGGGTCACCAAAACCATAAAACCAGCTAAAATGATGCACTAACCTTTTACAATCTCCATCAGATGACACTCCTGGACATTATGTTAGACAATGCATGCATTTTTAGTTCTATCAAGTTCATATTTATATCCAAAAACAGCGTTTTACTATGGCATTGATGTTGAGGAAATCGTTTCCCTCCAATAACCGGCATTCAAGTCAGCGTCACAAATTAAATAATTAAAATTAGAAAACATTGGTAAAATATTATATTGTCATTTAAAGAATTATAGATTTACATCTCTTGAACGCAATCAACTTGCCAGATTTAAAAATAACCTTACTGGGAAATCACACTTTGCAATAATCTGAGCACTGCACCCAGAAAAATACGCGTTGCGATACAGACTAGACGTCATGTTGGGGAGATCTAAAATCGAAAATACTATGTAAATAATCCATTACCTTTGATTCTCTTCATCAGATGTCACTTCCAGGTATCATAGGTCCATAACGAATGTAGTTTTGTTCAAAAAAGCTCATCATTTATGTCCAAAAATCTCAGTCTTGTTAGCACATGATCTAAGCCAGCCGGATTTCTCGTCATGAACGAGGGGAAAAAATATATTTACGTTCGTTCAAACATGTCAAACGTTGTATAGCATAAATCATTAGGGCCTTTTTTAACCAGAACATGAATAATATTCAAGGTGGACGAATGCATACTCTTTTATAACGTATTGGAACGAGGGTACCCAACATGAACTCGCGCGCCAGGTGTCTAATGGGACATCATCGTTCCATGGCTCTTGTTCGGTCAGATCTCCCTCCAGAAGACTCAAAACACTTTGTAAAGGCTGGTGACATCTAGTGGAAGCAATAGGAAGTGCCAAAATATTCCTCAGCCCCTGTGCTTTTCAATGGGATAGGTTTAAAGGTAATACAACACATCAGGTATCCACTTCCTGTCAGAAAATGTCTCAGGGTTTTGCCTGCCAAATGAGTTCTGTTATACTCACAGACACCATTCAAACAGTTTTAGAAACTTTAGAGTGTTTTCTATCCATATATAATAAGTATATGCATATTCTAGTTACTGGGTAGGATTAGTAACCAGATTAAATCGGGTACATTTTTTTTATCCAGACGTGCAAATGCTGCCCCCTAGCCCTAACAGGTTAAAGACCTGGAGAATAAACCCTCCTCCTCACAGGGGCCCATGTCCCTTAATGTTTATGATGTGGTTGTTACTGACAAGAAGCACATAGCTGAGCTCTTTAATCACCACTTCATTAAGTCAGGATTCCTATTAGACTCAGCCATTCCTCCTTGCCCTTCCAACATTTCCTCATCTTCCACCCCTTCTAATGCGACTAGCCCCGATGCTCCTCCCTCTTATTCCCCTGCCCCGCTACAAAGTTTCTCCCTGCTGGCAATCACTGAGTCCAAGGTGCTAAAGGAGCTCCTTAAACTTGACCCCCAAAAACCATCTGGGTTGGATGGTTTAGACCCTTTATTGTTTAAGGTTGCTGCCCCTATCATCGCCAAGCTTATCTCTGACCTTTTTAACGTGTCTCTCCACTCTGGGGAGGTTCCCATTACTTGGAAGGCAGCCACATTGCATCCTTTATTTAAAGGGGGAGATCAAGCTGATCCTAACTGTTATTAAAGGCCTATTTCTATTTTGCCCTGTTTATCAAAAGTGTTGGAAAAACTTGTCAATAATCAACTGACTGGCTTTCCTGATAGTCTATAGTATTCTCTTTTGTTTGCAATCTGGTTTCCGCTCAGGTTAACCTCTATGGGCTAGGTGGGACGCTAGCGTGCCACCCGTGGTGCACTCCATCAACAGCAGGTGCATTTCAAGAGCGGCAAATTTGAATCCAAATAAATGTCAAAATTCACATTTTTCAAACATACAACTATTTTACACCCTTTGAAAGATAAACATCTCCTTAATCTAACCACGTTTTACGATTTCAAAAAGGTTTTACGGCGAAAGCATAAATTTAGAGTATGTTAGGACAGTACATTTACAAGAGTTGTGTGTAATGTTTTGTCAATTCAAAGACAGGGTCACCAAAACCATAAAACCAGCTAAAATGATGCACTAACCTTTTACAATCTCCATCAGATGACACTCCTAGGACATTATGTTAGACAATGCATGCATTTTTAGTTCTATCAAGTTCATATTTATATCCAAAAACAGCGTTTTACTATGGCATTGATGTTGAGGAAATCGTTTCCCTCCAATAACCGGCAGTCAAGTCAGCGTCACAAATTAAATAATTAAAATTAGAAAACATTGGTAAAATATTATATTGTCATTTAAAGAATTATAGATTTACATCTCTTGAACGCAATCAACTTGCCAGATTTAAAAATAACCTTACTGGGAAATCACACTTTGCAATAATCTGAGCACTGCGCCCAGAAAAATACGCATTGCGATACAGACTAGATGTCATGTTGGGGAGATCTAAAATCGAAAATACTATGTAAATAATCCATTACCTTTGATTCTCTTCATCAGATGTCACTTCCAGGTATCACAGGTCCATAACGAATGTAGTTTTGTTCAAAAAAGCTCATCATTTATGTCCAAAAATCTCCGTCTTGTTAGCACATGATCTAAGCCAGCCGGACTTCTCGTCATGAACGAGGGGAAAAAATATATTTACGTTCGTTCAAACATGTCAAACGTTGTATAGCATAAATCATTAGGGCCTTTTTTAACCAGAACATGAATAATATTCAAGGTGTATGAATGCATACTCTTTTATAACGTATTGGAACGAGGGTACCCAACATGAACTCGCGCGCCAGGTGTCTAATGGGACATCATCGTTCCATGGCTCTTGTTCGGTCAGATCTCCCTCCAGAAGACTCAAAGCACTTTGTAAAGGCTGGTGACATCTAGTGGAAGCAATAGGAAGTGCCAAAATATTCCTCAGCCCCTGTGTTTTTCAATGGGATAGGTTTAAAGTCAATACAACACATCAGGTATCCACTTCCTGTCAGAAAATGTCTCAGGGTTTTGCCTGCCAAATGAGTTCTGTTATACTCACAGACACCATTCAAACAGTTTTAGAAAATGTAGGGTGTTTTCTATCCATATGTAATAAGTATATGCATATTCTAGTTACTGGGTAGGAGTGGTAACCAGATTAAATCGGGTATGTTTTTTTATCCAGCCGTGTCAATACTGCCCCCTAGCCCTAACAGGTTAAGGATGTGTCACTGCAACCTTAGAAGTCCTCAATGATGTCACCATTGCCCTTGATTCCAAGCAATGTTGTGGTGCTATTTTTATTGACTTGGCCAAAGATTTTGATATGGTAGACCATTCCATTCTTGCGGGCCGGCTAAAGAGTATTGGTGTCTCTGAGGGGTCTTTGGCCTGGTTTGCTAACTACCTCTCTCAAAATAGTGCAGCGCATAAAGTCAGAATATCTGCTGTCTCAGCCACTGCCTGTCACCAAAGGAGTACCACAAGGCTCGATCCTAGGCCCCACGCTCTTCTCAATTTGTATCAACAACATAGCTCAGGCAGAAGGAAGCTTACTCATCCATTTATATGCAGATGATACAGTCTTATACTCAGCAGGCCCCTCCCCAGATTTTGTGTTAACCTATCTGAGAAGAGGGTTCCGCTAGCGGAACACCTGGCCTACAGCCAGTGAAATTGCAGGGCGCCAAATTCAAACAACAGAAATCTCATCATTAAAATTCCTCAAACATACAAGTATTATACACCATTTTAAAGATAAACTTCTCGTTACGTTAATCCAACCACAGTGTCCGATATCAAAAAGGCTTTACGGTGAAAGCACACCATGCGATTATGTTAGGTCAGCGCCTAGCCACAAAAAACCATACAGCCATTTTCCAAAGAAGGAGAGGTGTCACAAAAGCCAGAAATAGCGTTAAAATGAATCTCTAACCTTTGACGATCTTCATCTGGTGGCACTCCCAGGACTCCATGTTAGACAATAAATGTTTGTTTTGTTCGATAAAGTTAATCTTTATGTCCAAAAACCTCATTTGATATTGGCGTGTTATGTTCAGAAATGCATTGTCTGAAACAAACATCCGGTGAAAATGCAGAGAGCCACATCAAATTACAGAAATAGTTATCATAAACATTGATATATGTAACATTGAAGTTCAGCTAGCCACGGTTAGCTGTCCTCAGCTATCCATTAGCTCGAAAAGCTATCGCCAGTTTTTGTACAGCGCGACTCAGACCAGAGCATACCGGACCTATTCTCTCTCCTTTCCCCGATTTCTACCGCAGGCTCTGTACATTTACACCTGGATCTTGCAGCTAACTAGCTGCTACCTGAGTGACTATTGGCAACGTCGGTCAAGGAATTAACACACATTATTACGGAGCTAGCCAGCTAGCCAGCTGAAGAGTTCCGTCAGCCACTCCTGGGCTATTCCTGAGCTAGCCAGCTGAAGTGTCTCCTGGGCTTCAACTCACCTATCCTGACCCGTTTTACTGCCGATCCGGAGCCCCATCGGGTCTTCACGACTGGACCACCGACGTTATCTGCCCGAGGGAGTTATCCAACTGGCCCCTCAGTCGCGACGTAACCTGATCGCCCATCTGCGGCCCGCTAATCGTTAGCTGTCTTTTCGGCTGCGATCTGAATAGGTCTATCGGACACTTTTCTTGGGCCACTATAACTAACTATTTTGCCAACTTGGACAGGTCCCCCCTTCCACACGGAACCCCACTAACCCACAGACGGAAACGCACGAGCTGGCTAAAAACAGACCTCCCTCCCATCTTCCACCAGCTTGCTACCTATGGCCCGGCTAGCTGTCTGAATCTCACTGGACCCTTTGATCACTCGGCTAAGCATGCCTCTCCTTAATGTCAATATGCCTTCTCCATTGCTGTTCTGGTTAGTGTTTATTGGCTTATTTCACTGTAGAGCCTCTAGCCCTGCTCATTATACCTTATCCAACCTCTCAGTTCCTCCACCCACACATGCTATGACATCTTCTGGTTTCAATGATGTTTCTAGAGACAATATCTCTCTCACTATCACTAAATGCCTAGGTTTACCTCCTCTGTACTCACATCCCACCATACCTTTGTCTGTACATTATACCTTGAAGCTATTTTATCGCCACCAGCAACCTGCCCCTTTTTTCTTTCTATTCTGGACGTCTCAGACGACCAATTCTTATAGCTTTTAGCCGTACCCTCATACTTATTCTTCTCTGCTCCTCTGGGGATGTAGAGGTGAATCCAGGCCCTGCAGTGCCTGGCTCCACTCCTACTCCCCAGCGCTCTCTTTTGATGACTTCTGTAACCGTAATAACCTTGGTTTCATGCATGTTAACATTAGAAGCCTCCTCCCTAAGTTTGTTTTATTCACTGCTTTAGCACACTCCGCCAACCCGGATGTCCTAGCTGTGTCTGAATCTTGGCTTAGGAAGTCCACTAAAAACTCTGAAATCTTCATCCCTAACTACAACGTTTTCAGACAAGATAGAACGACCAAAGGGGGCAGTGTTGCAATCTACTGCAGAGATAGCCTGCAGAGTTCTGTCCTGCTATCCAGGTCTGTACCCAAACAATTTGAACTTCTACTTTTAAAAATCCACCTCTCCAAAAACAAGTCTCTCACCGTTGCCGCCTGCTATAGACCCCCCTCGGCCCCTAGTTGTGCTCTGGACACCATATGTGAACTGATTGCCCCCCATCTATCTTCAGAGCTCGTGCTACTAGGTGACCTAAACTGGGACATGCTTAACACCCCAGCCATCCTACAATCCAAGCTTGATGCCCTCAATCTCACACAAATTATTAATGAACCCACCAGGTACAACCCCAAAGCCGCAAACACTGGCACCCTCATAGATATCATCCTAACCAACGTGCCCTCTAAATACACCTCTGCTGTTTTCAACCAAGATCTCAGCGATCACTGCCTCATTGCCTGCACCCGTAATGGGTCAGCGGTCAAACGACCTCCACTCATCACTGTCAAACGCTCCCTGAAACATTTCAACGAGCAAGCCTTTCTAATCGACCTGGCCCTGGTATCCTGGAAGGATATTGACCTCATCCCGTCAGTAGAGGATGCCTGGTTATTTTTTTTAAATGCCTTCCTCTCCATCTTAAATAAGCATGCCCCTTTCAAGAAATTTAGAACCAGGAACAGATATAGCCCTTGGTTCTCCCCAGACCTGACTGCCCTTAACCAACACAAAAATATCCTGTGGCGTTCTGCATTAGCATCGAACTGCCCCTGCGATATGCCACTTTTTAGGGAAGTTAGAAACCAATACACACAGGCAGTTAGAAACGCCAAGGCTAGCTTTTTCAAACAGAAATTCGCTTCGTGCAACTCCAACTCTAAAAAGTTCTGGGACATTGTAAAGTCCATGGAGAATAAGAACACCTCCTCCCAACTGCCCACTGCACTGAGGATAGGAAACTCTGTCACCACCGATAAGCCCACTATAATTGAGAATTTCAATAAGCATTTTTCTACGGCTGGCCATGCTTTCCACCTAACTACCCCTACTGCATTCAACAGCACTGCACCCCCCACAGCTACTCGCCCAAGCCTCCCCCATTTCTACTTCTCCCAAATCCATTCAGCTGATGTTCTGAAAGAGCTGCAAAATCTGGACCCCTACAAATCAGCTGGGCTTGACAATCTGGACCCTTTCTTTCTAAAATTATCTGCCGAAATTATTGCAACCCCTATTACTAGCCTGTTCAACCTCTCTTTCGTGTCGTCTGAGATTCCCATAGATTGGAAAGCAGCTGCTGTCATCCCCCTCTTCAAAGGAGGTGACACGCTTGACCCTAATTGCTACAGACCTATATCCATCCTACCCTGCCTTTCTAAGGTCTTCGAAAGCCAAGTCAACAAACAGATTACCGACCATTTCGAATCCCACCGCACCCTCTCCGCTATGCAATCTGGTTTCAGAGCTGGTCATGGGTGCACCTCAGCCACGCTCAAGGTCCTAAATGACATCGTAACCGCCATCGATAAGAAACAATACTGTGCTGCCGTATTCATTGACCTGGCCAAAGCTTTTGACTCTGTTAATCACCACATCCTCATTGGCAGACTCAGTAGCCTTGGTTTCTCAAACGATTGGGTCGCCTGGTTCACCAACTACTTCTCTGACAGAGTTCAGTGTGTCAAATCGGAGGGCCTACTGTCTGGACCTCTGGCAGTCTCTATGGGGGTACCACAGGGTTCAATTCTTGGGCCAACTCTTTTCTCTGTATACATAAATGATGTCGCTCTTGCTGCTGGTGAATCTCTGATCCACCTCTACGCAGATGACACCATTCTGTACACTTCTGGCCCTTCTTTGGACACTGTGTTAACAACCCTCCAGACGAGCTTCAATGCCATTCAACTCTACTTCCGTGGTCTCCAACTGCTCCTAAACACAAGTAAAACTAAATGCATGCTCTTCAACCGATCGCTGCCTGCACTTGCCCGCCTGTCCAGCATCACTTCTCTGGACGGTTCTAACTTAGAATTTGTGGACAACTACAAATACCTAGGTGTCTGGTTAGACTGTAAACTCTCCTTCCAGACTCACATCAATCATCTCCAATCCAAAGTGAAATCTCGAATTGGCTTCCTATTTCGCAACAAAGCATCCTTCACTCATGCTGCCAAACATACCCTCGTAAAACTGACCATCCTACCAATCCTCGACTTCGGCGATGTCATTTACAAAATAGCTTCCAATACCCTACTCAACAAGCTGGATGCAGTCTATCACAGTGCCATCCGTTTTGTCACCAAAGCCCCATATACTACCCACCACTGCGACCTGTACGCTCTCGTTGGCTGGCCTTTGCTTCATAATCGTCGCCAAACACATTGGCTCCAGGTCATCTACAAGACTCTGCTAGGTAAAGTCCCCCCTTATCTCCGCTCACTGGTCACCATAGCAGCACCCACCTGTAGCACGCGCTCCAGCAGGTATATCTCTCTGGTCACCCCTAAAGCCAACTCCTCCTTTGGTCGTCTCTCCTTCCAGTTCTGCTGCCAATGACTGGAACGAACTACAAAAATCTCTGAAACTGGAAACACTTATCTCCCTCACTAGCTTTAAGCACCAGCTGTCAGAGCAGCTCACAGATCACTGCACCTGTACATAGCCCATCTATAATTTAGCCCAAACTACTACCTCTTCCCCTACTGTATTTATTTATTTTATTTATTTTGCTCCTTTGCACCATATTATTTATATTTTATCTTTGAACTTTCTTCAAACTACAAATCTACCATTCCAGTGTTTTTCTTGCTATACTTTATTTACTTTGCCACCATGGCATTTTTTTGCCTTTACCTCCCTTATCTCACATCATTTGCTCACATTGTATATAGTCTTATTTTTTTTTCTTCTACTGCATCATTGATTGTATGTTGTTTTACTCCATGTGTAATTCTGTGTTTTTGTATGTTGTCGAACTGCTTTGCTTTATCTTGACCAGGTCGCAATTGTAAATGAGAACTTGTTCTCAACTTGCCTACCTGGTTAAATAAAGGTGAAATAAAAAATAAATAAATCAAATATAAGATATAAGTGTTATACATACGATTAAAGATACACTTCTTGTAAATCCAGCCGCTGTGTCCGATTTCAAAAAGGCTTTACGGTGAAAGCACACCATGCGATTATGTTAGGTCAGCGCCTAGCCACAGAAAACCATACAGCCATTTTCCAACCAAGGAGAGGTGTCACAAAAGTCAGAAATAGCATTAAAATTAATCACTTACCTTTGATGATCTTCATCTGATGGCACTCCCAGGCCTCCATGTTAGCCAATAAATGTTCGTTTTGTTCGATAAAGTTCATCTTTATGTCCAAATACCTCCTTTTTGTTCGCGCGTTTAGTCCAGTAATCCAAATGCACAACGCGCGGGCACAATGTCCAGACAAAAAGTCAAAAAAGTTCCATTTGAGTTTGTAGAAACATGTCAAACGATGTTTCTAATCAATCCTTACGGTGTTTTTATCATAAATATTCAATAATGTTTCAACCGGACAATACTGTTTTCATTAGAAAGGAAAGTGAATGGAGCTCGCGCTCACGGCCATGCGCATGACTAAACTAAAGGCTTTCATCTGGGCCATCTGCTTAGATTGCTCTTATTCGCTCCCCTTTCACAATAGAAGCCTGAAACAACTTATAAACACTGTTGACATCTAGTGGAAGCCTTAGGAAGTGCAATCTGACCCCACAGACACTGGATATTCGATAGGCATTCACTTGAAAACTACAAGAATTCCCACTTCCTGGTTGGATTTTTCTCAGGTTTTCGCCTGCCATATGAGTTCTGTTATACTCACAGACATTATTTTAACAGTTTTGGAAACTTTAGAGTTTTCTATCCAAATGTACTAATTATATGCATATTCTAGCTTCTGGGCCTGAGTAACAGGCAGTTTACTCTGGGCACGCTTTTCATCCAAACTTCCCAATGCTGCCCCCTATCCCTAAAGTGTTAAACGCTCTACAACAAAGCTTTCTTAGTGTCCAACATGCTTCATCTGCCCTTAACCTTGTTCTGAACACCTCCAAAACAAAGGTAATGTGGTTTGGAAAGAAGAATGCCCCTCTCCCCACAAGTGTGATGACTACCTCTGAGGTAGTCACCTCATACAAGTACTTGGGTGTATAGCTAGATGCTACACTGTCCTTCCCTCAGCACATATCAAAGCTGCAGGCTAAAGTTAAATCTAGACTTGGTTTCCTCCATCGTAAATACTCATCTTTCACCCCAGCTGCCAAGGTGAGGTAAGGGTGCTCTTGAGCAGCTAGATGTTCTTTATCATTCGACCATCAGATTTGCCACCAATGCTCTTTATAGACACATCACTGCAATCTATACTCTGTAAACTGGTCATCTCTGAATACCCGTCGCAAGAAAAACTGGTTGGTGCTTATTTATAAAACCCTCATAGGCCTCACTAATATTTACTGCAGCCCTCATTGTCCACATACAACACACATTCTGTCATTCACATTCTGTTGAAGGTCCCCAAAGCACACACATTTTTGGGTTGCTCATCTTTTTCCAGCAGCTAGCGACTGGAACGAGCTGCAACAAACACTCAAACTGGACAGTTTTATTTCAATCTCTTCATTCAATAACTCAATCATGGACACTCTTACTGACAGTTGTGGCTGCTTTGTGTGATGTATTGTTGTCTCTACCTTCTTGCCCTTTGTGCTGTTGTCTGTGCCCAATAATGTTTGTACCATGTTTTCATTTGCTACCATGTTGTGCTGCTGCCGTGTTGTGTTTCTACCATGTTGTTGTCATGTTGTGTTGCTACCATTATGTGTTGCCATGTGTTGCTGCCATGCTATGTTGTTGTCTTAGGTCTCTCTTTATGTAGTGTTGTGTCTCTTGTTGTGATGTGTGTTTAGTCCTATATTATTTTTTATTTTTTTTCAACCCAACCCCTGTCCCCACAGTAGGCCTTTTGCCTTTTGGTAGGCCGTCATTGTAAATAGGAATTTGTAAATCCATAGTTTTTGTCAAAATTGCTCGGGTTCAGTAAAATTAGTTGGGGATCATTGATAGACAGTGATATTTAAACCTTGTCTCAGGAATGAGTGTAGACCACTCAGGAACACTCAACACCTCTTGGGAAGCCATTCTGGTGTGGCTTTTGCATAAAAATGGGTGTAATTATCCGGGAGAAAAATTCATCCCTATTCCAGTGTCACGTTTTCAGAAAACTGAGGTGGGTTTTCCTTTAACTTTTTACATGGGATTCACTCCTTTCATATTTATTTTGATCCTAATAAACTCCCCAGTCCTTCCAGTGACAAGTATACCCATAACCTGATGCTGCCACCACAATACTTGAAAATACAAAGGAATCAACAACATTTCATTCACTCCATATTAATGGCCTGTATGACAAAGTGAAAAGGAAGATGCCTGTGTTGAAAAATCCACTCCAAATGATCCATTCTGTTTGCAACAAGGCTGTTAAGTAATACTGGAAGGCAACACTGCAAATAAATTAACTTTATGACCTAAATTAAAAAGTACAGGGTTGGGTCAAATCCAATACAACACAACACTTTGAAACCCTTTTTATGTTCATGTATTGTGGTGGCAGCATCATGTTATGGGTATGCTTGTCATAGGCAGGGACTGTGGATAAAAAAATATGAAAGGCTCAAAGGTAAAAAGGTAAAAAGTTCGAGAAAAAAAACTGCCTCTGTCTCCTGAAACCTAACCCTGGGATAAAGTTGTATTTTCCTGTGAGACAATTACAAAAAACGTTATACCAAAAGACACACCAGAATGGCTTTCCAAGAGAAGTTGAGTGTTCCTGAGTGGTCTAGTCTCAGTCCTGACTTACATCTGCTTAAAAAATCAGAGACCATGATTAAATATTGCTGTCTATCAATGATCCCCAACCAAACTACTGAGCCCCAGCAACTTTGACAAAAACAATGCATATACTGTATGTTACCCTAAGTGTTGTGCAAAGTTGGTAGAATCTTAATTAAAATGATTCACAGCTGTAATGGCTGCGAAAGGTGCTTCCACAAAGTATTATCTCAGGGAGGTGGAGATTTGTCCAATTATGATATTTAAGTTTTTCTTATCTTAATTTTGAAATATATATATATATATATAAAAATATATATATGTGGAGTAGGTTGTGTAGATCTGTAGGAAAACACTATAATGAATCCCTTTTTAGATGAACATTTAAGTCAACAAAATGTGAAAACAGTTCAGACTTTCTATAGGTACTGTATTTCAGTTATAATAAATCTAGGAGAGTCCTCTGCTGATTATAGACCCATAAGTTTAATAAATTATGACAATAAAATAATAACAACGCTCATAAGCAATAGAATGGCAAAGGTCTTACCAGACTTGACACATACAGTATCAATCAAACAGGATTTATTAAAAATAAACACAAACAAATACAAGAACATGTTTCAGGTTGTTACAATAAGCAAAAAAAGAAGATATAGATTGATCAATAATGGCTGTGATTGCCGAAAAGGCTATCAACTGTCTTGAATGGCCTTTTCTATTCCAAACTTTGAAAGCTTTTACATGTCCAGCTGAAATAATGAATGTAATGAAACTATTGTATAAATGTCCTAAAACAAAAATATACATTATCTGATGAAATTGCTTTAGAAAGAGGTACAAGACAGGGATGTCCCCTTTCCCCCCTCATGTTTGCACTAGCAAATAAACCACTTGCAGAAAGAATTTGACAGGACCCAAACATAACAGGTATCAGTATTGGTAAACATTAATATAAACTAAACTTATTTACAGATATTCCTGATATACTTGACCAATATTGAAAACTCAATGCCCCATTTGCAAAAAAAAAATGATTTTCAGAATACTAAAAAATCTCAGGATATAAAATTAGTGGAAAAACTAAATAATGGGAATAGGAAAAAGAAAAAAGTAACTCACAATCTACAGCAATTATTTGAGTGATTTAGGATGCTTAATAAGTGACAACAAAACAACAAATTCACAAAGAACTTAATTCCATTACTCAACAATATAAAAGAAGATCTAATTCAATTGAATAATCTTCTTATCAATCTTACAGGGAGAATAAACCTCCTATGAATGGCATGTCTGTCAAAGTAAAAAAAAAAATCTCAATAATTCCAGATACCCCACCGAAGACATTCTTTAAAAAAGTATACTGTGTCATAACAGGCTTTATATGAGCAAATACATTTCATAGAATAACAAGGAATGTTTTTATCTTTCTAAGTCTAAGAGTAGATTTAATCTTCCAGACTTGGAATTGTATGAACTCGATACCAAAGGCTTTTTGCTTGCGAAATATAGTTAAATGCACTAAAGAGGAACAATGGGTACATATTGAAGATGCACATGCTCATCCCCACAATCTTTGTATGTGTCTATTTTTAAAGAATAAAGCTGTTCCAAACACACCAAGACAGTCATGAAGACGGAACGACAAAACGTTTCCCCCTCAGGAGACTGAAAAGATTTGTCATGGGTCCTCAGATCCTACAGCTGCAACATCGAGAGCATCCTGACTTGTTGCATCACTGCCTGGTACGGCAACTGCTCAGCCTTCTACTGCAAGGCACTACAGAGGGTAGTGCGTACGGCCCAGTACATCACTGGGGCTAAGCTGCCTGCCATCCAGGACCTCTACACCAGGCGGTGTCAGCCACCCTAGTAATAGACTGTTCTCTCTGCTACCGCATGGCAAGCGATACCAGAGAGCCAAGTCTAGGACCAAAATACTTCTCAACAGCTTTTACCCCCAAGCCATAGACTCCTGAACAAGTAATCAAATGGCTATCCGGACTATTTGCATTGTGTCCCGCCACCGGGGCGGTGGGGGCCCCCCACCAAACCCCTCTTTTACGCTGCTGCTACTCTCTGTTTATCATCTATGCATCGTCACTTTAACTAAAATCACTGTAACATTATGGAAGAAAATGAAACATATTCTACAAGAACCAATATCCTCTCTAAAAACACGAACTTATGGGACAATCCTTGGGTAGCTTTTCAGAATTCACCGATAAATTGGTCCAGAAGGAAAACTAAAGGCATAGAAATAGTAAATGACTTCGTAACAGGAAATCCATGTATTTCCATTAAAGAATAAAAAAGTAATTTTGGACTGATTGTTTCAAGGACATACAACTCAAAAGTTACATGTCACAAAATTTGATTTCAAATATTTTGGACATCAGAGCAAACTTGAATGAAACTTATTTGAGCAAGAAAAGGATGTCCATATGATAAGGAAGATATACAAATCCTTGCAGGGAGCATATCCAACTGACACTCTCTTAGAAAAAAATATAAACTATTGGAATCAAGACTTAAAAAGAAGATGGAGGGAAAGTTGCAGCATAACTAACGAAATGACAGTTATCCAAAATGTATACTTAATCCAGTATTAACTAATGTATAGAATTTATTATACAAGAGACAAAATTCAAACATTTTACAGCACAACGGTAGAGTCATGTCTTAAGTGTAAAACCAATAATGACTCAATAATCCATGTTTTCTGGAAATGATAAAATGTCTGGAATTTGTGAGCGGAATTAGAAAGTTGGCATTACAATGTATACTTAGTTTTAATCTGTCTGTCTGCATATTTCAAGACATGGCATATGGAGGTATAGTGAGATACCCAATGGGCTGGACGATTCTCATCACTCATCTTGAAAAAACACATACTAAAAATGTGGAAACCAATCAATCCTCCATCATTAACACAATGGAAAAATCGAATGATTCATTATTGAAATAGCATGGGCAACGGAAAATAACAAATTAGAACAATTTAAGGTCAAGTGGCAAACAATAACGCAGGTACTAGGGATGGGGTAGTAGTAGTTTTCATGTGAAATATATGAACCAAGAGTTTACTATCTCAACGCATTCAGTCGAATATATAAATTGATAGCTATGTGTATCAATAAACCCACCTCCAAATGTAGGGGATGCAGCCAAATCCTCAAAAGATAAAAGATCCAGGCCAAGAGGGAATTGTTTTTGTGTTTTTCACCCTTTAGTCCAGAGGAACATCTGGCACATGATTTATGTATTGTGAAAAATAAAATGTGTCTAGATCAATAAAAACGTTTTTTTTTTAATTGCTTCAAATCCAGAGTGAGCTATCTTACAACACTCAAATTGTGCTAAGAGAAGGACAGAGAGAGAGAGAGAGAGAGAGAGAAGGATAGAGAGATTGAGAGAAAAAGAAGAGAGGAGAGAAAACAGAAAAGTCCCAGTTTATGGAAACCCAAAACCTCCAGCCCAGCGGTAGCACTTTGACAAAGGGGGTCAGTGCAGAGTCAGATAAAGTTTATTTGTGTTTTTGTATTATTCCCTTTCATTGAAGTCACAGTCCGACAGATTGTATCGGGAACGTCTGCTTATTTACTTTGAGAAATCTACCTCAGGATGGCAGTCATTCAACTCTTAATGTCTTTAATGCCTCTGCTGTAATTGTCGTTTTCCTCTTCCCCTGAAAGCTGCAGGCTTCAGAAAGACTATAGGCCTCTCTGGCATGTTTATTTTGAAACCCTTCTACGAGGACAAACACCCTCAGGTATTAAACAGGCTTGCGGTCTTGTGCACTGCTCAAAGGTGCCCTGAAAATCTGTTGAAGGCGACATACAATTTTTCCAGTTGCTTAAAGGAGCACAAAGAATATACATTGGAATGGGTGAAGGGCCCTTTGGTTGTGAGTGACTGACACAGGCCTTCCTTTGACATACAGTAGGGTCTGTGCCTGGACAGGACTGGGCTGGGGAAAGGAGGGCCTCTGTGAAGTCATACAAAAACAGAATAGACTATAAAACAAATTTGTATAAAAACAACTAGACTGGGCCCGGTTTCCCAAAAGTATCTTAAGGTTAATGTTAAGTTCATCATTAAAAACCTTTGTGCATGAGTATCGTTATATCGCCAAGCTGTTTCCCAAAACCACCGTTACTAAAGTTGCAATTGAAAATGCTTGTAAGTTAAAGGGACATTTTACTCTGGCTCTGAAACGGCATGTAATCATTACTATATTAACAAAATTAAGTTTTTGTGGGACAAACATAAAAATTATCCAAACCATGAGCTAGAAGGAGCGCATTTTTATTTCACTGGCAGAATTAGGAAGTTTCAACTTCCTCTGTATCCGGCTGCTCCTGGTGAACCACAAAGTTTGGCATTCATAGTAAATTCAGAAACCGCCACACTAGGTAGTTGGGGCATGCCCACAAACATGGATGATGGCGATATTTACTTCGGACGACCAACAGACAGCAATCTCAGAACTTCTTTTGGCAAGATTTTTCTGATAACGTTTGGTTTTCACTAATGTTTGTAATCATACCATTTGTAAATCATGTCCACATACTTTTGTATATATAGTGTATCATAGGAACATGTTAATTATATTGATAACTTTGGAAGTACGTTCAATTGCAACTAGATCATTTGGAGTATTATTGATTACTTTGAAGGTGCGGTTCGGGTGAGTTTATGTAGAGGATTGTCATATCCTTCAGTGTTGCACCCGCAGGTTCGTAGGAAATTTTGACTATTTATACCATTAGATTCCCTGACATATAAAGAACACGTAGCATACACAATGGATAAGGTGCAAGCTACAGACCTTTTTAAGTTGACGAAATTTCCTATTCATGAGTTGTCTCAAAATCTGATCATGAAGATAGGAATGGTCTTAACATTCATTTGACAAGCAATGAAATACATGATTTCTGGCAAACAATTGGCATGCATAAAAGGAGGCAGAGATGTTAGTGTGCATTTTCTTAGCAAAAACCAAAACAGGGAATTGAAAGCAAATATATTTATTTCTGAATTCTTCTCTGATGAAATGCGTTCCAAAAACTTTTATTCCGAAAATAAACATGAGCAAAATGGCGAAAATGTTGCTTCTGAAGCAGCAATGTAAAGTGCTAGAAAAAGAGTGTCAAGACACTGGAGCACTGGGCCCACAGCTCTGTTTTGAGGCTGACCATTTAGGCACTGGTGATGCTTCAGACACCGATAGTGGTGTTGGATTTACAAGCTACTGTGGAAAGTGCATCCACACTCCAAAAAGCACGTTCTGCGGCCGGCATACTCAAACTCTCAGCCGCTGTCACACTCATAGACTAGCGAGTCTATTTCCGACATCAGTCATTAGGACATTGACAAACAATGCAGGTACGGAGTCTGTAATTTTGCACAGGTTACCGCCTAAAAACATCTAAACGTTCCGCTAGCGGAACACCTGCTCCAATATCCAATGATGGGCGTGGCGCGAAATACAAATTCCTCTAAAATCCGAAAACTTCCATTTTTCAAACATATTACTATTTTACAGCATTTTAAAGACAAGACTCTCGTTAATCTAACCACACTGTCCGATTTCAAAAAGGCTTTACAACGAAAGCAAAACATTAGATTATGTCAGCAGAGTACCCAACCAGAAATAATCAGACACCCATTTTTCAAGCTAGCATATAATGTCACAAAAAACAAAACCACAGCTAAATGCAGCACTAACCTTTGATGATCTTCATCAGATGACAACCCTAGGACATTATGTTATACAATGCATGCATGTTTTGTTCAATCAAGTTCATATTTATATCAAAAACCAGCTTTTTTACATTAGCATGTGACGTTCAGAACTAGCATACCCCCGCAAACATCCGGTGAATTTACTAAATTACTCACGATAAACGTTCACAAAAAACATAACAATTATTTTAAGAATTATAGATACAGAACTCCTCTATGCACTCGATATGTCCGATTTTAAAATAGCTTTTCGGTGAAAGCACATTTTGCAATATTCTCAGTAGATAGCCCACGGCTAGCCATTTAGACACCGACCAAGTTTAGCCCTGATCAAACTCCGATTTACTATTACAAAAGTTTCATTACCTTTGTTGTCTTCGTCAGAATGCACTCCCAGGACTGCTACTTCAATAACAAATGTTGGTTTGGTCCAAAATAATCCATCGTTATATCCAAATTGCGGCGTTTTGTTTGTGCGTTCCAAGACACTATCCGAAATGGTAAATCAGGGTCGTGAGCATGGCGCAATTCGTGACAAAATATTTCTAAATATTTAATTACCGTACTTCGAAGCATGTCAACCGCTGTTTAAAATCCATTTGTATGCCATTTTTCTCGTAAAAAAGCGATAATATTCAGACCGGGAATCTCCGTTTAGCTAAACAGAGGAAAGAAAACAAAGCTTTCGGTCGACGCGGGCACGAGCCTGAGTCTCACAGTACTGTAACCAGCCACTATCCAAACGCGCTACTTTGTTTCAACCAGAGCCTGCAAAGCCACGATTCAGCATTTTGCCGCCTTCTGAGAGTCCATGTGAGCCGTAGAAAGTGTCACGTAAGAGCAGAGATCCCCTGTAATAGATAGAGATAATTAACAAGGCCAAGAAATGGTCAGACAGGGTACTTCCTGTACAGAATCTTCTCAGGTTTTGGCCTGCCAAATGAGTTCTGTTATACTCACAGACACCATTCAAACAGTTTTAGAAACGTTGGAGTGTTTTCTATCCAAAGCTAATAATTATATGCATATTCTAGTTTCTGGGCAGGAGTACTAATCAGATTAAATCGGGTACGTTTTTTATCCGTCCGTGAAAATACTGCCCCCTAGCCATAACAGGTTAACATGCAGTGAGGCTACCTCTCACTTAACTGACATTGGACCATTCCTAGTGGAATCTCCATTCAAACCATGGTGGGAACAGCTGAAGACCCAGTATAATGCGTATAGTCTTCAAATTCAAGATGAATGACAACTACGTTTGCTCTCAATTCCAAGTGAAATTGTCCACAGAGCCACAGAGGATTTTAATCTTGAGGATACTCTAGGATAGGGGGCGCCACAGCGCATTTTGAAAAAAAATCGTTCCCATTTTCAACGGCCTACTAATCAAACTCAGAAGATAGGGCATGCATATACTTATTATATATGGATAGAAAACACTCAAAAGTTTCTAAAACTGTTTGAATGGTGTCTGTGAGTATAACAGAACTCATTTGGCAGGCAAAACCCTGAGACATTTTCTGACAGGAAGTGGATACCTGATGTGTTGTATTGACTTTAAACCTATCCCATTGAAAAACACAGGGGTTTAGGAATATTTTGGCACTTCCTATTGCTTCCACTAGATGTCGCCAGTCCTTTCACAGTGGTTTGAGCCTTATAGAGTCAAAACTCAGTGAATGACAGGAGTTTGAAATTGGTCACAGGGGATGGGCCATCACCATTATGACGCCGGCGGCCATGTCTGCCCCCACCTTTGGAAACGGTTTTAAAGGCCATGACATCATCCCCCTCGAATCTTATTGGCTCTCTTGGTGTTAGAGGCCCTGAACATTTATTTTATACAACGTTTGACATGTTTGAACGAACCTACATGCGCGAGGATTGCTTTCATTATGAACTTCAGAGCTGCGTTTGGAGAGAGCCATAGGACGCGCTACCAACATCAGGCTAATGGAACGTGAAGTATGGACTTTTTGACCGAAAATACATCTGTTGTGGACCTGGGATGCTTTCTGATGAAGACAACTAAAGGTAGGCGATTATTGACAATATTATAGAAGATTAGATGGTTCATACTGTTGCGTCCAAGATGGCGCCGAGCACTGTATATTAGCTGATTTTCTGAGTATCGCATCTCCTTTTATCGCAAAGTGTGATTACCCAGTAAAGTTAATTTAAAATCTGGTATGACGGGTGTTCTCAAGAGATATTCATCTATAAATGTTAGATTGACAATATACATTTAAAAAATCGTTATAGTATAGCAATTTATTGAAACGTAGCATTGTTTACCGGGACGCTTTTGAGGGGAAATTAGGTAGTCAACGTCAGACAGAGATGTAAAATGCTGTTTTTATATATAAATATGACCTTTATTGAACAAAAGAATGCATGCATTGTATAACATGATGTCCTAGGGGTGCCATCTGATGAAGTTTGTAAAAGGTTAGTGCTACATTTAGCTGTTTATTGATTATAAGTGATGGAAGTGGTTGGTCGGAAAATGGCTATGAAGCTGCTTTTTACGATGGACTCATCTAATATAATCTAATGATTTGCTTTTCCTGTAAAACCTTTTTGAAATCGGACGACGTGGGTCGATTCAGGAGAGGTGTATCTATAAAAAAAAAATATATATATTTTTTATTTTTGTAAAAAATTATGATAATTTTTTAATGCTAATTGGCGATATGATTTTTCGCTGGATTTTGATCCCGCTAACGGGATCAGATGCTCAAGAGGTTGGAGGGCACAATTGTCAAACAGCTGTTTGACAATGAAACCAATGCAGACATACAGTGTTAGAGCGGCTCAAAGCAAACTCCATTCCATGCAGACTGGACTAGGGTCATGGCCTGTAAGTAGGGCACAAGAGAACCTTTCAAACAGTACACAGAGCGACTGTGGAAACCTTTCTATGTATATTCTGGCCATGAAACCCCGTCACGTGACAATGATATGCTACAGACAACGCTAACACGGAATTGTTACATGGGTCACTAATATTGAATCTTGGACAGGATATCCTAAACAGGCATGTTACATTGCATCTAACTATGTTGTCCCGAAACAGCACACTAAACAGTGTACTCACTAGAAACGAACAGGACATGTAGTGAAAACTTGTTGGGATCTGGGGAGGGTTCGTCCCCCCAGGCATTTCAGCCAAGGTGTAGACTCTTACACTTTAGTCAATGTACTGCCTGTCACATGATGAGTCATTTAGCATCAAAGTGTTGGAACCTTGGATTTGGGAATCCACCTTTTTTTATGAGTCTTAAACTAGACACAGAACAAATATTTTAGACTTGAATAGGACTTGTCTGTCCCTTGTGGTGGCCGCATCCGTGCCTCTCTCCAGCAACCAGACTGGCCAAGCTTCAACGCTCAGCCATTTTTCCTATTAATTGAAACTGTAATTTGTGAAGCATTCCTTGTTTTCTAACATGACTAGCAAGTTTTAACCTAAACCGTGATCATTGGACAGGCCGCAGTGTTTTTGGAAACAGGAGTTTATTACGCTTCTGTTGTCTTGTTGCGCATAGGACAGGTTTCAATTTTAGCGATGACAATGTATAGAATGGGGGTGTGAGCGTGTAATTATAGAGCAAATTATCCTGCAAGAATCGCTGTGATAAATATCCTGACTTTTTTGAGAAACGGTGCAGACTCTACCCCAATGTTTTAAACAGAAAATTCAGTTGCTTGGAGCTCAGACTCTCGGACTAACTGTAATTCTAACATTGCTTGGTAGGCTGCGACACTGTAGTCTTTAACATATGTTTATAACATTTCACCATTTTAATATTTTCTGGTAATCAGTTGTTAGATTTCTGAGTCTTATTTCTTTGAATAGTTTGTGTTCCTACTGTATGCATAGTGCGTAAGGCCAAGTCCATCTGATATGTGAAGATGTGTGTGTGAGTTATGAATTTTGTCCCATTCCTCTTCTATCCAGTGGCTGGCTAGGTGTCTGTTTATTGATAGGCTAGACAGGATGTTCTGAGGTCATTCATAGGAATTTCCTATGTTTAAATGTATTTGCTTGTTGTAATAATGATGATTGACTTTTTTTGCCTTACACAGCAAATATGACATGTCCGACTGATTTGAATCGATATTTTAACTTTTTATGACAGTTACGTTGTCACGCCCTGAACACAGAGAGCCCTATGGTGTTTTAGGTCAGGGTGTGACTAGGGGAGTTTCTAGGTATTATATTATACCATTTTGAAAAGAAGGTTGACGATATCCGATCCTCGTTTGCTAAGTCAAACGACACCGCTGGTCCTGCTCACACTGCCCTACCCTGTGCTTTGACCTCTTTCTCCCCTCTCTCTCCAGATGAAATCTCGCGTCTTGTGACGGCCGGCCGCCCAACAACCTGCCCACTTGACCCTATCCCCTCCTCTCTTCTCCAGACCATTTCCGGAGACCTTCTCCCCTACCTCACCTCACTCATCAACTCATCCTTGACCGCTGGCTACGTCCCTTCCGTCTTCAAGAGAGCGAGAGTTGCACCCCTTCTGAAAAAACCTACACTCGATCCCTCCGATGTCAACAACTACAGACCAGTATCCCTTCTTTCTTTTCTCTCCAAAACTCTTGAACGTGCCGTCCTTGGCCAGCTCTCCTGCTATCTCTCTCAGAATGACCTTCTTGATCCTAATCAGTCAGGTTTCAAGACTGGGCATTCAACTGAGACTGCTCTTCTCTGTGTCACGGAGGCTCTCCGCACTGCTAAAGCTAACTCTCTCTCCTCTGCTCTCATCCTTCTAGACCTATCTGCTGCCTTTGATACTGTGAACCATCAGATCCTCCTCTCCACCCTCTCCGAGTTGGGCATCTCCGGCGCAGCCCACACTTGGATTGCGTCCTACCTGACAGGTCGCTCCTACCAGGTGGCGTGGTGAGAATCTCTCTCCGCACCATGCGCTCTCACCACTGGTGTCCCCCAGGGCTCTGTTCTAGGCCCTCTCCTATTCTCGCTATACACCAAGTCACTTGGCTCTGTCATATCCTCACATGGTCTCTCCTATCATTGCTATGCAGACGACACACAATTAATCTTCTCCTTTCCCCCTTCTGATAACCAGGCGGCGAATCGCATCTCTGCATGTCTGTCAGACATTTCAGTGTGGATGACGGATCACCACCTCAAACTGAACCTCGGCAAGACGGAGCTGCTCTTCCTCCCGGGGAGGACTGCCCGTTCCATGATCTCGCCATCACGGTTGACAACTCCCTTGTGTCCTCCTCCCAGAGTGCTAAGAACCTTGGCGTGATCCTGGACAACACCCTGTCGTTCTCCACTAACATCAAGGCGGTGACCCGATCCTGTAGGTTCATGCTCTACAACATTCGCAGAGTACGACCCTGCCTCACACAGGAAGCGGCGCAGGTCCTAATCCAGGCACTTGTCATCTCCCGTCTGGATTACTGCAACTCGCTGTTGGCTGGGCTCCCTGCCTGTGCCATTAAACCCCTACAACTCATCCAGAACGCCGCAGCCCGTCTGGTGTTCAACCTTCCCAAGTTCTCTCACGTCACCCCGCTCCTCCGCTCTCTCCACTGGCTTCCAGTTGAAGCTCGCATCCGCTACAAGACCATGGTGATTGCCTACGGAGCTGTGAAGGGAACGGCACCTCCATACCTTCAGGCTCTGATCAGGCCCTACACCCAAACAAGGGCACTGCGTTCATCCACCTCTGGCCTGCTGGCCCCCCTACCTCTGAGGAAGCACAGTTCCCGCTCAGCACAGTCAAAACTGTTCGCTGCTCTGGCACCCCAATGGTGGAACAAGCTCCCTCACGACGCCAGGACAGCGGAGTCAATCACCACCTTCCGGAGACACCTGAAACCCCACCTCTTTAAGGAATACCTAGGATAAGATAAAGTAATCCTTCTAACCCCCCCCCCCTTAAAAGATTTAGATGCACTATTGTAAAGTGGTTGTTCCACTGGATATCATAAGGTGAATGCACCAATTTGTAAGTCGCTCTGGATAAGAGCGTCTGCTAAATGACTTAAATGTAAATGTAAATGTAATGTAATGTAAATATTTCTATGTTGGTGTGTGTGTATGGTTCCCAATTATAGGCAGCTAAATATCGTTACCTCTAATTGGGGATCATATTTAGTGTGTCCTTTTCCCCACCTGCTATGTGGGATATTGTTTTGGTATGAGTGCCTATGTATTTCACGATCGTTTTATCTTTGTTGTTTTGGAAGTTTCACAATCATTAAAATGTGGAACTCTACTCCCGCAGCGCCTTGGTCCAATTATTCATACGACGGTTGTGACATATGTGATTTTCTTGCATTTTAGTTCATCACTGACACTACGGAAAGCAGATTCCTTGGATGAATGTCTTGGTCTGGTTCAAAGTACCTTTTATTTGCACGATAAAACAGAATCACGTTGGCCAGGTTGGTTTTCCATAATAAATTCAGCTCTCACTATGAAAGGGTTTTTAATGTGTTTTTTAATGGGAGATTATGATTCTCCCATTTTGTAACTGACATTGATAGAAGTCCTTGGCCAACACAACTCCTTCACTTTGTCCCATTTGGATGGGCCCATAGACCTACAGTTGAAGTCGGAAGTTTACAAACACTTAGGTTGGAGTCATTAAAACTCGTTTTTCAACCACTCCACAAATTTCTTGTTAACAGAGTATAGTTTTGGCAAGTCGGTTCGGACATCTACTTTGTGCATGACACAAGTCATTTTTCCAACAATTGTTTACAGACAGATTATTTCACTTATAATTCAATGTATCACAATTCCAGTGGGTCAGAAGTGCATCTTTGCTTGACATCGTGGGAAAATCAGAAGACATCAGCAAAGTCTGATTCATCCTTGAGGGCAATTTCCAAACACCTGAAGGTACCACGTTCATCTGTACAAACAATATTACGCAAGTATAAACACCATGGGACCATGCAGCCTTCGTACCGCTCAGGAAGGAGACACATTCTGTCTCCTAGAGATTAACTTACTTTGGTGCGAAAAGTGCGAATCAATCCCAGAACAACAGCAGGGACCTTGTGAAGATGCTGGAGGAAACAGGTACAAAAGTATCTTTATCCACAGTAAAACGAGTCCTATATCGTCATAACCTGAAAGGCCGCTCAGCAAGGAAGAAGCCACTGCTCCAAAACAGCCATAAAAAAAGCCAGACTACAGTTTGCAACTGCACATAGGGACAAAGATCGTACTTTTTGGAGAAATGTCCTCTGGTCTGATGAAACAAAAATAGACCTGTTTGACCATAATGACCATCCTTATGTTTGGAGGAAAAAGGGGGAGGCTTGCAAGCTGAAGAACACCATCCCAAAAGTGAAGCACGGGGGATCATGTTGTGGGGGTGCTTTGCTGCAGGAGGGACTGGTGCGCTTCACAAAATATATGGCATCATGAGGAAGGAAAATTACGTGGATATATTGAAGCAACATCTCAAGACATCAGTCAGGAATTTAAAGCTTGGTCGCAAATGGGTCTTCCAAATGGACAATGACCCCAAGCATACTTCCAAAGTTGTGGCAAAATTGCTTAAGGACAACAAAGTCAAGGTATTGGTGTGGCCATCAAAAAGCCCTGACCTCAATCCTATAGAAAATTTGTGGGCAGAACTGAAAAAGCATGTGCGAGCAAGGAGGCCTACAAACCTGACTCAGTTACACCAGCTCTGTCAGGACAAATGGGTCAGAATTCACCCAAGTTATTGTGGGAAGCTTGTGGAAGGCTTCTCGAAGTGTTTGACCCAAGTGAAAAAATTGAAAGGCAGTGCCACCAAATACTAATTGAGTGTATGTAAACTTCTGACCCAATGGGAATGTGATGAAAGAAATAAAATCTGAAATAAATCATTCTCTCTATTATTATTCTGACATTTCACGTTCTTAAAATAAAGTGGTGATCCTAACTGACCTAAGACAAGGAATTTTTACTTGGATTAAATGGCAGGAAATGTGAAACTGAGTTTAAAATGAATTTGGATAAGGTGCATGTGAACTTCTGACTTCAGCTGTATGTGTGCCTATGTTATATGTTCCATGTATGTTATGGTCCATGTCTTACTTGTTGAATGTTTTTGTCCTGTCTTGAGAATAACATAACGTTTTGCTCAAGAATATGCTGACAACTTTCTAGCACACAGCTAACATGTCTTGTTTAAGATTATGCCGAAACAATTCCAACCTTTGTGCGTTGACCACATTACATTTAACCTGTTGGGGATAGGGGGCAGTATTTGCACGGCCGGATAAATTTTTTTACCCGATTTAATCTGGTTACTACTCCTGCCCAGTAACTAGAATATGCATATATTTGATTTGGATAGAAAACACCCTAAAGTTTCTAAAACTGTTTGAATGGTGTATGTGAGTATAACAGAACTCATATGGCAGGCCAAAACCTGAGAAGATTCCAAACAGGAAGCGCCCTCTCTGACCATTTCTTGGCCTTCTTTGTCATCTCTATCCAAAACAAAGGCTCTCTGCTGTAACGTGACATTTTCTAAGGCTCCCATAGGCTCTCAGAAGGCGCCAGAACGTTGAATGATGACTCTCCAGTCTCTGGCTGAAAAACAGTAGCGCATTTGGTAAGTGGTCGATCTGAGAACAATGAGACGGGTGCGCGCATGCACGTGAAAAGTCAATTTTACTTTCTCTGTCTTTGAACGAAAACAACGACTCCCGGTCGGAATATTATCGCTTTTTTACGAGAAAAATTGCATAAAAATTGATTTTAAACAGCGTTTCACATGCTTTGAAGTACGGTAATGGAATATTTTGAATTTTTTTGTCACGAAACGCGCCGGGCGCGTCACCCTTCTTTACCCTTTGGATAGTGTCTTGAACGCACGAACAAAACGCCGCTATTTGGATATAACTATCGATTATTTGGAACAAACCAACATATGTCATTGAAGTAGAAGTCCTGGGAGTGCATTCTGACGAAGAACAGCAAAGGTAATCCAATTTTTCTTATAGTAAATCTGAGTTTGGTGAGTACTACACTTGGTGGGTGTCAAAATAGCTAGCCCGTGATGGCCGGGCTATCTACTCAGAATATTGCAAAATGTGCTTTCACCGAAAAGCTATTTTAAAATCGGACACCGCGATTGCATAAAGGAGTTCTGTATCTATAATTCTTAAAATAATTGTTATGTTTTTTGTGAACGTTTATCGTGAGTAATTTAGTAAATTCACCGGAAGTTTGCGGGGGGTATGCTAGTTCTGAACGTCACATGCTAATGTAAAAAGCTGGTTTTTGATATAAACATGAACTTGATTGAACAAAACATGCATGTATTGTATAACATAATGTCCTAAGATTGTCATCTGATGAAGATCATCAAAGGTTAGTGCTGCATTTAGCTGTGGTTTGGGTTTATGTGACATTATATGCTAGCTTGAAAAATGGGTGTCTGATTATTTCTGTCTGGGTACTCTGCTGACATAATCTAATGTTTTGCTTTCGTTGTAAAGCCTTTTTGAAATCGGACAGTGTGGTTAGATTAACGAGAGTCTTGTCTTTAAAATGGTGTAAAATAGTCATATGTTTGAGAAATTGAAGTAATAGCATTTCTAAGGTATTTGAATATCGCGCCACGGGATTCCACTGACTGTTACGTAGGTGGGACAAAATCGTCCCACTGTCCCTAGAGAAGATAATACATGATGGCCTTTCTCTTGCATTTCAAAGATGATGGTACAAAAAACATTCATGCTACCGTCTCTTATGAGGAATAGGAGGCGATCGAATAAAGCCCCTCTCCCCTCAATTCTGCTCGCAAACATGCAATCTTTGGACAATAAAATGGACGAGTTATTGGGAAGATTAAACAACCAATGGGACATTAACCTGTTTAGGATAGGGGGCAGTATTGACACGGCTGGATAAAAAACATACACGATTTAATCTGGTTACCACTCCTACCCAGTAACTAGAATATGCATATACTTATTACATATGGATAGAAAACACCCTACATTTTCTAAAACTGTTTGAATGGTGTCTGTGAGTATAACAGAACTCAAATGGCAGGTCAAAACCTGAGAGATTCCTTTACAGGAAGTGGCCTGTCTGACCATTTCTTGAACTTGTTTTCCATCTCTATCATTTACTAAGGATCTCTGCTCTAACGTGACACTTCCCACGTCGTCCATAGGCGCTCAGAGCCCGGGAAAAAACAGAATGTCGTCATTCCAGCCCCAGGCTGAAACACATTATCGCCTTTCTCAAGTGGCCGATCAAGGGACACTGGCTTATGCGCGTGACCCCGACCGCCCCCGCCTTTGGGATTTTTTCCTCTGTTTGCCGAAAAGGAGATTCCCTGTCGGAATATTATCGCTTTTCTACGAGAAAAATGTCGTAAAAATTGATTTTAACCTGTTGGGTCTAGGGGGCAGCATTTGCACGTCTGGATAAAAAAAATTTACCCGATTTAATCTGGTTACTAATCCTACCCAGTAACTAGAATATGCATATACTTATTATATATGGATAGAAAACACTCTAAAGTTTCCAAAACTGTTTGAATGGTGTCTGTGAGTATAACAGAACTCATTTGGCAGGCAAAACCCTGAGACATTTTCTGACAGGAAGTGGATACCTGATGTGTTGTATTGACTTTAAACCTATCCCATTGAAAAACACAGGGGTTTAGGAATATTTTGGCACTTCCTATTGCTTCCACTAGATGTCACCAGCCTTTACAAAGTGTTTTGAGTCTTCTGGAGGGAGATCTGACCGAACAAGAGCGATGGAACGGTGATGTCCCATTAGACACCTGGCGCGCTAGTTCATGTTGGGTACCCTCGTTCCAATACGTTATAAAAGAGTATGCATTCGTCCACCTTGAATATTATTCATGTTCTGGTTAAAAAAGGCCCTAATGATTTATGCTATACAACGTTTGACATGTTTGAACGAACGGAAATATATTTTTTCCCCTCGTTCATGACGAGAAGTCCGGCTGGCTTACATCATGTGCTAACGAGACGGAGATTTTTGGACATAAATGATGAGCTTTTTTGAACAAAACTACATTCGTTATGGACCTGTGATACCTGGAAGTGACATCTGATGAAGAGAATCAAAGGTAATGGATTATTTACATAGTATTTTCGATTTTAGATCTCCCCAACATGACGTCTAGTCTGTATCGCAACGCGTATTTTTCTGGGCGCAGTGCTCAGATTATTGCAAAGTGTGATTTCCCAGTAAGGTTATTTTTAAATCTGGTAAGTTGATTGCGTTCAAGAGATGTAAATCTATAATTCTTTAAATGACAATATAATATTTTACCAATGTTTTCTAATTTTAATTATTTAATTTCTGACGCTGACTTGACTGCCGGTTATTGGAGGGAAACGATTTCCTCAACATCAATGCCATAGTAAAACGCTGTTTTTGTATATAAATATGAACTTGATAGAACTAAAAATGCATGCATTGTCTAACATAATGTCCTAGGAGTGTCATCTGATGGAGATTGTAAAAGGTTAGTGCATCATTTTAGCTGGTTTTATGGTTTTGGTGACCCTGTCTTTGACTTGACAAAACATTACACACAACTCTTGTAAATGTACTGTCCTAACATACTCTAAATTTATGCTTTCGCCGTAAAACCTTTTTGAAATCGTAAAACGTGGTTAGATTAAGGAGATGTTTATCTTTCAAATGGTGTAACATAGTTGTATTTTTGAAAAATTTGAATTTTGACATTTATTTGGATTCAAATTTGCCGCTCTTGAAATGCACCTGCTGTTGATGGAGTGCACCACGGGTGGCACGCTAGCGTCCCACCTAGCCCCAAGAGGTTAAACAGCGGTTGACATGCTTCGAAGTACGGTAATGGAATACTTAGAATTTTATTGTCACGAATTGCGCCATGTGCGCGACACTTCTTTACTATTTCGGATAGTGTCTGGAACGCACGAACAAAACGCCGCTATTCGGATATAACGATGGATTATTTTGGACCAAACCAACATTTGTTATTGAAGTAGCAGTCCTGGGTGTGTATTCTGAAGAAGACAACAAAAGGTAATCAAACTTTTATAATAGTAAATATGATTATGGTGAGTGCTAAACTTGCCGGGTGTCTAAATAGTGAGCCCGTGATGCCTGGGCTATGTACTTAGAATATTGCAAAATGTGCTTTCACCAAAAAGCTATTTTCAAATCGGACATATCGAGTGCATAGAGGAGGTCTGTATCTATAATTCTTAAAATAATTGTTATGCTTTTTGTGAACGTTTATCGTGAGTAATTTAGTAAAATGTTAGCGAATTCCCCGGAAGTTTGCGGGGGGTATGCTAGTTCTGAACGTCACATGCTAATGTAAAAAGCTGGTTTTTGATATAAATATGAACTTGATTGAACAAAACATGCATGTATTGTATAACATAATGTCCTAGGGTTGTCATCTGATGAAGATCATCAAAGGTGAGTGCTGCATTTAGCTGTCTTCTGGGTTTTGGTGACATTATATGCTGGCTTGAAAAATGGGTGTCTGATTATTTCTGGCTTGGTACTCTGCTGACATAATCTAATGTTTTGCTTTCGTTGTAAAGCCTTTTTGAAATCGGACAGTGTGGTTAGATTAACGAGAGTCTTGTCTTTAAATGGCTGTAAAATAGTCATATGTTTGAGAAATTGAAGTAATAGGATTTTTAAGGTTTTGAAGATCGCGCCACAGGATAGCAGTGGCTGTTACGTAGGTGGGACGAATTCGTCCCGCCTAGCCTAGAGAGGTTAAAAACTGTAACATCTTATGCTTCACGGAGTCATGGCTGACAACGACAATATCTACATACAGCTGGCTTGTTATACGATGTACCGCCAGGATAGAACAGCGGCGTCTGGTAAAACAAGGGGCGGCGGTCTATGTAGTTTTATAAACAAGAGCTGGTGCGCGATATCTAAGGAAGTCTCGAGCCATTGCTCGCCAGAGGTAGAGTTTCTCATGATAAGCTGCAGACCACATAAACTACCTGGAGTTTTTTCATCTGTATTTTTTGTAGCTGTTTACATACCACCATAGTCAGAGGCTGGCACCAAGATAACATTGAATGAGCTGTATTCCACCATAAGCAAACAAGAAAACGTTCACCCAGAGGTGGCGCTCCTAGTAGCCGGGGACTTTAAGGCAGGGAAACTTAAATCCGTTTTACCTCATTTCTGTTATTTTTGTTCCTTACATAATGACAAACCGGGGCATAGGTTTAACTACTTTAAATTAAGATATACTTCAGCTAGAAAACTCATTGCTTAGGCATTCTTCAACCACCTGCCCCACCGCCTAGCCTGCTGGGTAATGTAGTCTAAATGTTATTAACACATAACAACACATTTTCCGTCCTTTAAAAGAAAACTACTTTTCTATGTAACTACACGTCACATCACATTTGTTTACTCAACCTGCATAACACACCATTTTCAATAACGCACATTTTCTTCCCCCAAATGTTTTTTTTTTTTTTACATTGCTCTCATAACTTAAGAGGCAATAAACATATTCTGATATATTATTTGTATTTTTTCAACTAAATATATTCTTTCCAACAATACTTTATTGTGGCTCTATTTCTTGACACATAAACAAAACATTCAGTCCAGGTGCCCCTTTTTTGTATTATATATATTTTTAGCAATACTCAATAAGCCTTTCAGGGGCTCTGACAGTCCTTTTTGGTCATTCTGCTAAAGTTCTTCCTGAAACAGTTGGACAGCAATTTTTTTAGGAAATCCTCCTTTCCATCATGTGCCTTTTTCATCAGACCTTTGACAATTTTGACTAAACTCTCTGCTAAGCCGTTGGACCTAGGGTAGTTGGGGCTGGAGGTGTTGTGTCGGAATCCCCAGTCGTTAGCGAACAATTGGAATTTGGAAGTTGACAACTGCGGTCCATTGTCCGAGTACAGTTCAGACGCAACCCCACGTCTTGCAAAGATTGATTTCAGGTAGGTGATTAGAGCTTTGCTGGAGGTAGTTGGCAGTGTTGCTACTTCAGGGTAGTTTGAGTAGTAGTCAGTAACAACAATGTGACTTTTGCCATTGCAGTCAAAAAGGTCAACTTCAACTTTGTAGTGTGGTCTGTTGGGTACTGGATGAGGCATTACCGGCTCTGCTTGCTGCTTTGGCCTGTAGGTCAAACATAGTTCACATGAAGCAGTGGTCGGCTTGATTTCTTGGTTCTTTCTTGGCCAGTACATTACTTCCCGTGCTCGTCGTTTGCAATATTCCTCACCCAAGTGGCCCTCGTGTATTTTCTGTAGCATTTCTTTGCGTCATGGGAATGACAATCTTGTTGCCTTTGAACATTATGTCATCCACAACGGTGAGCTCTGCTCTGCACATCCAGTAATCCTGGATTCTCCTTGGACAGTTGTTTTTCCGTGCGAGCCATCCTGTCAGTGTTGTTTCTTTCAATTCTGTCATTGTTTGGTCAGCTGCGGTCTCTCTTTTGATCTGCTCCATTCTCTCAGAGGACACAGGAATTGATGCTACGATGATGTCAACGTAGGCCTGAATTCAGTGTTTTTCTGTATGTCGAAGCTCTCTTTCTTGTCGACTGCTCGAGAAAGAGCATCGGCAGCGAACATGAACTTTCCCGGGGTGTAGATCATCTTCACATCATACTTTTGCAGTCTGATTAACGTTCTCTGGATTCTCATTGGACAATCATTCAGTGGCTTAGACATGATTGACACCAATGGTTTGTGGTCAGTTTCTACTTCGAAGTCTCGTCTGTAGACGTATTGGTGAAACCTTTTGCAAGCGTATGTGCTCGCCAGTAGTTCTTTCTCTATTTGTGCATACCTTGTCTCTGCGCCTGTCAAGGCTCTGGACGCATGAGCGACGGGTTGCCATGTGTCGTCATGCTGTTGCAGAAGAACTGCTCCCAGGCCAAACTGTGATGTGTCTGCAGAAATCCTTATGGTTTTCTCTGGATCATAGAACCCGAGCAATGGCTCTTCTGTGATTGTCTTCTTTATGTTTTTGAAGCAGTTTTACTGTTCATGGGATCATTCCCATACACTTTTCTGTTCCAGAAGACATCTGAGTGGAGCGGACTGTGCTTACATTTGAGGTGTGACCTTTGCAAGGTAGGTGATCATGCCCATGAAGCGTCTTACGTCGTCTTTGTTCTCGGGCGCTCAATGTTGTTGATGGCTGCTGTTTTCCTCAGGTCTGGTTTGACTCCATCCTCTGAAAGTACATCTCCCACGAAGGTACATGTTTTCACACCAAACTCGCATTTGTCCATGTTTAGTTTTAGGTTGACTTTCCATGTTAGGTCCAGCACTTGTCTCACTCTCGCGTCGTGTTCTTCTTTTGTGGACCCCCAGACGATGATATCATCCATCACAGTTTCCACTCCTGCAATGTGCTCGAAGATCATGTGGATTGCCTTGTGGTAGACCTCTGGCGTTGAGAGAATCCCATATGGTAGATGAAGAAATCTGTACCTCCCCTCGTGTGGCCTGAAAGGTGGGCGTGTATGCCTGATGATTAACGAGATGTGGTGTGATCATAACAACATACAGGAACTCAAGTTCTTTTGTTCACCTGACTTAAAATTCCTCACAATCAAATGTCGACCGCATTATCTACCAAGAGAATTCTCTTTGATCATAATCACAGTCGTGTATATCCCCCCCAAGCAGACACATCGACGGCCCTGAAAGTACATCATTGGACTCTATATAAACTGGAAACAACATATCCTGAGGCTGCATTTATTGTTGCCGGTGATTTTAACAAGACAAATCTGAAAACAAGGCTCCCCAAATTCTATCAGCATATCGATTGTGCTACCAGGGCTGGAAAAGCTCTAGACCACTGTTATTCTAACTTCCGTGACGCATATAAGGCCCTCCCCCGCCCTCCCATCGGAAAAGCCGACCACGACTCCATTTTGTTGCTCCCAGCCTATAGACAGGAACTAAAACAGGAAGCTCCCGCCCTCAGGTCTGTTCAACGCTGGTCCAACCAATCGGATTCCATGCTTCAAGATAGCTTCGTTCACGTGGACTGGGATATGTTCCGTATTGCGGCGAACAACAACATTGACGAATACGCTGAATCGGTGTGCGAGTTCATTAACATGTGCATCGGTGATGTTGTACCCACAGCGTCTATTAACCTCTATGGGCTAGGTGGGACGCTTGCGTACCAAGCCAGAAATAATCAGACACCCATTTTTCAAGCCAGCATATAATGTCACCAAAACCCAGAAGACAGCTAAATGCAGCACTCACCTTTGATGATCTTCATCAGATGACAACCCTAGGACATTATGTTATACAATACATGCATGTTTTGTTCAATCAAGTTCATATTTATATCAAAAACCAGCTTTTTACATTAGCATGTGACGTTCAGAACTAGCATACCCCCCGCAAACTTCCGGGGAATTCGCTAACATTTTACTAAATTACTCACGATAAACGTTCACAAAAAGCATAACAATTATTTTAAGAATTATAGATACAGACCTCCTCTATGCACTCGATATGTCCGATTTTAAAATAGCTTTTTGGTGAAAGCACATTTTGCAATATTCTAAGTACATAGCCCAGGCATCACGGGCTCGCTATTTAGACACCCGGCAAGTTTAGCACTCACCATAATCATATTTACTATTATAAAAGTTTGATTACCTTTTGTTGTCTTCGTCAGAATGCACACCCAGGACTGCTACTTCAATAACAAATGTTGGTTTGGTCCAAAATAATCCATCGTTATATCCGAATAGCGGCGTTTTGTTCGTGCGTTCCAGACACTATCCGAAATAGTAAAGAAGTGTCGCGCGCATGGCGCAATTCGTGACAATAAAATTCTAAATATTCCATTACCGTACTTCGAAGCATGTCAACCGCTGTTTAAAATCAATTTTTACGACATTTTTCTCGTAGAAAAGCGATAATATTCCGACAGGGAATCTCCTTTTCGGCAAACAGAGGAAAAAATCCCAAAGGCGGGGGCGGTCGGGGTCACGCGCATAAGCCCAGTGTCCCTTGATCGGCCACTTGAGAAAGGCGATAATGTGTTTCAGCCTGGGGCTGGAATGACGACATTCTGTTTTTTCCCGGGCTCTGAGCGCCTATGGACGACGTGGGAAGTGTCACGTTAGAGCAGAGATCCTTAGTAAATGATAGAGATGGAAAAGAGTTCAAGAAATGGTCAGACAGGCCACTTCCTGTAAAGGAATCTCTCAGGTTTTGACCTGCCATTTGAGTTCTGTTATACTCACAGACACCATTCAAACAGTTTTAGAAAATTTAGGGTGTTTTCTATCCATATGTAATAAGTATATGCATATTCTAGTTACTGGGTAGGAGTGGTAACCAGATTAAATCGGGTATGTTTTTTATCCAGCCGTGTCAATACTGCCCCCTAGCCCTAACAGGTTAAGACATTACCCAACCAGAAACCATGGATTGATGGCAGCATTCGCGCAAATCTGAACGCGCGAACCACTGCTTTTAATCAGGACAAAGTGACGGGAAATAGGACCGAATACGAACAGTGTAGTTATTCCCTCCGCAAGGCAATCAAACAAGGTAAGCGTCAGTACAGAGACAAAGTGGAGTTGCAATTCAACTGCTCAGACACGAGAGGTATGTGGCAGGGTCTACAGTCAACCACGGACTACAAAAGAAAAACCAGCCCCGTCGTGGATCACGATGCCTTGCTCCCAGACAGACTAAACAACTTTTTGCTCACTTTGAGGACAATACAGTGCCACTGACACGGTCCGCTACCAAAACCTGCGGGCTCGCCTTCACTGTAGCCAACGTGAGTAAAACATTTAAACGTGTTAATCCGTGCAAGGCTGCAGGCCCAGACGGCATTCCCGGCCCGGTCCTCAGAGCATGCGCAGACCAGCTGGCTGGTGTGTTTACAGACATATTCTATCAATCCTTATCCCAGTCTGCTGTCCCCACATGCTTCAAGATGGACATCATTGTTCCTGTTCCCAAGAAAGCTAAGGTAACTGAGCTAAATGACTACCGCCCTGTAGCACTCACTTCCGTCATCATGAAGTGCTTTGAGAGACTAGTAAAGGACCATATCACCTCCACCCTACCTGACACCCAAGACCCACTCCAATTTGCTTACCGACCCAATAGGTCCATAGACGACGCAATCGCCATCACACTACACACTGCCCTAACCCATCTGGACAAGAGGAATACCTATGTAAGAATGCTGTTCATCGATTACAGCTCAGCATCTAACACCATAGTACCCTCCAAACTCGTCATTAAGCTCGAGACCCTGGGTCTCGACCCCGCCCTGTGCAACTGGGTCCTGGACTTCCTGACGGGCCGACCCCAGGAGGTGAGGGTAGGTAACAACATCTCCACTCCGCTGATCCTCAACACTGGGTCCCCACAAGGGTGCGTTCTCAGGGCTCTCCTGTACTCCCTGTTCACCCATGACTGCGTGGCCATGCATGCCTCCAACTCAATCATCGAGTTTGCAGACGACACTACAGTGGTGGGCTTGATTACCAACAACGATGAGACGGCCTACAGGGAGGAGGTGAGGGCCCTCGGAGTGTGGTGTCAGGAAAATAACCTCCCACTCAATGTCAACAAAACAAAAGAGATGATCGTGGACTTCAGGAAACAGTTGAGGGAGCAGCCCCCTATCTACTTTGACGGGACAGTAGTGGAGAGGGTGGAGAGTTTTAAGTTCCTCGGAGTACACATCATGGACAAACTGAAATGGTCCACCCTCACAGACAGCATGGTGAAGAAGGCGCAGCAGAGCCTCTTCAACCTCAGGAGGCTGAAGAAATTCGGCTTGTCACCAAAAACACTCACAAACCTTTACAGATGCACAATCGAGAGCATCCTGTCAGGCTGCATCACGGCCTGGTACGGCAGCTGCTCCGCTCATAACCCGGAAGGCTCTCCAGAGGGTAGTGAGGTCTGCACAACGCATCACCGGGTGCAAACTACCTGCCCTCCAGGACACCTACACCACCTGATGTCACAGGAAGGCCTACAAGATCATAAAGGACAACAATCACCCGAGCCAATTCTTGTTCACCCTGCTAACATCCAGAAGGCGAGGTCAGTACAGGTGCATCAAAGCTGGGACCGAGAGACTAAAAAACAGCTTCTATCTCAAGGCCATCAGACTGTTAAACAGCCATCACTAACATTGAGTGGCTGCTGCCAACATACTGACTCAACTCAAGCCACTTTAATAATGGAAAATTGATGTAATCATTTTATCTCTAGACACTTTATATTATATAATGTTTACATAACCTACATTACTCATCTCATATGTATATTCTGTACTCTATACCATCTACTGCATTTTGCCATCCTGTTCGGCCAACACTCATTTATATATTTTTATGTACATATTCGTATTCATTCCTTTACACTTGTGTGTGTACAAGGTAGTTGTTGTGGAATTGTTAGGTTATTACTTGTTAGATATTACTGCATGGTCAGAACTAGAAGCACAAGCATTTCGCTACACTCGCATTAACACCTGCTAACCATGTGTATGTGACAAATACATTTGATTTGTGTGTGTTGAATGTGCATAGCCTTGAGCTTGCATCGTCTAGCTTCATTTGCCAGAATCCCGATAAGGCATCAAGCTTTGCTCCAGCAAACTGCGACATTATCTCTTCTCTGGTTGGCAACTTGAAATGCTCTCTCTTGATTGCTTTGTTGAGATCTCTCGGGTCTAGACATATCCTGAGATCGCCGTTCTTTTTCACCACAATAACCAGTGAGCTTAACCAGTCTGTAGGTTCATCCATTTTTGTGATGACATCCATCTTTTCCATGCATCCGAGTTCCTCCTTGAGCTTTTTCCTCAGTGCAAATGGAACTTTTCTGCATGCACACACAACTGGAGTAATTTTGTCATCAGTACATATTTTGTGTCCTCCTGGTAAACATCCAAGACCCTCAAAAACGTCCTCATACTCAGCCAGTAGTGTTTCTTGGTCATTTTCAGTCTGTGATGTCACTACATACTCTTCTCAACAAATTGAGCTTTTCACATGCATTGATTCCTAGAATAGGCTGCACAGTCTTTTTCACGATCAGCAGCTGTGCTCTGAACTGTTTCCCTTTGTGCTGTAAAGTTACTATGCAGCTTCCTTTGACTGGTACGTTCTCCCCAGTATAACCAGTAACTGTCACGTCCTGACCATAGTAAGTTGCTATATTCTATGGTAGAGTAGGTCAGGGCGTGACAGGGGGTGTTAGTCCATGTTTTGTATTTCTATGTTCAGTTTCTAGTTTTGCATTTCTATGTTGGTTTTGTTTGGTATGATCTCCAATTAGAGGCAGCTGGTCGTCGTTGTCTCTAATTGGAGGTCATATTTAAGCTGTTTTTCTTGGTGATTATTTGTGAGTAGTGTTTGTTGCTCCTCAGCGTCACGGTTTGTTGTTTTGTAGATTTCAGTTATTTGATGTATTGCATAGTTTTCACGGATTAAATAGATATGTGGATCGAAACACACGCTGCACTTTGGTCCGATCCTTTTGACAGCCGTGACAGAATCAGCCACCACCAAAGGACCAAGCAGCGTGGTATGGATCAGAAGGACAAATGGACTTGGGAGGAGATATTAGATGGGAAACGACCCTGGAGACAGGCTGGGGAGTATCGCCATCCTAAGGAGGAGATCGAGGCAGCAAGAGCGGAGCGGCGATACTACGAGGCGCTATATCCACCAAGCGGCAAGTGCGAGAGGCACCCCCAAAAAATGTTGGGGGGGGGCACACGGGGAGATTGGCAGAGTCAGGTTGGAGACCTGAGCCAACCCTCCATGCTTACCGTGGGGAGCGAGTGACCGAGCAAGCACAGTGTTATGCGGTGATGCGCACTGTGTCGCCAGGGCGCACTCACAGCCCGGTGCGCTCGGTGCAAGCTCCTCACCGTTGCCGTGCTAGAGTTGGCCGTCAGCCAGGAAGAAGTGCGCCGGCTCAGCGTATCTGGTTTCCAGTGCGTCTCTTCGGCCCAGGTTACCCTGCGCCTGCTCTACGCATGGTACCCCCCGTTCACCAGCACAGCCCAGATCGTCCTGTGCCAGCGCTCCACCCTTGCTGGGCTCAAATAACCATCCAGCTAGGACGGGGTGTGCCAACCCTAAGTTCCAGACCTCCAGTGCGCCTCCACGGCCCAGTATACCCTGTGCCTGCTCTGCGCACCCAGTCTCCTGTGCGTCTCCCCAGTCTGGTGAGACCGGTTCCAGCTCCACGTAGGAAGCCTCCAGTGATGATCAATGGTCCGAAGCCTCCAGTGATAATCCAGGGCAAGAAGCCTGTAGGGATGATCCATGGCCCGGAGCCTGTAGGGATGATCCATGGCACGAAGCCTCCAGTTATGATCCATGGCCCGGAGCCTGTCGGGATGATCCATGGCACGAAGCCTCCTGTGATAATCCATGGCCCGGAGCCTCCAGTGATGGTCCATGGCACAAAGCCTCCAGTGATGTTCCATGGCGCAGAACCTGTAGCGATGATCCATGGCACAGAGCCTGCAGCGACGGTCCCCGGGCCGGAACCTACAGAGACGCTCTCCAGTTCGGAGCCTCCAGCGACGCTCCCCAGCCCGGAGCCTCCAGTGACGCTCCCCAGCCCGGAGCCTCCAGCGACACTCCCCAGCCCGGAGCCTCCAGCAACACTCCCCAGCCCGGAGTCTTCAGCGGCGGCCTGCAGCCCAGAACCTCCAGCGGCGGCCTGCAACCCAGAGCCTCCGGCGATGATCTACAGTCCGGTGGTACAGAAGCAGAGGGATCAGCGGGTGGAGCGGGGGTTACGCCCCGAACCCGAGCCGCCTCCTCCACGGGGGGATGTGCTGGTTAAGAAGGTTCTGGGTTCTGCACCTGAGCCGCCATAGACATTAGTCACCCAGTCTACCCTCCCTTTGTGTTTTTTTCTTTGGGGGGGGGGGGGGGGGGTTTTCTTTGTTGTTTGGGGGGGTTTTGTTGATGTTTTGTCACGTCCCGGGGTACTGTCACGTCCTGACCATAGTAAGTTGTTATTTTCTATGGTAGAGTAGGTCAGGGCGTGACAGGGGGTGTTTGTCTATGTTTTGTATTTCTATGTTCAGTTTCTAGTTTTGTATTTCTATGTTGGTTTTGTTTGGTATGATCTCCAATTAGAGGCAGCTGGTCGTCGTTGTCTCTAATTGGAGGTCATATTTAAGCTGATGTTTGTCCCACCTGTTTTTCTGGGTGATTATTTGTGAGTAGTGTTTGTTGCTCCTCTGCGTCACGGTTTGTTATTTTGTAGATTTCAGTTATTTGATGTATTGCATAGTTTTCACGAATTAAATATGTGGAACGAAACACAGGCTGCACTTTGGTCCGATCCTTTCGACAGCCGTGACAGTAACCTTAATTTTCACCGGGTGTATTTTGCTCTTCACTTTCAGTGTTTTGTAGTCATCCAGCAACAACAGGTTTACCTGTGCTCCAGTATCAAGCATGAATGGTATTATAGTTTAATTCACAGTCAATGGCACAATCCATTCAGCATTTACTGCATTGCATATTTCCACAGAATCAACAAAGAATTTTTCAATCTCCTCCTTGACTGTGAACCTTTTTCTTTGTAGCCTCAGCTTTGCAGCATTTTGAGAAATTATTATTTTCCCCACAGTTGTTACATGATTTACCATATGCAGGGCAATTTTTTGGCTTGTGGATAAATCCACATTTTCCATATGTAGTGTTTTTATTTCTCTCTTTTGCTTGTTTTTGTTTTGTAAGGTTTTGTGTGTGTTGCTCCTCTCTTTTTATTGCATACACTGACGTCTCATCCCTGCACAGCTCTTTAGCTTGTGCTCTGGTGGTTTCAGCTGCTCGACACATATTCACTGCTTTATCCAAAGTTAAATCTTGCTCACGCAGCAATCTCACCTTGAGTACATTATCAAGTATGCCACAGACTATCCAATCTTTCACTAGTGAGTCTTTCAGATCTTCAAATTCACACGTTTTGCTCAGTGTGTTCAGCTCAGCCAAATACTGGTCAAAACTGACTCCCTGTTTCTGATCATGAGAGAAACTTGTATCTCTCAAACATGACGTTCTGACTTGGTACAAAGTACTCCTAAAATGTATCCATTAGCACAGTCAATGTCAAGTTTTCCTCGTCTTGCTGAAAGCTATTGTAAATGTCCAATGCATCCTCTCCAATAACATGCAGAAAAATGGAAGCTTTCAATTTGTCATCATCTCCCCCTGCTCCTCTGGCTGCTAGGTAGATATTGAATCACTGCTTGAAACGTTTCCAATTGTCAGCTAGATTTGCTGTTTACTGCATAGGAGTCCGAGGACTAAGCCTATCCATGACGGAGAACAGGAACAGTGTCAATTTCTCTTACTTCAGTATGTTGCTCATCAACTTGCTCGTCAACAGATTCCAATGCAGCCTCGCTCTCGCTGCTGTCACTCTCGCTGCTACGGCTCGTTGCCCTCGCTCTTGCAAGCTAGCAACTTCGACTACTCACGTCACTTGACTTGTGGTAGAATGTTACATTTTTGTCGTGGAAATTTGCAGTTACTCCTTTATTTTCTGTCTCGTCATAGCGACTACCAATCTGACACCATGTTATGTTTGTTCCTTATGTAATGTCAAACTGGGGCGTAGGTTTAACTACTTTCAATGAACATATACTTCAGCTAGAAAACTCATTGTTTAGCCATGCAAGGCATTCTTCAACCACTTGCCCCGCCCGCAAAGCCTGCTGGGTAACGTAGTCTAAATGTTATTAACACATAACACAAATTCTATCAACATGTTAAATGTGCAACCATAGGGCAAATAACTCTGGACCATATACTCCACACACAGAGATGCATACAAAGCTCTCCCTCGCCCTCCATTTGGCAAATCTGACCATAATTCTATCCTCCTGATTCATGCTTACAAGAAAAAATTATAAAAAGGAAGCACCAGTGACTAGATCAATAAAAAAGTGGTCAGATGAAGCAGATGCTAAGCTACAGGACTGTTTTGCTAGCACAGACTGGAATATGTTCCGGGATTCCTCCAATGGCATTGAGGAGAACATCACATCTGTCATTGGCTTCATCAATAAGTGCATCGATGACATCGTCCCCACAGTGACCGTACGTACATACCCCAAACAGAAACCATGGATTACAGGCAGCATCTGCACTGAGCTAAAGGCTAGAGTTGCCGCTTTCAAGGAGAGGGACTCTAACCCGGAAGTTTATAAGAAATCCCGCTATGCCCTCTGACGGACCATCAAACAGGCAAAGCATCAATACAGGACTAAGATCGAGGGGTACTACACTGGCTCTGACGTTCGTCAGATGTGGCAGGGAATGCAAATCATACAGACTACAAAGGGAAGCACAGCCGAGAGCTGCCCAGTTACACGAGCCAATCGGACGAGCTAAACTACTTCTATGCTCGCTTTGAGGCAAATAACACTGAAACATGCATGAGAGCACCAGCTGTACTGGAAGACTGTATGATCACGCTCTCCGCAGCCGATGTGAGTAAGACCTTTAGACAGGTCAACATTCACAAGGCCGCAGGGCCAGACGGATTACCAAGATGTGTTCGCGAGTGTGTGCTGACCAACTAGCAAGTGTCTTCACTGACATTTTCAACCTCTCCCTGTCCGAGTCTGTAATATCAACATGTCTTAAGCAGACCACCATAGTGCCTGTGCCCAAGAACACTAAGGTAACCTGCCTAAATAACTACCGACCTGTAGCAGTCACGTCTGTAGCCATGAAGTGCTTTGAAAGGCTGGTCATGGCTCACATCAACACAATCATCCCAGAAACCCTAGACCCACTCCAATTTGCATACTGCCCCAACAGATCCACAAATCATGCAGTCTATATTGCACTCCACACTGCCCTTTCCCACCTGGACAAAAGGAACACCTTTGTGAGAATGCTATTCATTGACTACAGCTCAGCAATCAACACCATACTGCCCTCAAAGCTCATCACTAAGCTAAGGACCCTTGGACTAAACACCTCCCTCTGCAACTGGATCCTGGACTTCCTGACGGGCCACCCCCAGGTGGTAAGGGTATGTAACAAAACATCTGCCACGCTGATCCTCAACAAAGGGGGCCCCTCAGGGGTGCGTGCTCAGCCCCCTCCTGTACTCCCTGTTTACTCATGACTGCACAGCCAGGCATGACTACAACACCATCATTCAATTTGCCGGTGGTAGGCCTGATCACCGACAACAAGACAGCCTATAGGGTGGAGGTCAGAGACCTGGTCGTGTGGTGCCAGGACAACAACCTCTCCCTCAACGTGATCAAGACAAAGGATATGATTGTGGACTACAGGAAAAAGAGGACCGAGCACGCCCCATTCTCATCGACGGAGCTGCAGTGGAGCAGGTTGAGAGCTTCAAGTTCCTTGGTGTCCATATCACCAACATGGTCCAAGCACACCATGACAGTCATTAAGCGGGCACGACAAAACCTATTCACCCTTAGGAGACTGAAAAGATTTGGCATGGGTCCTCAGATCCTCAAACGGTTCTACAGCTGCACCATCGAGAGCATCCTGACTGATTGTATCACTGCCTGGTATGGCAACTGCTCGGCCTCCGACCGCAAGGCACTACAGAGGGTAGTGCGAATGGCCAAGTACATCACTGGGGCCAAGCTTCCTGCCATCCAGGACCTCTATACCAGGCGGTGTCAGAGGAAGGCCCTGAACATTTTCAAAGACTCCAGCCACCCTAGTCATCGACTGTTCTCTCTGCTACACATGGCAAGTGGTAACGGAATGCCAAATCTAGGTCCAAGAGGCTTCTAAACAGCTTCTACCCCCAAGCCATAAGACTCCTGTACATCTAGTCAAATGGCTACCCAGACTATTCACATTGCCCCCCCCCTCTCCATACCACTGCCAATCTCTGTTGTTATCTATGCATAGTCACTTTAATGAACTCTACCTACATGTACATACTATCTCAACTAACCGGTGCACCCGCACATTGACTCTGTACCGGCACCCCCTGTATATATTGTTATTTTCTACTTCTCCTCTTTAATTACTTGTTACTTTTATCTCTTATTCTTATCAGTATTTTTTTAAACTGCACTGTCGGTTAGGGGCTCGTAAGTAAGCATTTCTCTCCTTCCACTTCCTAACATAAGGTGCTCTATGTGTCATACGCTAAGTGTTCCAGGACAGCCCTCCTCTGCTCCCCATGCCCCCAGGATCCACCCGGCTCCACTACCCCATGATTCCCCTACTACACTCTGGTTTAGGGTCTCTGAAGCCCGATTTGTAACTCTCCCACTCACCCCACCCTATCACTGGACGATGGGCAACGACAGTCCCTTGTTCCCCCCAAAAAATAATCTCTGTGGTAATGTAAAAGCGCTCTGCACAGGCAGCAGTGGAGGACAGTGATCAGATCTTTACTGAGCTGATCCGCTCCATTGAGAGAAGGAGCTCTGAGGTGAAGGAGCTGATCAGAGCCCAAGAGAAGGCTCAAGTCCAGTGAGCCTTCCAGTGTTATAGTCCAGTGTTATATTCGGCAGAAGTGACTAGTAAAATTTGATTTGATTTGAATATGCATATCCTTTCTTCAGGTCCTGAACTACAGGCAGTTAGATTTGGGTATGTAATTTTAGGCAAAAATTTTAAAAAATTGTTGGATCCTTTTAAACCTGTTTTTCTTTGTCATTATGGGGTATTGTGTGTAGATTGATGAGGAAAAATAACAATTTAATCCATTTTAGAATAAGGTTGCAAAGTAAGAAATTGTGGAAAAAGTAAAGGGGTCTGAATACTTTCCGAATGCACTGTATATAAGCTGTATGTGGCTCTGTGGCATCAAACAGATGTTAGACAATCAGATACTGTATATCCAAAGAATGTTTATTTGTCAAAATCTAAAATAGGGGGGGGGGGGGGGACTATTTAATGCTTACTCAAAAAGAGAACTGGGTATTCAACAAGAATGTTATATAGTAAAATACTGTGTGAACAGTGAAGTACAGTTCAGTGGGTCTCAGGTGCAGTAAACTGCAGAGAACTGTAGCTACAGATTGTTACACCAGATAATGTGATTTAACTAAAGATCTTTGATATCCATTACTGGGAGGTACAGGATAAGTACTGTTTGGGTTAGCGCAGAGAATTTTTAACCAACCTTAGCTTGGAGATACGGTCTTCATCCTCGATTTGTGGAAACAGGACTCTCATAAAATAGCTGTGTCCAGTTGCAGGTTGTCTGTTTGAATTTAGAAAATGCTCCGTTGTTAAAATAAATACTTTTATTGCTCCATGAATAAAACCAGGGAGGTTTTCCAATGACTCGCAAAAAAAGGGCACCTATTGGTAGATGGGTAAAAATGAAAAAGCAGACATTTATTATCCTTTTGAGTAGGGTGAAGTTATTAATTACACTTTGGATGGTGTATCAATACGCCCAGTCACTACAAACATGCAGGCATACTTCCTAACTCGGTTGCTGGAGAGGAAGGAAACTGCTAAAGGATTTCATCATGAGGCCTATTGAGTACCACAATATGAGTCATAATAGTCATAAAACTTAGCGGTACAGGTATCATGGCGCACTGAACACAGCGGTGCAGAATGCCTCAAGATAAAAACGTAATATTCAATATCTGTAAGTTTACAATTTTAGCACTTCACTCCACATACTTGTTGTCAATAACCTTCAATCTGGATGCACAAATCACATTATAAGTCTAGAGAAATTTATCGACCAATATCACCAATACAATCAACACCTAAACAGGACAGCTAGCATGGAGAATCAATCCCAAAAAGAAAATGAGACTCCTCGAAGGACACAGACTATTTATGCTTTTCACCACCGGGAATGGACGGTGTATAAACCAACTTGCTGAAGTTGATAAATAATAAACTGGGCATACTTGAACTAGTCAGTAAAGATAAAAGAGATTAAGGCGAGCCTCGAGATGAGTGACGAAAAAGCTGCGACAATGGAGAAAGAAACAACCATGCTAAAAGGTACAGTCAATACGATTGAAACGGACATTAAAGAACATCAAAAGGAGAACATCTTTTGAGAGAAGCCTTACTTGAAATACAGACTAGATCTATGAGAGGAAATCTGGTACTTGCTGGTATCAAAGAAAAAGAGGGTGAAGATCCTGAAAGTGTGGTAAAATAATTATTTCCTTACAGCGCTACAGATCCCAGGCAATACTGTCGACAAAATCAAACTCGAACGTGTACACCATTTCGGACAGAGAGGACAGAGATATGAGCGCCCAATTGTTGCCAAATTTGCATTCTTTAAAGATAAAGTAATGGTTAAAAGCCTGGGTAAAAGACTTGCTGGCACAAAAATAGTCATGATTGATCATTTCACGAAGGAAATTGCAGAACTGGTCAAAGTTCTGTACCCACTCTTCAAGATGAATAGATTAAAAGGGAAACGTGCAGCTCTTGTAGTCGATGAACTGCATATTGATAACCAATTGTTCTGAGACACCAAGACTAAATATTACAAAGATTCTATAGAAGAGTTGAATAATGGAACACCCAACACTATCCATGGTAGTAATTGTAATAAAAACATAATTGGAAAACAATAAAATACAACAATTGATAAAGAAATAAACTACAACTACTGTACACTATACCATTCAAGATAGGGAATGTTGTAAAATAATTAGAATTCGACTTTCTATTTACAGTATTTATAAATAAATAAAAGACAGCATTAGAAGAAAGTATAATTATTGAAATAATACATCTACAAATATAAGGAACTGAAACAAAATAGTACACAAAAGCCTGAAATGAGGTAGGAAGCAACACGGTAGGGATACAAACATAGCAAACAGAGGACATATGTCACGTCCTGACCAGTAATAGGGGTTATTTGTTATTATAGTTTGGTCAGGACGTGGCAGGGGGTGTTTGTTTTATGTGGTTTGGGCTATGTATTTAGGTAGAGGGGTGTTTGGTTTATGTGGTACGGGGTTTGTTAGTCTATGTTAGTATTTTTCTATGTTCTATCTAGTCTATTGTATTTCTATGTTTAGTTAATTGGGGTTGGACCTTCAATTGGAGGCAGCTGGTTATTTTTGCCTCTGAGGGTCCTATAAGTAGGAGTTTGTTTTTTGTGGGAGATTGTGCTTGTTTAGCTGTGTGCCTGACAAGACTGTCCAGTTCGTTTGTGTTTTGTATCCGGTTATTGTGTTTCCCTTATCACCAAATAAAAAGAAGATGAGTATATATTTTCCCGCTGTGTCTTGGTCTTTACCCTATGACAACCGTGACAACATAGAAGGCACAGTATGTGGGTATGTGCGGGTGTATTGTGATGGAAGGTGAGGTGTGTGTTTTTGTGTTCAGAAAAGTGTGGAGTTAAGTGAGTGAAAAAGGAAAATGGTTGCAAATGCCAGAGCCCGTGTGTGTCTGCAAGCAGGAGTTGTGACAGGGAGAGCTTTCAATTTTGTGCAGATATGGGAAATACATTTTAAAATAAATTATTAATATAGTTTATTTATTTATTGTCATATTATGATGGAACAGTCCTCAACCTTATGCCACAGAAACCCACCTGAGTGACCCATACGCTAAGGAAAAGTCCTTATCTGTTGTATAGGCTAACTGCAAGTAGCCTATACCCAGCCAAGACAGAATAATAATTGCGGCCAGAGACCCAGTAATGCACCACCGCCCCTCAAGATTCTAAGCCTGCCTGGTAGGGTTGGTCCTACAAAGCCAAAGCCCCCGGATGGGTGAGCATAATATATACGGAATTTCTCAAAGCTGCTAATGAGAACCTTGATGACTTTGTACCTAGGCAGTGGGGATTCCAATGGTGCTGTCAACACTAGCTGCAGTACCCATGGGGAGGGGGTCACACTTGGACAATCAGAGAGGGGGCAAATTATTGTGGCTCTGGTGGAATAAACTAATCAAAGGTCTGACTGCACTGAGATGGTTGGGAAAATGGTCACAACGGGGGACCAGCGTGTCTGTGTTTCAGGGGAAAGGGGAAAGGGGTGTGTCTGAGCTCCATCAGCTAGGACTTGACATTGGTTAATCAAATCTCCCCATTATTGCTCAATTTTGCATGCCTTCTCAAACAGCTACAACTGTATATGCATCTGCACGTCAAGTCCTTTTTTGAGTTGGGCTTGGAGATGGAACAACTGTTGAACATCTGAGCTTGTGGTTGTTTGTGGGGGAAAGGTGGGGAGTGTGTATAAGTTTGTCTGTGTGTATGTATCCCACATGTGTTGCTATGGGGTAAGGATGTTAGGGACAATAAAGGGATGAATCACAATAATTGTTAGCTCAAATAATAATTGCTTGCCAAAAAAAAGATTTTTGTAATGAAAATCCTGGTTATTGGTAACAATCTTTCGCATGGAGGAGGAGGTGTGACATGTTATTCCTTAAGTGTGGAAATTAAGATATACAAGATTTTATAATATACTGTACCAGTCAAAAGTCTGGACACACCTACTCAATCAAGGGATTTTCTTTTTCTTTTTTACTGTTATCTACATTGTAGAATAACAGTGAATACATCAAAACTATGAAATAACATATGGAATCATGTAGCAACCAAAAACATGCATGTATTGTTTGGAATCTTCTCAGGTTTTGGCCTGCCAAATGAGTTCTGTTATACTCACAGACACCATTGAAACAGTTTTAGAAACTTTGGAGTGTTTTCTATCCAAAGCTAATAATTATATGCATATTCTAGTTTCTGGGCAGGAGTAATAATCAGATTAAATCTGGTACGTTTTTTATCCGGCCGTGAAAATACTGCCCCCTATCCATAACAAGTTAAACAGCGGTTGACATGCTTCGAAGTACGGTAATGGAATATTTCGAAATGTTTTGTCACGAAACGCACCAGGCGCGTCACCCTTCGGATAGTGTCTTGAACGCACGAACAAAACAGAGGATATTTGAACATAACTATGGATTATTTTGAACCAAACCAACATCTGTTATTGAAGTAGAAGTCCTGGGAGTGCATTCTGACGAAGAACAGCAAAGGTAATCCAATTTTTCTTATAGTAAATCTGAGTTTGGTGAGTGCCAAACTTGGTGGGTGTCAAAATAGCTAGCCGTGATGACCGAGCTATGTACTCAGATTATTGCAAAATGTGCTTTTGCCGAAAAGCTATTTTAAAATTGGACATAGCAATTGCATAAAGGAGTTCTGTATCTATAATTCTTAAAATAATTGTTATGTTTTTTGTGAACGTTTATCGTGAGTAATTTAGTAAATTCACTGGAAGTTTGCGGTGGGTATGCTAGTTCTGAACGTCACATGCTAATGTAAAAAGCTGTTTTTTGATATAAATATGAACTTGATTGAACAAAACATGCATGTATTGTATAACATAATGTCCTAGGAGTGTCATCTGATGAAGATCATCAAAGGTTAGTGCTGCATTTAGCTGTGGTTTGGGTTTATGTGACATTATATGCTAGCTTGAAAAATGGGTGCCTGATTATTTCTGGCTGGGTACTCTGCTGACATAATCTAATGTTTTGCTTTCGTTGTAAAGCCTTTTTGAAATCGGACAGTGTGGTTAGATTAACGAGAGTCTTGTCTTCATCAGATGACAACCCTAGGACATTATGTTATACAATACATGCATGTTTTGTTCAATCAAGTTCATATTTATATCAAAAACCAGCTTTTTACATTAGCATGTGACGTTCAGAACTAGCATACCCCCCGCAAACTTCCGGCGAATTCACTAACAATTTACTAAATTACTCACGATAAACGTTCACAAAAAGCACAACAATTATTTTAAGAATTATAGATACTGAACTCCTCTATGCACTCGATATGTCCGATTTTAAAATAGATTTTTGGTGAAAGCACATTTTGCAATATTCTAAGTACATAGCCCAGCCATCACAGGCTAGCTATTTAGACACCCAGCAAGTTTAGCCTTCACCAAAATCAGATTTACTATTACAAAAGTTTGATTACCTTTGATGTTCTTCGTCAGAATGCACTCCCAGGACTTCTACTTCAATAACAAATGTTGGTTTGGTCCCAAATAATCCATCGTTATATCCAAATAGCGGCGTTTTGTTCGTGCGTTCCAGACACTATCCGAAATGGTATATCAGGGTTACGAGCATGGCGCATTTTGTGACCCAAAAAATTCTAAATATTCCATTACCGTACTTCGAAGCATGTCAACCGCTGTTTAAAATCAATTTTTATGCAATTTATCTCGTAAAAAAGCGATAATATTCCGACCGGGAATCTGCGTTTCGGTAAATAGAGGAAAAAAAAGAAAGACGGGGGCGACCAGTGCACGCGCCTAAGCCCACTGTCCCTTGATCGGCCACTTGACAAACGCGATAATGTGTTTCAGCCTGGGGCTGGAATAACGACATTCAGCTTTTTCCCGGGCTCTGAGAGCCTATGGGAGCCGTGGGAAGTGTCACGTTACCGCAGAGATCCTTTGTTTTGGAAAGAGATGTCAAAGAAAGCCAATAAATGGTCAGACAGGCCACTTCCTGTAAAGGAATCTCTCAGGTTTTTGCCTGCCATATGAGTTCTGTTATACTCACAGACACCATTCAAACAGTTTTAGAAACTTTAGGGTGTTTTCTATCCATATCTAATAAGTATATGCATATTCTAGTTACTGGGTAGGAGTAGTAACCAGATTAAATCAGGTACGTTTTTTATCCGGCCGTGTAAATACTGCCCCCTAGCCCTAAGAGGTTAAATTATAACGTCTTATCATGTCATTGGGGCAGCAGGTACCCTAGTGGTTACAGCGTTGGACTAGAAACCGAAAGGTTGCAAGATCGAATCCCTGAGCTGACAAGATAAAAATCTGTCGTTCTGCCCCTGAACAAGGCAGTTAACCCACTGTTCCTACGCCATCATCGAAAATAAGAATTTGTTCTTAACTGACTTGCCGAGTTAAATAAAGAAAAAAAAATATTCTGAACAGCCTTGGATCTGAACAAAACCCCAGCCTTAGTTATGATTCAGTACTACACAAATGTTTTTAATACATGTATTTCCTAGCTAAATAAATAATTACACAGAATAAACATACACACTTAATACATAAGAAAATGGTCCCTACTGGACTGACATAATATGGTGGTTTTTTAACACAACGAGCGGCGCTCGGCGGTCGTCGTCGCCGGCCTATTAGCTGCCACCGATCGTTGTTTCTGTGTCTTTTGGTTTTGTCTGTCTGTTCCGCACCTGTTTTGTGTCTGTCATTAGTGGGGCCTTATTTAGTGTGTGTTTTCAGTTGGGGTGTTGTGCGGGATTGTTTATTGTCCACTCAGGACGGTGGGCCGTGGTTGTTACATTTTTACTGACAGGTTTAGTCAGAAGATTTACCGGGCTGCGCCCCTTGCTTTTTGTGCCGTGGGAATATATTTATTTCGCTAATTGTATTTTGGATGTGCTGGCTGACGTCTTATTTTTCTCTCCGGACCGTTTTGCCCTGTGTTTTGGGTTGGTCATTATTACGCGCCCTTCTGTTTTGGCGTGACCGTTTTGTGCCGGAGAAAATAAAGACGATATACTTTACCTCTGCTCTCTGCGCCTGACTCCAACCACCACTCCTAGAATCCTTGACAGTCGATACATTTTTGAAACTTTTCTCACAGTAATGATATACTTTGGACACGAACCACCACCTGTTTGGAATAAGAAATCATGAATGTATTTAGGTGTGAATGTCTTTGTCCGTCGTGTAGTCCTGAACAGAACTACAGCTCCAAAAGCTGCATATTTGAAGATAGCCATGCCGATGGCTCCAGTGGGGTGATGAGAGAATAGTAGGATGTAGTAGGATGGTTTGAAGAGTGTGATTTTCTAGATATTTGACTCAGGACAGCTAATCAGCTGTTCCAGTGATTGTCTGAGAGGGGAGTTTGTTTTCCCCCTTGTGTTGGGTTTCAGAATTTGGACCACTTTGGACATGAGCTGCAGCTCTCCGTCTTTCTGGTCTAAAGGAAGGTGAGTTTATTTCCTTCACCTCGTGCTGGTTCAAAGTTCCAACCATTTCAAACGTGTAGCTACGCTCCAGGCTTTGTTGGTCAAATGTTAATTTCTGTTACCAAGCATTTTATGCACTCTGGCCAAAGGGGATGGTTCCGTCAGTCTTACATTTAAGTCATTTAGCAGATGCTCTTATCCAGAGCGACTTACAAATTGGTGCATTCACCTTATGATATCCAGTGGAACAACCACTTTACAATAGTACATCTATATCTTTTTGGGGGGGGAGGGTAGGGGGGGTTAGAAGGATTACTTAATCCTATCCCAGGTATTCCTTAAAGAGGTGGGGTTTCAGGTGTCTCCGGAAGGTGGTGATTGACTCTGCTGTCCTGGCGTCGTGAGGAGCTTGTTCCACCATAGGGTGCCAGAGCAGCAGTTTTGACTGGGCTGAGCGGGAACTGTGCTTCCTCAGAGGTAGGGGGGCCAGCAGGCCAGAGGTGGATGAACGCAGTGCCCTTGTTTGGGTGTAGGGCCTGATCAGAGCCTGAAGGTATGGAGGTGCCGTTCCCCTCACAGCTCCGTAGGCAAGCACCATGGTCTTGTAGCGGATGCGAGCTTCAACTGGAAGCCAGTGGAGAGAACGGAAGATCGGGGTGACGTGAGAGAACTTGGGAAGGTTGAACACCAGACGGGCTGCGGCGTTCTGGATGAGTTGTAGGGGTTTAATGGCACAGGCAGGGAGCCCAGCCAACAGCAAGTTGCAGTAATAGTCTAACACGCTCTCTGACCTAATTTGGGGCATGGCTAGTTACTATGCACAGTTTATAGGAGATAGATTCTCTTATACTTCCTAATATCACATTCCTATCTTAACCTGTTAGGGCCAGGGGGCAGCATTGACACGGCTGGATAAAAAACATACCCGATTTAATCTGGTTACCACTCCTACTCAGTAACTAGAATATGCATATACTTATTACATATGGATAGAAAACACCCTAAATTTTCTAAAACTGTTTGAATGGTGTCTGTGAGTATAACAGAACTCAAATGCAGGTCAAAACCTGAGAGATTCCTTTACAGGAAGTGGCCTGTCTGACCATTTCTGGAACTTCTTTGCCATCTCTATCATTTACTAAGGATCTCTGCTCTAACGTGACACTTCCCACGTCGTCCATAGGCTCTCAGAGCCCGGGAAAAAAGAGAATGTCGTCATTCCAGCCCCAGGCTGAAACACATTATCGCCTTTCTCAAGTGGCCCATCAAGAGACACTAGCTTATGCGCGTGACCCCGACCGCCCCCGCCTTTGGGATTTTTTCCTCTGTTTGCCGAAAAGGAGATTCCCTGTCGGAATTTTATCGCTTTTCTACGAGAAAAATGACGTAAAAATTGATTTTAAACAGCGGTTGACATGCTTCGACGTACGGCAATGGAATACTTTGAATTTTATTGTCAGGAATTGCGCCAAGCGCGCGACACTTCTTTACTATTTCGGATAGTGTCTGGAACGCACGAACAAAACGCCGCTATTCGGATATAACGATGGATTATTTTGGACCAAACCAACATTTGTTATTGAAGTAGACGTCCTGGGTGTGCATTCTGACGAAGACAACAAAAGGTAATGACATTTTTATAATAGTAAATATGATTATGGTGAGTGCTAAACTTGCCGGGTGTCTAAATAGCGAGCCCGTGATGCCTGGGCTATGTACTTAGAATATTGCAAAATGTGCTTTCACCAAAAAGCTATTTTAAAATCGGACATATCGAGTGCATAGAGGAGGTCTGTATCTATAATTCTTAAAATAATTGTTATGCTTTTTGTGAACGTTTATCGTGAGTAATTTCGTAAAATGTTAGCGAATTCCCCGTAAGTTTGCGGGGGGTATGCTAGTTCTGAACGTCACATGCTAATGTAAAAAGCTGGTTTTTGATATAAATATGAACTTGATTGAACAAAACATGCATGTATTGTATAACATAATGTCCTAGGGTTGTCATCTGATGAAGATCATCAAAGGTGAGTGCTGCATTTAGCTGTCTTCTGGGTTTTGGTGACATTATATGCTGGCTTGAAAAATGGGTGTCTGATTATTTCTGGCTTGGTACTCTGCTGACATAATCTAATGTTTTGCTTTCGTTGTAAAGCCTTTTTGAAATCGGACAGTGTGGTTAGATTAACGAGAGTCTTATCTTTAAATGGCTGTAAAATAGTCATATGTTTGAGAAATTGAAGTAATATGATTTTGAAGATTTTGAAAATCGCGCCACAGGATGGCAGTGGCTGTTACGTAGGTGGGACGAATTCGTCCCGCCGGTCCCATAGAGGTTAACAAAAATACATTCATAATGTTTCATAATTCATATACAATGTTAAGGATGGAGACTTCATACCTGTAGTGTAAATACTTTTCATGTTACAGTCTTTCCTTTATAACCTTTTTAATGACATCACAAAATAAAAACCAATATTACATTAGTTTTCTATAGATCATCGCTGACCATTCCCCACCTTCTTATGTTAGAAATATTGTTCCAGTATTCGCTTTTTGAACTGTTAGAGTTTCGACGCGAAGTTTCAATGATTGTCTATTAATTAACAAAGACATTCCTTGGGTTAATACTGGAGGGGAAATCCTCTTCTCCTGTAATTTACGACAGGGTGTGAGCTGTCAAACTGGCCCAGTTCCCTCCTCCCCTCTTCTGTGGGTGAGAGAAGGTCTGGTTATTGTCAACCATTGCCAAGCTGATCTGACCAATTGGATCCTCACAGGGGAGTCATGACACTACTTTATCAGAAATGCAACTGTAACGTTGGTCCAACAATGGCACAGGGTAGAAATGAAGATAAAGGGCCATTGCAAAACCGAAGAGGTATGCAGGACATAACACAGTGGTAAGTCTGTTTGGGAATCATTGCAACCTATAATGTTAGTCTGGCTATAGCTAGCTAGCTTGCACAAACAAAAAAGTACACATCACAGTTAGACAAAGAGGTATGAATGAATGACTTAGTCCAAGCGAGGAGTGAAATAGATATATATTAATATGATATATTGATTTATGTGTTCAGAGGCTTCACATCAGGGTACGACAGGGCAGGGGTTGATGTCTTCAGAGGCTTGACTCCAGGACACGACAGGTTCATCATGGATGAAGGGTGTTGGAGAAGAGCTCAACTCTTCCGCTGAGGGCAGGATTTGACTGGGAACACAAAAAACTGTACACAAGAGTTAGACAAAAGAGCTATGAATGAATGACTTGATCCAAGCAAGGAGTATAATCTAATTGGTGTGTAATAATGTGATTGTGTTAGTGAATTTCATTGACTGTTCATACAGTTATGAAATTCAATTAAAATGTCAACTCACAGTGCTTGGAAAGGAAACAATGCTCCAGTGGATGAGGGTACATGGGACATCACTTCAGTTTATGTAAGGAGTGAGTTGACACTGGTAGTGGAGTGGTCATCACCTCTTATTAACTTCTTGCGGATTAGTGTTTCGAAAACTTCCGGTGAAAGCGCCAAATTCAAATTAAATGACTATAAATATTAAACTTTCATGAAATCACAAGTGCAATACATCAAAATAAAGCTTAACTTGTTGTTAATCCAGCCGGCGTGTCAGATTTCAAAAAGGCTTTACCAATAAACTTATCCAAACAAGTCAATCAACGTTTATAATCAAACCTTAGGTACCCTAATACGCAAATAAACGATAAAATTTAAGACGGAGATTCGTTATTGTCTTTACCGGAGAAAAATACCATAGAATGCGTTCTCATTCACGCGCTTGGAAACACTACAGCCAAAATGGGAGCCACCTAGAAAAACTACAATTTCTGCCTCATTTTTCCAAATCCAGCCTGAAACTCTTTCTAACGACTGTTGACATCTAGTGGAAGCCCTAGGAACTGCAATCGGGCATGATTTCGCCCTATTATAAAAGTGCCAGCCATTGAAATCAGTGGTAGGATGACTTTTTTGGGGGGAGGATGGTTTGTCCTCGGTGTTTTGCCTGCCATTTCAGTTCTGTTATACTCACAGACATTATTTTAACAGTTCTAGAAACTTTAGAGTGTTTTCTATCCAATAGTACCATGCATATGCATATCTTAGCTTCTGGGCCTGAGTAGCATGTAGTTTACTTTGGGCACACTCTTCATCCGGACGTCAAAATACTGCCCCCTATCCCAAAGAAGTTAATCAGGGAACGTGAGGGGTCTTAGCTGTAAACACAAATAGCAGATACATGGAGTTACATTAATCAGAACTAAACATGTAATCTAGTCTTCATACAGTAATGAAGAGGGCTTCAGTTCTTCAGAGGGCAGGAGACAAGAGGCTTCTTTTTTGCTTATGTTGTGATTGAGTAATAACTTTACTGTTCATGCCAAGAGAGTTGATGAGGGATCAGGCTGGCTTCCTCTCCTTACCTCCTCTCCATCATCTACACACTTATATGCTTACACATGCGTCCCGTGAAGCTCAATTGGTAGAGCATGGCACTTGCAATATCAGGTTTGTGGGTCTGATTCCCATGGGGGACCAGTATGGGGAAAAGTACAAAAATGTATGCACTGAATAAGAGCATATTTTAAATGACTAAAATGTAAATGTAAAAGGATAAAGCAACATTAATGATGCCTAGATGGTTTTATCTTTCAACAGTCAAATGCCTCCATATCACTACTGATTGGGGAAGGAGACAAGAAAAGGAAGGCACTTTAGACTATTGAGCATACTGTAGTCAAAACATTACAAAAAAAACATACAAGCACCAGTCAAAAGTATGATCACACCTACTCATTCAAGGGTTTTCCTTGAGAAAGGCAGAGAGAGCGACAGAGAGAGGCAGAGTTGCCCTTCTCCCATTTTCCTTCTATCGCCCTGTCTCTCCCTCTCTCCATTAGGCAACATATTTGAATGGAAATGATGTGATATTTACGCAAGTTTGCATCATCCCCATCTGGCGTGCCAAACCCTTGTTTGAAACACTTGGACTCCATCCGTCTCATTTTCTGTGATGATTAAAAGTTGCACATTGACTGTTTTGTTTCAGTTATAACATAGACTGCATAACCTTTTGGAGGTATTCACTGTCTTGTTCCATTGGAACACTGAATGAGCAATGCTTGTGTGTGTGTGTGTTTGTGTGTGTTTGTACTTTTGTATGTGTGACACATTTGGGTCCATGTCAGGAACTATTAAACTTCATCAGGATTTCCCAAACTAGATTCCCCAAACGGAGCATTTATGGGCTACCGCAACTCATTTTATAAGAATGAACTTGGAGGAAAATCACTGACTAAGATGACTATAAAGATATGAAAAAGATGACTGAAGATGACTTGGAGATAAAATAAAATAAAATAGTTATGGAATGACGAATTATGTGTGTGTGCGTGTGTGTGTCTGCCAGCCATGATGAAGGAAGTGACCTTCATCATTTCAAAACAGAAGTCAACCAGCTCCAGGATGAAATCAAACACCAACTCACGTTGCACAAGCAGAAAAAAATTGTCCTCATTTTACCACAAATTGGATAAGGACTACAACTTCCACACTTTCTGCCAAAAAATGTAAAGACAAAGGAAACTAAGTCAACAACACAACACTAGCCCTAGTCCCAAATGGCAAACACTTGGAGAACAACCAAGAAAAGTGTCAAGCCTTCTGCATCCACCTTCAACAAGTACATTTATGCATAAGATTCAATTGATAAATAATAAATATTAATAAATTAATAATAATAAATGTCTAGAAGACCCAAAATTTGACAATGCGTCAGGGAGCTTGCCAACAGCACACATATACCAATAATCCATAACAACCTTGCTCACCACTTTCAGAACCAGTGACACCTAAAGAACTCAAGACCCATATAAAAGTGACAAGGTTAAAAGCCCCATGAGAGGATGACGTTGACAACAGGCTCCTCAAAGATGTTCCACAACATTACCTGAACCTGCTGGGTCAGCTGTTCTCTACCTGCCTCCGAACCGGCCATTTTCCCACACCCTGTAAATCGGCACTGGTGACAATGAGTAAGAAACTTGGAAAAGACCCACAAAATGTCACAAGTGATCGGCCCTTAAGTCTTTGAAGCAACCTGGGGAAACTTTTAGAAATCGTTTTTAACAAGAGACTGTGACACCACGTTCACGAGGCTGGTTTTAGAAAAGGGAGATCAACCACTGATAACATTTTAAGAATGTGGCATCAAGGTCTTCTCTACAAGCTACAAACTCCCGCCACCATTAATTAAGATCATCCAGAACTTTCTCACATACTGGACAAAAAGTCAAGGTTGGTTAATCTTTCTCCACTCCCTTCACACCTGAGGCTGGGGTCCCACAAGGAGCTGTCTTGAGTCCACTCCTGTTTTTAATCTACATATCTGATATTTATTACCCTCTCCCTACAGTTGGAAATGTGTCCCAATTTGCAGATGTCGTATGCTAAAAAAAAATATGAACCACCTGAAAGCCCTGTGTGGGAGGATTACCCGAGTCACGGGAACAACTGTATTGAAAGTGTACCAAAGCTTCATCAGTCCTGTCATCGACTACACTTCCCACAATAAAAACACAAGCTACAAATAATCCAGATCACAGACAAAAAAGCAGCCTGCGGCTTCCCTAGATCCGATCCTGTCACCTACCTTCATGCAATCTCTAGTCTTAAAACAATCTACGAGCGCATGGACCTTTTGTGACAGAAATACGTCCACAAAGCAAAAGACAACCCATTACTGAAGAAGACATTAGAAGAAGCAATACAAACACACTCCTCTCTCCACCATACTGAGCAGCCTACTGAGCACTACTTAACCCAAACCTATACCCTACCCTACCCTACTCCTCACCTGGGTTCATATCCAAACCCCAACCCCGCCCCTTACCCTAAAACGGGTCCACATCCAAACCCCAACACTAACTCACCTGCTTTATTCAATTTCCTTACATGTAACGGTCCGTGTTTGGATTATTGATTAGCCAACTAATAGGTGTTTTGAGTATTCCAGAACAAAATGTTTTATAGTATGTGACATTTCTCAATGACTATTACTATTTAGGAAGGGAATCATTTTTTTCATACCTGTTTGACAACAGCTGATAATCAGATGAGATGACAGACTGTACCAAAATGATTGAATGGCAGGGAACAATGCGACTGCACATTGATTGATTGATTTTATTTTAGGTAAAACAATCTGTACAGTTTAAAACAGTTTTTAAAAGTTCAAGAAACCCAGAGGATGACTCATGTAAAAACACTAATTTCCAATGTGGTCCTCAGTGTAGGAGAAAAACAGGTCATAACACATAGGAAAATACATGAAGATACACATACAAAATATATGGGCCTATGATAAACAGTTAACTAGCCTACATACACATAATACTTTTTGGTTCCAGGTAGAACCCTTTTGGGTTCCATGTAGAACCCTTTCCACAGAGGGTCCTACATGGAACCAAAAAAAGAGTTATCCTGTGTGGGCAGCCGAGGAACCCTTTTGGAGAAAAAAAATTCTAAGAGTGTATGATTAGTACATAGGCCATCCCCAAAATCTTAGTTACTACTTACTGAAACTACATACTGTGTAAGATTCCTATTACAAACCTTATAGAATATACTGTTTAGTAAAATTGTATGCTGTAAGCCACAAATATTAACATACTAGACTCATCCATACTGAGAAGGCATAATCTAATGTGCAATCATGCTTGTTCCCCTCCATTCGTTCATTTTGGAAGAGAGTGTCCCCTTATCTGACTATCGGCTGTACGTTTCGCTCCAGCTTCGGCAGGGTGTCCTGCTGAAGCTGTTTTATTGTAACAACAGGGGCAGGGAAACGACAGGTCAAGGCAGGCAGGGGTCGATAATCCAGAGTAGGAGTAAAGGACCGGACGGCAGGCAGGCCCAGAGTCAGGGTAGGTAGAGGTCAATAATCCAGAGGTGGGGCAAAGGTACAGGATGGCAGGCAGGCTCAGGGACAGGCAGAGTGGTCAGGCGGGCGGGTACAGTGTCAGGACAGGCAAGGGTCAAAAACCAGGAGGACAAGATAAAGAGAGGCTTGGAAAAGACAAGAGCTGACAGGACAAATGCTGGTAAGCTTGACAAACAAGAGTAACTGGCCCAGACAGACAGAAAACACAGGTATAAATACCCAGAGGATAATTGGGGAAGATGGGTTACAGCTGGAGGGGGTTGAGAAAAGCACAAGGAAAGGTGAAACAGATCCGGGCGTGACACAGACTAGTCTCACCTATATTGTCTATACTGATTGCCTAGTCACTTTTGCACCTACCTACATGTACATACTGTATTACCTTGACTGCCTCGTGCCCCTGCACATTGACTCGGTGCTGGTACTCTTTGTATATAGCCTCGTTGTTTTATTGGGTTACTATTTTCTATTCTTTTCTAGCAAATATTTGTGTAACTTTTTTTAACTCTGTATTTTTGGGAATCGGCTAGTAAATAAGCATTGCAAGGTAAAGTCTACACTTCTTGTATTTGGCGCATTTGACCTATACTGAGAAAGCGTCATTAAAATGCGCAATTGGGGACCCAGGACCGAGTTTGTGAAACCATGATTTAAAGCATAATATATTTTCTGAAATTCACATACAGCCTACTATTTAGCATGCAAGTATGGGTATCTGGACAAGGCCACAGTCTACAAACCACACGTCTCACTTTCCCACCCCTCTCACTCTATTGCCTACCCTAAGCCTTACCCCATAACATATATCCCTATTCTTCTATAAGCCTGTCTTTACACCCCTTTCCCATACCCACTGGCGCTATCCCCCTTCCATCCTCTATAACCCCTATTCCCTCCACTGGGGCACAAAGGGAGCACACTCTTGCCCCTATCCTGTCTATGGTTTCTCATGCTGTCCCCCGCAATCCCCCACAATCCACGTCTACTGCCACCATAGCACTGGGAGTGTTTACAGGCTGTCTGTAAAGTGGTTGACTAGCTGCCAACAAAGACCAAATGTGCCAAAATCTCCAGCATGATGTCCATTGTGCTTTCCTCCCACCTTCTAGGAACTTTGTCTATGTTTCCCCACAAAGAGGGGGGATAATAACCAGTAGCCTAAAATGATTGTTGGGTGACATTTTATAATAAATATCATGAATAAGCATTAATTAAAAATATATACATTTAACAATAATATTTGTAAACATGTTTAAACATGTATAAGCATTATAAGCTTTCCATTTCATAAGCATTTACAACATTTATAATAATTTAAAGCACATGTAAGCATTTATAAATATGTACACGTGTTTATAAATGCTTATTCATGAACATTATTTAGCGTTACCTATTTTTGTAGCTGATGTGGATCATTTTAGATGCTAACCATTTAGTTGTGACTAGGTTCTGTTGTGCTGCAGACATTCCTAGAATCTAACTGTCAGAGAGGAAAATCTAATTGAAATAGGTATACATTGAGCTGTTGTTGTTTCCTTTCCTAATTTTTGTGTTCCTGGTTGACGGTAAAGTCTGTTGCAGTAATCAGTGACACTGTGTTTAAATTTATATATGAGATGACTTGGAGGTTACATACTGTAAGTATGCAAGCTCACCTTCAAAAGAATCCACTGCTGCATCATATAGGGACTGGCAGTACATACAGTTGAAGTCGGAGGTTTACATAAACCTTAGCCAAGCACATTTAAACTCAGTTTTTTACAATTCCTGACATTTAATCCAAGTAAAAATTCAGTTTTTATGTCAGTTAGGATCACCACTTTATTTTAAGAACGTGAAATGTCAGAATAATAGTAGAGAGAATGATTTATTTCAGATTTGATTTATTTCATCACATTCCCAGTGGGTCAGAAGTTTACATACACTCAATTAGTATTTGGTAGCATTGCCTTTAAATTGCTTAACTTCGGTCAAACGTTTCGGGTAGCCTTCCACAAGCTTCCCACAATAAGTTGGGGGAATTTGTCCTCCTGACAGAGCTGGTGTAACTGAGTCAGGTTTGTAGGCTTCCTTGCTCCCACGCGTTTTTTCAGTTCTGCCCACAAATTTTCTATAGGATTGAGGTCTGGGCTTTGTGATGGCCACTCCAATACCTTGACTTTGTTGTCCTTAAGCCACTTTGCTACAACTTTGGAAGTATGTTTGGGGTCATTGTCCCTTTGGACGACCAATTTGCGACCAAGCTTTAACTTCCTGACTGATGTCTTGAGATGTTGCTTCAATATACCCACATCATTTCCCTTCCTTATGATGCCATATATTTTGTGAAGTGCACCAGTCCCTCCTACAGCAAAGCAGCCCCACAACATGATGCTGCCACCTCCGCGCTTCATGGTTGGGATGGTGTTCTTCAGCTTGCAAGCTTCCCCCTTTTTCCTCCAAACATAACGATTATTTAACTAGGCTAGTCAGTTAAGAACAAATTCTTATTTACAATGACGGCCTACCCCGGCCAAACCCTAACCCGGACGACGCTGGGCCAATTGTGTGCCGCCCTATGGGACTCCCAATCACGGCTGGTTGTGATACAGCCTGGAATCAAACCAGGGTCTGTAGTGATGCCTCTAACACTGAGATGCAGTGCCTAAGACCAACATAACAACATAGCTGTGATCTGCTGTACAGAATTTCAACCTGTTGATTCAGTTATATGCTCTTGCAGCACAAGAAACATGCACTGTTTTTGAAAAAATTTATGATAATTCCTGGAAATAAGACATAGACACACACCACCACACACACTTTTTTACGTAACCCAGACACCAGCATACCACCTTTGACCAAACAGGGACCCGTTATATGTTTTCCCGCATGTCACCAACACAATGACGATGTACATCTGAACTGCTGTAAATATTTCCTAATATTTTCCATGTGGCCCCATACGGCCATGTGGAACGTGAAAGGCATGAATGTGATCTAAAGCATGAATTGGCATTGGCACAGTGAAGTGGATCCTTGGAGCCGTGAAATGGCCTCTCTCTTGACTATCTGTAGAGGGCTTCAGTGATTTCTGACTGAGAGGAAAAGCTTGTCTCAACCAGCAGGTCACAAAGGCACTGTACGGGGGCCTTGTCCGTTCAGATGCCATTGTGCGGGGAGCTGCTCCATTTATGTACCATTCATATTACCTATGAAGTGACATTGTCCTATGAAGAGTTTGGTGGAGGGCTCAGGGGTTCACCTCTCCCTGAACCCCTCATATTCTCTCTTTCTCTCTCTCCCTCTTTCTCTCTTTCACTGATCTATCTCCCCCCTCTCTCTTTCTCTGACAGTCCTCTCTTCTCTCTTCCTGTCCAACTCTTGCTCTCTCTCTCTCTGTCTCTCTCTCTCGATGACAGCCTCTCCTCTCTCTCTATACACTTTCTCTGTCTCTGTGTGCTCTGCTACATCCTCAGTGCCCTCTTTGTCCCTGTCCTAGTCCCTGTCTCTGCATAATGACTGGGGTAAACTCTGGAGCACATGGGGGCATCACACACAATCCTGTATCCAGAATTGTTCCTGGGGCCACAGCGAGTCAGCGGGACCCATGGGTACCCCTGGGGCTCCAGGGGCCCTCACCCTGTATCACCATGCAGCGAAAGCCCTTCAGTTCACTATACTGGCACATTGACGTCCAAATGAGCACAGCCACTGTGACCCCAACCCTTGACATACACACACACACCGTTAGTGCACCCGTCACTGAACTCATTTACCTCCGTGCTTGTGTGTGTGTGTGTGTGTGTGTGTGTGTGTGTGTGTGTGTGTGTGTGTGTGTGTGTGTGTGTGTACACGTGTAAGTATGTGTGTCTGTGTGTTCAGTGTGGTGTTTGTTGGGCACGAGGGGGTAGGTATGGGGGGGGGGGGGGGCTGGGTGTAAGGGACAGAATATATTTTTTTTGCAAGGGCAGAGGGGGGCTGCGTAAACTGCTTCCAGCTCTTATAGTGGTCCAGTCAATGGATTTTTGGGGTTAATCCTCATTAAAACCGGGAGCTGCTTTCATGTTAGCACGCCAAAGTGACCCACCATGAACTTTTGTCCACTTCCTTTCAAGCTGGGCTCTAACGATTAGCCCACCCTTACAATGCTGCTAGAAATGAGACCGCAGTGTTCCCTATGGTCCACCCCTACCAACCCCCTCTGACAGCCCCCCACACCCCAACCATCACCACTGCCACTACCCTAACACCACCCCACACTTGACTCATGATGAATTTAAATGGGATGTTGAGGAGAAGAAAGAGGGGAGTGAGGAAAATGAGTGAAAGGAGGGATGCCCTTTGGACTGGCGGGCCAAAGAAAGGAAAGAGAGAGATATAGGAGAGAGAGAGTTAAAATACCAGAACTCCAGTCAGCGTGGTAGGTCAAAGGCAATAGTTAGATAAGGAGAAATGGTTTTAATAGAGGTCTAAATTCTTACACACACTTAGTACACGCACATACACACACACAGGGAAATCCGTCCAGATTTTTGTGCACTTTCCTGCATACATCCACCTTGTTATTGTTATCTCAACCCAGAAAGGTTGTTGCATGCTGATTGGCTGATGTCGGCGCTGATGTGAGCACAGGACAGGATGTTGATACTGTACAGTCTACGAAAACTAACGCGTTCTGGCTAGAGGACTAACCGTGTGTGTGTGTTTAAGAAAAACACACATTCACTAAACTTCCAACATATGCTCTGAGTTTGGACCGAGTCCCAGGCAGCACTGCCACATGAGTGAGAGCAGCCTTACTAACAATCAAACAATCCAAATGCTGAATCGCACTCAAGGACGGGATTCATTTGAAATGTGATACAGCGAGTATAGAAATTCATCCAAATGGTTTCATAACTTTCCCCATTAAAATAGGTCTATACAGATTCTTTCTTTCTTTCTTTCTTTGCTTTCTTTCACTGCATGTTTATCCTCATATGACTTGAATGTGGCGAGCATATTTCAACCCCCATTGCAAGGAAAACCTCAAGTCCTTACAGTATTAATTGCATTTTGCCTGAGCAGTAAATCTTTCCATGAGCCGTGGGACAGTTCCAAGTCGTAGTGCACAGGGTTACATTGTTTTACCCCCTCAGACGCTGAAACATTTTTCAAGGGCCGTTCTCTACCAGTTGCTGCCAGAGGGGTTGTTAGGGAGGTGAGCTAGGGGAAGTAACACACAAACACACTCATACAGACACACACAAGCATGCGCATATGTAGAGAAACACGCACACACCGATAAACACACAGACAAACACACATGCACACATATAGAGACACCCACTTAGGCAGAGAAACACACACACCAATGCACAAAAACAACACACACATCACACAACCATTCACACACGCACAAATACAAACACACACATACAGATACACACACATACACACACACACACACTGGTCGGGGGAAGTCAGCATGGCAGGTCCCAGGCTAGCTCTCAGCCTCTCTGTCTCTGTGCTCTACTCTCTCTCCCAGCTCCGTTACTTGATACTTGTTTTCGGGGAGAGAAACAATGAGAGTATTTAGTCAGATGTCACGCACAGTCTACTCTGTCTCTTTCGCAATTCAAACCTTTGTTCATCAGGGCCTTCTTGCTCACTACCCCCCTGCCCCCAACACACACACACTTCCTCCATCCCTCCTCCTCCACCTCCCTTGGTAGCTCGGCTCTTTCTGACTCAGTGTGTGTTTTCAATTACGCGCCCTCCGTTCGCCCTCTACTCTTCTGAGTGTATTTCGCCAGCCGTCGCCCCATTTGCCCAGATATGCCGCTCCCGCCGCCACATTAGAAGAGCGGGAAGAGGAAGGAGAGAATTAGAAAGAGAGGGGGATGGAAGATAAGGCCCTGTGAGAGCCCTTTTTCTCTCTGACACACAAACACAATGAAGCTGTTGTTTTCCACGCCTCGTGTGACAGTTTCAATTTCATCAACAAAAATGTTAGTCAAACACCTATTTTTCAGTGGCAATTGACGAGATGATAACTGACTAAATTGACCCCCAAAAAACTTTAACTAAACAAGAATCATTTTTTATTTTGGTTGACAAAATTGAGATGAGACTAAATTATCTCTGTGACTAAAATCTGACTAGTAAGAGACCATGGTCACCCTTTCACTTGGCTGTGTGAGTAACATGTTTAATTGGTCGCATCAGTGCAAGCTGAACATTTATTAAATGGTCACCTCACTCAAAAGTTTCAAAACTTCCTATTTTCTGGCAGCTAAAACCATGATTTGGTCAAACAGTAAAGTGCATTATCCTCATGATTTCTGTAATGAAAGTGTCTGCCTAGCCCCTGGACCTGTTTTGCGGGTGCCTGCTGCAGTGATGAGCGAGATACTTGATGTGCGCTCCTGGAGAGAGAAAAAAATCTTAGGATTGTATAACATTTCGAAATCCAATTGAGGGAAAAAAATACAACTACTGTTGTTCTCAGCTTTCTGTGGGTATAATTTGCATTTGTCATGTCTTGTGCTCAATAGCAGCTATTTTACAAACAATATTTTTGATATGGCTTTAAGATATGAAGGTCACAAAGTGGGCAATTGTGCATCGGCCTTTGCCAGTGCATATAGTAGCAGGCTACAACAAACTTTTTTAGGACATTTAATTTACTGTTGGATTAATATATGACTACTAGCAGTGGGTATTATACTTACTATTGGATTAATATATGACTACTAGCAGTGGGTATTATATTTACTGTTGGATTAATATATGACTACTAGCAGTAGGTATTATATTTACTGTTGGATTAATACATGACTACTAGCAGTTGGTATTATATTTACTGTTGGATTAATATATGACTACTAGCAGTGGGTATTATACTAACTGTTGGATTAATACATGACTACTAGCAGTGGGTATTATATTTACTGTTGGATTAATACATGATTACTAGCAGTGGGTATTATATTTACTGTTGGATTAATACATGACTACTAGCAGTGGGTATTATATTTACTGTTGGATTAATATATGACTACTAGCAGTGGGTATTATATTTACTGTTGGATTAATACATGACTACTTGCAGTGGGTATTATATTTAATGTTAGTAATCTAGCTACGTGTTTTGAGTTTTAACTTCCTCATGTGGTGAACTACCCCCAAAATAAATGATATTTTATTTTGATATTAGTGCACATAAAGATGTAGGCAAATTCATCTCTATCGAACAACAAAATCCAGAACATTCTGGAGCCCTATTCTAATAGTATAATTGAACAACAATGCCCTATTGTCAACCCACAATTCATGAAAATCACTGGATTATGTTGCACATCAAGATATAGTATAGGTTTTATTGTCACATACACCGGATAGATGCAGTAAAATGTGTTGTTTTACAAGGTCAGACATAGTAGTACCGCCCCTGGAGCAAATTAGGGCTATCTTGAATCATGCATACCTGCTTGGGCATGTTAGATGAAACAACTTATTTCTTAAATATCCTACCATCTCAGTAGCATATTACACAGACTAAAGGACTATGAATGACTTCATAAGGTGATTACAATTTGTTTCTGTTGCGTGACGCAGCAGTGCAACCAAATCATGGGCGAGTGACACCGACTGAAAAGGCTAGTGCTACCAATTCCACCAGGGGAAAATATTAGCCTTGAGCCCTTTCAAGGGGTGTGGTTTTTAATCTACTTCAGGGTAATGTGTTATGCTAATTTGGATATTGGGAAGGCAATCATCAATGTGTTGGTAGGACAAAGCTATATATGGTTGTGCACATGCCAATGTGTCCAGCCTGAGACAACATTAAGATATCTCACTCACAACTCACCATTTAAAAAAAAAATGGGATTAAGATGGATTTAATTGTGGGGGTTTTCAAGTCTACACAAAATACTCTAATGTTAAAGTGGAAGAAAATATATTTTTTAAGATTAATGAAAAATAAAACAGTAATATATCTTGATAAGATAAATATTCAACACATGTTAGAATCACCTTCGGCAGCGATTACAGCTGTGAGTCTTTGGGAACGTCTTTAAGAGCTTTGCAGACTTGGATTATACAATAGTTGCCCATTATTATTTTTTAAACTCATAAAGCTCTGTCAAGTCGGTTGTTGATCATTGCTGGACAGTAATTTACAAGTCTTGCTGTAAATGTTCGAGCCGATACAAATTAAAACTGTAACTTGGTGTCCACATCTCCAACGAATTATCATGGTCCAAACACATGGATATCATAAGGTGAATGCACCAATTTGTAAGTCGCTCTGGATAAGAGCGTCTGCTAAATTACTTAAATGTAAATGTAAGACAATCATTAAGAGAGCACGACAACACATTTTCTTCTTCAGGAGAAGAGATTTGGAGAAAAGATTTGGCATGGGTCCCCAGATCCTAAAAAAGTTCTACAGCTGCACCATCGAGAGCATCCTGACCGGTTGCATCATCGCCTGATATGGCAACTGCTCGGCATCTGACCGTAAAGCGCTACAGAGGGTATTTCGTACTGTCGAGTACATCACTGGGGCCAAGCTTCCTGCCATCCAGGACCTATATACTAGGTGGTGTCAGAGGAAGCCCAAAAAAATGGCAGAGACTCCATTCACCCAGTCATGGCAAGCGGTACCGGAGCACCAAGTCCATTAAAGTTCAGTTATAATTGTGTTTGCCATCATGGACCAAAAAAAGGGGCATCATGGCAAATACCCATAAATAGCAACAGCAATGTATTCTCTGTGTGTGTGTGTGTGTGTGTGTGTGTGTGTGTGTGTGTGTGTGTGTGTGTGTGTGTGTGTGTGTGCGTGCGTGCGTTGGGTGAGTGGGAGTCAATGCAAAAAGTCTCCTGAGAAGCAGGTGTGAATAGAGTCAGTGGAACGTTACAGGTGATTGTCTGTGGTCCATTGCACAATCAGATGTTCTGTATAGGGCTGTGGTGGACGTGGACGGTTGCTCTTGTTTTCGTTCTGACGGCACTTTGTCTCCCAATAAGCGTGCTTGGCCTCTCTTCTCCGGTAAGCTGATGCAATCAGGTCTTCAAACTCAGGAGAGCGCCAGGGTGGGGAGGTTATTAAAAATGCATCAATATCTTCTGGGTCCGACTCCACATCAGACATCATGACTTCAGTTGGCCCCTCAAATCTCCACCTCTTTTCAGCAGAGAGCTCTTTTAGCCGACTGGGCAAAGCTTGTGGAATTACAGGAGACAATAAGTTATTCTGCCCAATAAACAAACGGTATTGAACACTGAAATCTCAAAGTAAAAAAAAAGACACTACAATCTGTGGAACAAGTCTAACTTTACAAAACTCAGTAAGTTATTTAAAATGTATGGATTGGTTCATTCATAAACTAACCTGTCTATGGCAATGCCTCCTTTGCTTTTTCACGTCTGTCTGTGGTAACCGACGACCGACACTTCTATTTCAGTCCAATACCCGGTTCCATAATCTAAAACATTAGATTATGTCAGCAGAGTATAAATCAGACACCCATTTTTCAAGCTAGCATATAATGTCACATAAACCCAAACCACAGCTAAATGCAGCACTAACCTTTGATGATCTTCATCAGATGACAACCCTAGGACATTATGTTATACAATACATGCATGTTTTGTTCAATCAAGTTCATATTTATATCAAAAACCAGCTTTTTACAATAGCATGTGACGTTCAGAACTAGCATACTTCCGGTGAATTTACTAAATTACTCACGATAAACGTTCACAAAAAACATAACAATTATTTTAAGAATTATAGATACAGAACTCCTCTATGCACTCGCTATGTCCGATTTTAAAATGGCTTTTCGGTGAAAGCACATTTTGCAATATTCTCAGTAGATAGCCCAGCATCAAAGGGCTAGCTATTTAGACACCCACCAAGTTTAGCCCTGACCAAACTCAGATTTACTATAAGAAAAATGTTATTACCTTTGCTGTCTTCGTCAGAATGCACTCCCAGGACGTCTACTTCAATAACAAATGTTGGTTTGGTTCAAAATAATCCATAGTTATGTTCAAATATCCTCTGTTTTTTTCGTGCGTTCAAGACACTATCCGAATGGTAAAGAAGGGTGACGCGCACGATGCATTTCGTGACAAACAAATTCTAAATATTCCATTACCGTACTTCGAAGCATGTCAACCGCTGTTTAAAATCAATTTTTATGCCATTTTTCTCGTAAAAAAGCGATAATATTCCGACCGGGAATCTGTGTTTAGGTTCAAAGACGATAGAAAATAAAAACATGGGGTCGACTCATGCACGCGCCTCAGCCCATTGTCCTCTGATAGAGCACTTGCCAAAAGCGCTAATGTGTTTCAGCCTGGGGCTGGAATTACATCATTCAGCTTTTTCCCGCCTTCTGAGAGCCTATGGGAGCCGTAGGAAGTGTCACGTTACAGCAAAGATCCTCAGTCTTCAATAAACAGAGTCAAGAAGCTCAAGGAATGGTCAGAGAGGGCACTTCCTGTAAGGAATCTTCTCAGGTTTTTGCCTGCCATATGAGTTCTGTTATACTCACAGACACCATTCAAACAGTTTTAGAAACTTTAGGGTGTTTTCTATCCAAAGCCAATAATTATATGCATATTCTAGTTTCTGGGCAGTAGTAATAACCAGATTAAATCGGGTACGTTTTTTATCCGGCCGTGTAAATGCTGCCCCCTACCCCCAACAGGTTAAACTGGTGTAAAATAGTCATATGTTTGAGAAATTGAAGTAATAGCATTTCTAAGGTATTTGAATATCGCGCCACGGGATTCCACTGGCTGTTGAGTAGGTGGGACGATTTCGTCCCACATACCCTAGAGTGGTTAAGTAATGGGAAATCATTGAGGCACTCTAGAAGGAGTGAGAATTTGTCAGGTGGATACCCCTTTGGAAGTGGCCATGGCAGCTGCCATTCACTGGCCCTCAGCAATCCACAGACCACTGCACTACGAGAGAGGATGAAACTACTAGCATTGGAGGAAATTGAGTGTCAGATTAAGGAGGAACAAAAGGCTGATGAACGACATCACCTATTGGATGTGCAGAAACATTGAGCTCTACAGGAACGGGAATTCATTGCCAAAGACCTGGCACAGCAGTGGCGGCACCGTCAAGCAAGAAGGGAATTGGAGGAGGCACGGAGAGGGAATTGACCTGACCATCACTCCACATGGACCTGACCTGTCTGCCTTTCTTTCCCAATCTGCTCCTCTGGTACAGCATGGCACACAGTCCCCGGAGGCTCCGAGGTCAACAGCCAACATGGATCACGGGGAACAGGCCTCTCTGCCAACGCCCTCTATGTCAGTGACACAAGTTAGCATTCCTCCTTCATCTAGAGAAAGCACCACTCCTTCGCCTTTCCTCCAATTACCAACGACGGCAAATTGTTTCTCTCGTCCAGGGCCTGGGCCAGGCCAGTCATCAACTAGGTGGGAGAGCTTTCACTCAATTCAGGCTGCCACCAATGGAGGGTCTGGTACAGTAGGGAAAAGGCCCAATGAGGCCACAGTGAGCTCATCAGCAGTCCGGGTTTATCCTTCACGCAACCTGACTAGCCTAGTTAAATAAAGGTAAAATATATATATATATTTTTAAAAGGTAGCCAACATCACTAAACTGCTAGTAGCCTCAGCCTATGGAATTCCCAGACCCAAACTGCCATACTTTGAGAGCTGAAAGGAGAGTGATTTTGTCCTTTTGGAAATTGCATTGGAGAGCCTACTGGGTATTCACAGCCATCTGTCAGAACGCTACAAATACCAAGTACTGATGGATCACAAGTTGGGCAAATCCTTTATGCACTGCGCAACACCATACACTGCTGCTCTCCAGGCCCTGAAAGTGAGATATGGTGAGCTACCCCAGCTAGTCCAGAATGAACTAAACAACATCCTAAACACGTCTCCAATCAAAATGAGACACCATGCTGCCTTCCAAGAGTTCTCTCTTGCTGTCCAATCGCTGACCTCGATGCTCCAATCCATTGAAGGAGAAGACGGGAACGAGCTGAAAAGAGACTCCCATGTAGACTGGCTTCTTGGTAAGCTTCCAGCCTACCTCAGAGACAGTTTCGTCGAACATTGTTTGAACAAAGGCATACTGAAAGAGGGCTCGAGAGGCACCTATGCCCTGAAAGACCTGGCAGCATGGTTGCAGGTGAAGGCGAGGGCAAAGAACATCACTCACCAGGCCACAGTCTCAGCCACAGCCTTTGGGTAAGGAAGGAGTTTGAACGCAAGGAGGGTCATAAAAGGCTAAATCCCACTACCATGGACTTAAATAGTGAAGCCAGGAATGGAGGAACTTGGGAAGAAGATCTCTCTCAAGAGCAAGAAAATCTAATTCCAGCCTTACTGCCCCTATTGCATACATGAAGGGAACATTTTGCTGTATGGTTGATGAGAAACTCCATATTGCAAATGTACGGTCCCTTACTAGACGTCGGCAAATGTTTGTAAAATTCGCGGACGGCGGCGGGCCGTGCACCGGGGCCGGATCTTCCGGGAAGTCATCGAACGAAGTCTTTCGGACATTCAGTTTCTGTTTTATAAAACGTACACATTTTTGTCATTTATCCGCTGTCTCGGAAAATACCACCAGAGGGCGAATGTAATCATATTGCAAATGTACAAATCATCACCAATCACGATGTGGCCTTTTCTCCTAAACGGAAAAGACATCGAAGACGAAACTTGGGGAGCATAGGTTTGGCATAATGGGCAGTTGGCCCCGAACAAGATGGAGTCGAGGCCTCAACGCTTTTTGAGTTAAGGCCATTTTTCTGGGATTAAATGTCAAAAATGAAAATAGAGCGCTAATTTGACCGCTTCACGTCAAAGTACATGAACCTACGGTGTCAGAAAAAAAAGAACCAGCCATTTATCTATTGTAATTTAAGAGAAATAGTACAATGTACAATTGGTGATGTTCAAATTTTTTTATTTTTTTCTCAAAAAAGTTACAGATCCAGTTGCAGCGTGTTCAGATGAATCCATCAAGGTGGGTTTCGGAGCTCTGCGAGATTTCTGTGATTTTTTGTGACAACTCTCTGTAAATAAGTCAGTTCTTAACGTAAAGAATTTAAACTCAATATTCTATAAGAGCCTACCCCAAGGAGGATATGTGTTCACTTTCAGCTTCCTGTGTCAACCAGAAGTGCCTTACAATGGTGTCATGGGGGCTGTTTCGAAGGGTTAAAAAGGTCAGATCTTTCCAAAACTAAAAATGTGTGATTATGCAACCCTCCTGAACTGTAAATCAGTCATTTCTCCCAACAGATGTCAAAGAAAAAAACTCTCTCTCACACACACACACACACACACACACACACACACACACACACACACACACACACACACACACACACACACACACACACACACACACACACACACACAGACACACACACACACACACACACACACACAGCAAGGATGGAGTGACACAGTGCGGTGCTTAAAGACACACAGAGCCTGCAATGGCATTACCATTATCTCTAGGCTGTGCCGATTTCAACGAGATGCCCCGCTTGACCGTAGCTCACTCGGTCTGAGCACAGCGACTGTGAAAAAAGGCAGGCCCAAAATGAAGATTGGACCTACATTTCAAGTGTTTTTGGGTGACAGCGAGAGAACCGTTAGGGTTAGAAGCACAATTTGACCCCAGGAACGTTCCTGAGGTCCTCCCGATCTGTGCAAGCATCACCTTGACCATGTGGCATTAACCCTTAACAGTGAAAAGAAGGTGTTTACATCAAACAGTTTGCAATGACTTTTCTCCCCATAGGAATACATTGCCTGCTCCCCTAAATTAAACCTGAAGCCTATGTGGGTTATGAATGTCTTATGAACCTGTCTTCGATGACTATCCATCAGGCCACTATGAGGACTACCTGTGCTGATTCTAAGCTTCCTGGAGGAACTGGAAGTGGTTAAATTCACCCTAAAGGTGTTTTGATATACCAAACCTGCAGTTTGTGAGAAATGATGCATTCAACCCTGTGTAAATCAGTCAGTTCTTTACGTAAAGACTTAAAACTCAGGATTCTGTGAAAGCCTACCCCAATGAGGATATGTGTTTACTTTTAGCTTCTTGTGTCAACTGAAGTGCCTTAAGAACCATGACCTTCCAGAGCCGACTAATCTAGACTCGTCCAGCTGTTTTTATCATGACTTCTCAATAATGAGTTTGTACATGTACACACTCGGAAACAGGAAATTTTAAGCAGTATAAAATTGTGATGTGACTAAAATGTAACTAAAAAGAAAGGGAATTGAGTTGACTAAAATGGTCCACTGTGTTATAGCTTCGTTCTGAAGGTAGGTAAGGGGTCAAGCGCAGGAGAGCAGAGATGTCAATGTAGCGTTTCTTTTAATAGGCAAGTCCCAAAAAATGGTACAGGCACAATCACCCCCCCCCCCCCCCCCCCAAAACAATGAGAACTAACAGTTACTCACGGAAGGAGAATTAACCAACGCTCCTTACTATAATAAACACACGTGAATAAACTGGAGGAAAGTCTCCACAAGCAACATGAAGATTATCCCGCAAAAACCTAAGCGGGGAAGCAGGGGTAAATATACACACAGGAATTAAAGCAAATGAAAACCAGGTGTGCATAAACCAAAGACAAAACAAATGGAAAAAGAAAAATGGATCGGTGATGGCTGGTACGCCGGCGACGCCGACCGCCGAGCACCGCCCGAACAAGGAGAGGAACCACCTTCGGTGGAAGTTGTGACAGTACCCCCCCTTGACGCGCGGCTCCCGCAGCGCGCCAACGCCGGCCTCGAGGACGACCCAGAGGACGAGGCGCAGGGCGATCTGGATGGAGGCGGTGAAACTCCCTTAGCATCGGTGGGTAAAATACGTCCTCCACCGGCACCCAGCATCTCTCCTCCGGACCGTACCCCTCCCAATCCATGAGGAACTGAAGGCCCCCCACCCAATGCCTTGAGTCCAGTACGGACCGAACTGCATACGCCGGGGTCCCCTCGATGTCCAGAGGGGGCGGAGGAACCTCCCGCACCTCAGCTTCTTGAAGCGGACCAGCCACCACCGGCCTGAGGAGAGACACATGAAACGAGGGGTTAATACGGTAATCAGGGGGAGCTGTAACCTGTAACACACCTCGTTTATTCTCCTCAGGACTTTGAATGGCCCCACAAACCGAGGACCCAGCTTCCGGCAGGGAAGGCGGAGGGGCAGGTTTCAGGTCGAGAGCCAGACCCGGTCCCCCGGTGCGATCACCGGGGCCTCACTGCGATGACGGTCAGCGCTTGCCTTCTGCCGCCCTTCAGCCCGTTTCAGGTACCCGTGGGCGGCCTCCCAGGTCTCCTTCGAGCGCCTCACCCATTCGTCCACAACAGGAACCTCAGTCTGGCTCTGATGCCATGGTACCAGAACCGGCTGATACCCTAACACACACTGGAAGGGCAATAGGTTAGTAGAGGAGTGGTGGAGTGAGTTCTGGGCCATCTCTGCCCATGGAATGAACGTCGCCCACTCCCCTGGCCGGTCCTGGCAATACGAACACAGAAACCTACCGACATCCTGGTTTACTCTCTCATTACTCTCGGGGTGAAAGCTCCATGAACACCTTCAAAACGCTGGACGTGAACTGGGGACCCCGATCAGAAACTATGTCCTCAGGCACCCCGTAGTGCAGGAAGACGTGTGTAAACGGGCCTCCGCAGTCTGTAGGGCCGTAGGGAGACCGGGCAAAGGGAGGAGACGACAGGACTTAGAAAACCGATCCACAATGACCAGGATCGTGGTGTTCCCCTGTGACGGAGGAAAATCGGTCAGGAAGTCCCCCGACAGGTGTGACCAAGGCCGCTGTGGAACGGGAAGGGGTTGTAATTTCCCTCTGGGCAGGTGCCTTGCATGAGCGCACACCAAGCAGGAGGAAACATAAATCCTCACGTCCTTGGCCAAAGTGGACCACCAGTACTTGCCACTAAGACTTCACACTGTCCTACCAATGCCCAGATGACCAGAGGAGGGTGACGTGTGAGCCCACCAGATCAATCTGTCACAAACATCGAACGGAACGTACACCCGTCCAGCTGGACACTGAGGTGGAGTAGGCTCTGAACGTGACGCTCGCTCGATGTCCGCGTCCACCTCCCATACCACCGGTTCCACCAGACAAGAGGCCGGAAGTATTGGAGTGGGATCGATGGACCGCTCCTCTGTATCATACAGTTGTGACAGTGCGTCGGCCTTAGTGTTCTGGGAACCCGGTCTATATGACATCGTAAACTGTAACCGGGTGAAAAACATAGCCCACCTTGCCTGGCGAGGGTTCAGTCTCCTCGCCTCCCGGATGTACTCCAGATTACGGTGGTCAGTCCAGATGAGAAAAGAGTGTTTAACCCCCTCAAGCCAATGTCTCCACACCTTCAGAGCCCTGACGACAGCCAACAACTCCCGGTCCCCCACGTCATAGTTTCGCTACGCCGGGCTGAGCTTCCTCGAAAAGAAAGCACAGGGGTGGAGCTTCGGTGGTGTACCCGAGCGCTGCGAGAGCACAGCTCCAATCCCAGCCTCGGACGCATCCACCTCCACGATGAATGCCAAAGAGGGATCCGGATGAGCCAGCATGGGAGCCGAGGTAAACAGAGCCTTCAGGTGACCAAAAGCTCTGTCCGCCTCAGCCGACCACCGCAGACGCACCGGTCCCCCCTTCAGCAGTGAGGTAATGGGAGCAGCCACCTGCCCAAAACCCCGGATAAACCTCCGGTAGTAGTTGGCAAACCCTAAAACTGCTGCACTTCCTTTACCGTGGTGGGAGTCGGCCAATTACGCACGGCTGCAATGCGGTCACACTCCATCACCAACCCTGATGTGGAAATGCGATATCCTTTGAAGGAGACGGCCTGTTTGAAGAACAAACATTTCTCAGCCTTGACGTACAGGTCATGCTCCACCAGTCACCCAAGTACTCTGCGCACGAGAGACACATGCGTGGTGCGTGTAGAGGAATATATCAGAATGTCATCGATTTAAACCACCACACCCTGCCCGTGCAGGTCCCTGAGAATCTCGTCTACAAAGGATTGGAAGACGGCTGGAGCATTCTTCAACCCATATGGCATGACGAGGTACTCATAATAGCCAGATGTGGTACTAAACGCTGTCTTCCACTCATCTCCCTCCCGAATACGCACCAAGTTATACGCGCTCCTGAGATCCAGTTTTGTGAAGAAACGTGCCCCGTGAAATCACTCAACCGCCATGGCGATGAGAGGTAGTGGGTAACTGTACCCCACTGTAATGGAATTTAGACCTCGATAGTCAATGCACGGACGCAGACCTCCCTCCTTCTTCTTCACAAAAAAAGACACTCGAGGAGGCGGGTGACGTGGAGTGCCGAATGTACCCCTGTCCCAGAGATTCAGAGACATATGTCTCCATACCCACCGTCTCCTCCTGTGACATGGGATACACGTGACTCCTGGGAAGTGCGGCGTCTACCAGGATATTTATCGCACAATCCCCTCATCAATGAGGTGGTAATTGAGTTGCATTCTTTTTACAGAAGGCGATAGCCAAATCGGCATATTCTGAGGGAATGCGCATGGTGGAGACTTGGTCTGGACTCTCCACCATTGTTGTACCGATGGAAACTCCTACACACCTGCCTGAGCACTCCTCTGACCACCCCTTCAGAGCCCTCTGTTGCCACGAAATCTTGGGGTTGTGACAGGCCAACCAGGGTATCCCCAGCACCACGGGAAACGCAGCAGAATCAATAAAGAAGAGACTCATTCTCTCCCCATGACCCTCCTGCATAACCATGTCCAGCAGAGCCGTGGCCTCCCTGATTAGCCCTGACCCTAATGGTCAACTATCTAAAGTGTGCACTGGGAAGGGCTCATCAATAAGAACAAGGGGGATCCCTAAACTATAAGCAAAACCACGGTCAATAACATTCCAGGGGGAGCGGAGGTGCAGGGGAATGAAACTGACAGAGCCCGATCCGGACGTCCTCGGGTAGCCAGCAAGTTGTCCAGCCGAATGGACATGTCCACCAGCTGGTCCAAGGTGAGGGTGGTATCTCTACAGGCTAGCTCCCGATGGACGTCCTCACACAAACTACACCTATAGTGATTGTTCAAGGCCCTGTCATTCCATTCTGCGCCGGTGGCCAAGGTCCAGAACTCCAGTGCAAAGTCCTGTGCGCTCCTTGTCTCCTGCCTGAGATGGAACAGACGTTCACCTGCCGCTCGGCCCTCAGGTGGGTGGTCGAACACTGCCCGAAAGCGGTGGGTGAACTCTGGGTAGTGGTCCCTTGCCGAGTCTATGTCATTTCAGACCGCGTTGGCCCACTCCAGGGCTTTGCCTGAGACGAGGGCGTTCATGCTCTCACGTCCCGAAGGAGCCAGGTGAACGGTTCCCAGGTAGAGCTCCAGCTGGAGTAAGAACCCCTAACACCCGGCAGCCGTCCCATCGTACTCCCTCGGGAGCGCGAGCCGAATACCACTGGACCCAGGCAACGACTGAGAGGGTTGTGGGGCTGGTTGTAGTGTGGCTGGTAGAGGTGTAGGAAGGCCACCTCTCTCCCACCTGTCCATCGACGCCATCACCTGATCCATCGCAGTTCCCAGACGTTGCAGTACTGCGTATGTTGTTGAACGCGCTCCTCCATTGAAATCGGGAGAGCGTCTGCACCTGCTGACAATATAATATGTGGTGCGGGATTCTGTTATAGCTTTGTTCTGAAGGTAGGTAAGGAGTCAAGCGCAGGAGAGCAGAGATGTCAATGTAGCGTTTCTTTAAATAGGCAAGTCCAAAAAAAATGGTACAGGCACAATCACCCCCCAAAAAAACGCCCAAGACAATGAGAACTAACAGTTACTCCCGGAAGGAGAATAAACCAACGCTCCTTACTATAATAAACACACGTGAATAAACTGAGGAAAGCCTCCACAAGCAACATGAAGATAATCCCGCACAAACCTAAGCGGGGAAACAGGGATAAATATTCACACAGGAATTAAAGCAAATAAAAACCAGGTGTGCATAAACCAAAGACAAAACAAACGGAAAGAGAAAAATTGATTGGTGATGGCTAGTAGGCCGGCAACGCCGAGCACCGCCCGAACAAGGAGAGGTACCACCTTCGGTGGAAGTCATGACACACTGTTTTAACCTCTCTAGGGTGTAATCCCGTGGCGCGTTATTCAAATTCCTCAAAAATGCTAAAACTTCAATTTTTCAAACATATGACTATTTTACACAATTTTAAAGACAAGACTCTCGTTAATCTAACCACACTGTCCGATTTCAAAAAGGCTTTACAACGAAAGCAAAACATTAGATTATGTCAGCAGAGTACCCAGCCAGAAATAATCAGACACCCATTTTTCAAGCTAGCATATAATGTCACATAAACCCAAACCACAGCTAAATGCAGCACTAACCTTTGATGATCTTCATCAGATGACACTCCTAGGACATTATGTTATACAATCCATGCATGTTTTGTTCAATCAAGTACATATTTTTATCAAAAACCAGCTTTTTACATTAGCATGTGACTAGCATTCCCACCGAACACTGCCGGTGAATTTACTAAATTACTCACGATAAACGTTCACAAAAAGCACAACAATTATTTTAAGAATTATAGATACAGAACTCCTCTATGCACTCGATATGTCCAATTTTAAAATAGCTTTTCGGTGAAAGCACATTTTGCAATATTCTCAGTACATAGCCCGGCATCACAGGGCTAGCTATTTAGACACCCAGCAAGTTTAGCACTCACCAAAGTCAGATTTACTATAAGAAAAATGTTATTACCTTTGCTGTCTTCGTCAGAATGCACTCCCAGGACTTCTACTTCAATAACAAATGTTGGTTTGGTTCAAAATAATCCATAGTTATATCCAAATAGCGGCGTTTTGTTTGTGCGTTCAAGACACTATCCGAAAGGGTAAATAAGGGTGACGAGCATGGCGCAATTCGTGACAAAAAAATTCTAAATATTCCATTACCGTACTTCGAAGCATGTCAACCGCTGTTTAAAATCAATTTTTATGCCATTTTTCTCATAAAAAAGCGATAATATTCCGACCGGGAATCTGCGTTTAGGTAAACAATAAAGCATGGGGTCGACTCGGGCACGCGCCTAAGCCCATAGTACTCTGATCGGCCACTTGCCAAACGCGATAATGTGTTTCAGCCAGAGGCTGCCTCGATATCGTTCAGCTTTTTCCCGGGCTCCGAGAGCCTATGGGCGCCGTAGGAAGTGTCACGTTATAGCAAAGATCCTGTCTTCAATAAAAAGAGCCAAGATGAAACACAACTTGTCAGACAGGCCACTTCCTGCATGGAATCTTCTCAGGTTTTGGCCTGCCATATGAGTTCTGTTATACTCACAGACACCATTCAAACAGTTTTAGAAACTTTAGGGTATTTTCTATCCAAAGCCAATAATTATATGCATATTCTAGTTACTGGGCAGGAGTGGTAACCAGATTAAATCGGGTACGTTTTTTATCCGGCCGTGTCAATACTGCCCCCTAGCCCTAACAGGTTAATCATGTTGACAATAACTAGACTAAATCGTTACCTAAATTACAAACGTGACAATTATATTTTAGTCAAAATAAGTAAGACTAGACGTGTGGTTGATTTCTTCTTGTTCAGGTTCACGTACATGCGGACGCGCGCTAGCACTCACACACACAAACAGAGACGCACACACACACACACACACACACACACACACACACACACACACACACACACACACACACACACACACACACACACACACACACACACACATACACAGCATGCTATGAGGTGACATCTGGGCATCCCTTACATTTCTTAGCTCCTCTCCTTTGTTTAGTTTTTCCATCTTTCCCTCAGCTCAGGATAATTTCTCAGTGATTGTGCGCTTGCCTTCAGACATCAAAGGTCTCAGAACACCAAATCTCCTGTAATCGTGGCAGTTTAGTGTATGAAAATGACAAGCTTTGTGATCAGATCTCATTTACAGGCCAAAGACAGTTAAGGCTAAATCCACTGAGTACATAGTCCTGATGCATTGTCTAACTCCGTAGCCAACCCAACACAAAGGCTTGCCTGTTTCAACCTCTGTTTTAAACTTATAATGAAGGGTTATGGAGGCATTGAGAAGTGTGTGTGTGTAGGTAATGTCAGGTGGTAATGAATGTGCTTTGTTCAGCTCTTGGATCCTAATCAACTGTTATTATCCATGTTAGTACACTACGTTTGTCTGAGAAAAACTCTAAGTCCAAATGTCGACTGGGCCACTTACTGGCAGTTAGACACGTAATCCGCTTAGCCAAGGTAAATATCCCTGTTTGCTCATTCAGACAGTAATATTCGGCTTCGCTTCGGAAAGCTCTCCTGAAATATGTTATTCCCCTTTGATTGATTCCTGCGAACTGTATAGCTCACTCCCCTGCTAGCTAGACTCCATTGCACACCACTCTAATCATCCCAGATCACACTGTTTTAATGTAGAGAACACTTCATTCTAACACACTCAGAGCCCCTGTTTGATGAGTAAGTCGAATAGAAACCTCTATTTACGGTAAGTTGTGCTGTTTTCCGTTGGTTGTTGCACAGCAACAAAGCTACACTACCGTTCAAAAGTATGTGGTCACTTAGAAATATCTTTGTTTTTTGTCCATTAAAATATCAAATTGATCAGAAATACAGTGTAGACATTGATAATGTTGTAAACAACTATTGTAGCTGGAAACTGCTGATTTTTAATGAAATATCTACATAGGTGTACAGAGACCTATTATCAGTAACCATCACTCCTGTGTTCCAATGACACGTTGTGTTAGCTAATCCAAGTTTATCATTTTAAAAAGCTAATTGATCATTAGAAAGTCCTCAACTGGCAGCTTCATTAAATAGTACCCGCAAAACACCAGTCTCAACATCAACAGTGAAGAGGAGACTCAGGGATGCTGGCCTACTAGGCAGAGATGCAAAGAAAATGGCATATCTCAGACTGGCCAATAAAACTAAAAGAACACAGACACTGGACAGAGGAATTCTGCCTAGAAGAACAGCATCCCGTCGCCTCTTCACTGTTGGCGTTGAGACTGGTGTTTTGCTCTGATATGCACGGTCAACTGTGGGACCTTATATAGACAGGTGTGTGCCTTTCCAAATCATGTCCAATCTACTGAATTTACCACATGTGGACTCCAATCAAGTTGTAGAAACATCTCAAGGACGATCAATGGAAACAGGATGCACCTGAGCTCAATTTTGAGTCTCATAGCAATGGGTATGAATACTTATGTAAATAAGGTATTCAGTGTGTTAAATCAGAGGTCCTGTTGTCTTGACCTCTGGCAGTCTCTATGGGGGTGCCACATTGTTCAATTCTCGGGCTGACTCTTTTCTCTGTATATATCAATGTCGCTTTTGCTGCTGGTGATTCTCTGATCCACCTCTACGCAGACGACACCATTCTGTATACATCTGGCCCTTCTTTGGACACTGTGTTAACAAACCTCGAAACGAGCTTCAATGCCATACAACACTTCTTCCGTGGCCTCCAACTGCTCTTAAATGCTAGTAAAACTAAATGCATGCTCTTCAACCAATCGCTGCCTGCACCCACCCGCCCGACTAGCATCACTACTCTGGACGGTTCTGACTTAGAATACGTGGACAACTACAAGTACCTTGGTGTCTGGTTAGACTGTAAACTCTCCTTCCAGACTCACATTAAGCATCTCCAATCCAAAATTAAATCTAGAATCGGCTTCCTATTTCGCAAAAAAGCCTCCTTCACTCATGTTGCCAAACATACCCTCGTAAAACTGACTATCCAACCGATCCTTGACTTCGGCGATGTCATTTACAAAATAGCCCACAACACTCAACTCAGCAAATTGGATGTAGTCTATCACAGTGCCATCCGTTTTGTCACCAAAGCCCCATGTACTACCCACCACTGCGACCTGTATGCTCTCGTTGGCTGGCCCTCCCTACATATTCGTCGCCAAAACCACTGGCTCCAGGTCATCTATACGTTTTTGCTAGGTAAAGCACTGCCTTATCTCAGCTCACTGGTCACCATAGCAACACCCATCCGTAGCACGCGCTCCAGCAGGTATATTTCACTGGTCATCCTCAAAGCCAACATCTCCTTTGGTCGCCTTTCCTTCCAGTTCTCTGCTGCCAATGACTGGAACGAATTGCAAAAATCACTGAAGCTGGAGACTTATATCTCCCTCACTAACTTTAAGCATCAGTTGTCAGAGCAGCTTACCGATCACTGCACCTGTACACAGCCCATCTGTAAATAGCAGAGGTGGGACCAAGTCATTGTTTTACTAGTCACAAGTAAGTCTCAAGTCAAGTCCCAAGTCAAGACAGGCAAGTCCGAGTCAAGTCTCAAGTCCTAAACTTTGAGTTTCGAGTCCTAAACAAGTCATAATGTGCTCTTCACCAAATGAAATACCATTTCATATTTTTAACAAGAGTAATAGTATATTTAATTTACGCAAATCATGAATGCTTTTAAAAATAGATATATTTATTGCTTTCCAAATAAACTTTATATTTCCATGGAAATACATGGGTGGCAATGAGAAAGACCCGCCCCCACCCCCATAGCGATCGACTATCGAGGATCGCTGTGGTGTGCAATCGAGCGATGTAGGCTTGTACACAATCGCCCAACCTTAACACACACACACAAACTCCCCCTCTCTGTGTGTGGTTACAGTAGGCTAACTAACATATGCCAATGGTTTTAGGAACAGCAGTAACATCAGGCAGGATTTAGGCTACCAACTGCCTAGCCAGTTGTAGCTCTATCTTGGATGCAATGATCACATTCCCGCACTGACTGACTGTGTGGAGGATCATTGATTTAACGTTACGTAAACCTGCATGCGACACTAGCAAAGTTATAAATTATATAACGTTAGCTGTCGGCTATATTAGCCACGACTTACTGTTCTTTGTGCAGCTTCAAATATCGAACAAAGTTGGAAGTTGTTGCGCATCCGTCTGTAATTTTCTTCCCGCATGTTTTGCAAGTTGCAATCCGTTTTTTGTTGATACAGCGTAGTCTTTATATCCGAAAATAATACTTTTGGGAATCATCTTTCCAAGGGCTCTATCTGAATTCACCCGCCGACGTTCCTCTGCACTACCACGCGCAACTTTTCCCCGGCTGGCACAATTTGATTGGCTGCTGTCCGATTCAAACTGTAATCCATTAAATGAGTTTATGCTTTTTTTAATATTGGGCTCTGGTAAATAGCCCACCCAACTTCCTCATCCCCATATTGTTATTTTCTTTGCTCTTTGGCACCCCAGTATCTCTACTTGCACATCTATCACTCCAGTGTTAATGCTAAATTGTAATTATTTCACCACTATGGCCTATTTATTGCCTTACCTCCCTAATCTTACTACATTTGCATACACTGTATATAGATTTTTCTATTGTGTTATTGACTGTACGTTTGTTTATCCCATGTGTAACTCTGTGTTGTTGATTTATCGCACTGCATTGCTTTATCTTGGCCAGGTTGCAGTTGTAAATGATAAATTGTTCTCAACTGGCCTACCTGGTTAAATAAAGGTGAAAAAAAAATCATTTTTAATATATTTGCAAAAAAATCTAAAAACCTGTTTCCGCTTTGTCATTATGGTGTGTAGAAAAAAGTAATATTCAATTTTAGAATAAGACTGTAATGAAACAATGTTGAAAAAGTCAAGGGGTCTGAATACTTTCTGAATGCACTGTGTATTTATATATAACATGCAGACAATTACATTGATGGAAGTCACAATCTATCTGCAATATTAAAGCTGATCTACCCTCTAAAATGTTTAGAAATAATAATAATTTGAGACATTGTCACACCCTGATCTGTTTCACATGTCTTTGTGCTTGTCTCCAACCCCCTCCAGGTGTCGCCCATCTTCCCCATTGTCCCCAGTGTATTTATACCTGTGTTCTCTGTTTGTCTTTGCCAGTTTGTTTTGTTTCGTAAAGCCTACCAGCGGTTTTCCCGTGATTCTGTCTTTCTCTAGTTCCTGTTTTCTAGTTTATAAGCTGAACGTAATATAAAGAGGGACCTAAAAGGGTCAATGCATAGAACTACAATGTTCAGATCTAAATCACAATAGTATGGTGTGGTATACTTTGAAAAGTTTGAATGAATGACTCATTACTGACAACTAAAAGAGTGCTTTCAAACATCTTCAGTTTTTCCTCATATAACTTGGTCCGTTGTTGAATTGTGGCATAGGAGACACTGGAAGAAACACACAATATAATGTAGAAAAATATTGTTTTTATTCCCCTTTGCATGATTCCTGAGAATACTTATCTGTACAGCTCACTCCCCTGCTAGCTAGACTCCATTGCACACCACTCTAGTCCTCCCAGATCACACTGATAAATTGTAATATGAAGAACACCTCATTCTAACCCAATCAGAGCCCCTTGAAATTAAAATGTTTGATGAGTAAGTCAATTAGAAACCTCTATGTATGGTTTGTTATTCAGAGGAGGATTTGGAGGGATAGAATGGAGGACTGACTTGTTCCCATAAAGTACACACTATCAGGAGGTGATAAGGGCTGTTCCCCAATCTCTTTCCTGCCTCGCTCCCTCACTTTCTCACTCACTTTCTCTCTCCCCTCTCTCCCTCTTTCCCTCCTCTCTCTCTTTTTTACCCTTGCCTCTCTCTCTCTCCCACCTCTCCCTAATTTCTCTCCTCTCTCCCCCTCCTCAATCTGTCTCTGCATCCGTTTTGTTCTGAGGGGAGAATGAAGACCTAGAGTTTAGGGTGGGAAGAAATCATGAATGGCCAAACACACACAATCCACGCACAGAAATGCCATAGCCATCACAACACGGCAACCATTCTTGGCTGTGGCTGGGACTAGATACAACCACCCCCATAAAGAGCAGCATTGTTCCCAGCATGCAAACAGCCACAAATGGGCAAAATACTGCTGTTTTTCACATCTCCTTAAGAGCTCCCATGTGCCTGAGCTTGTGACGGACGTTCCCCAGAGCTGGGGGAAACGGCTGTGTCTGCCACTATGGTGTGCAGACAGAGAGACAGACAGAGCAACACACACAGAGAGAAGAGAAAGAGAGACAAAGTCATATCCTGCAGTCAAAAAGTATTATAGTGCCTTTAACCAAATACCTAGCAGGCTTGGTAAGAGATGTGGATACCTTGGTATAACAGCTAAGGTGTTGGGTTGAAATTCACTGGACTTGCCCACAAAGCCAATTGAAAGGCATGTTCACATGAGGGACTTCTATGAAACGGATGGGATATTGTTATGACCCTTGCCTATGGGCTTGTTTTGATCTCCCCCAAGTGGGTCAACCCTATCAGAGCAGTAGTTAGCCAGTTTGCCTACAGCCTGGGAGACCCAGGTTTGAGACCAGGAAGGACCATTGCATTGTCATCATGCGTTACAGTATGATTTATTGTTTAAATTGTTTGTTTATTTGGTTGAAAGGGTGACACCTAGCCTCCTGCTTAAAGATGCACTAAATTGCATCTTTAAGATGCAGAAATCGCTCCGCCACTTCCTGTTTGCTAAAATATTAATAGTTAGACTAATTTCAGTTTGTGACAAAACAAGCAAGTACAGTTTTGAGAATCATTGTGCCATCTAAACCACTGTGAAATATATTTTTCAAAACCAAAAATAGTGTACTTTCAGCTGTTTGAAGCTGGGGTACAACACCAAAAGGAAAAGACTCAAAAACTAAACTCAAGAATGGGAAGCATAGAAAAGCGCACATAAAACAGATCTACATCTTCTTAGACTTGCTTTCAATGAGAATGAAAGATCAATAATGCACATTTCTATGTGAATTTGGTCGGTTCGCCCAAAACGTTTACATATTGTAGCTTTATGAAGTGTAGGCGATGGTGAGTCATGATCAAGATATGTGAGAGAGGTAGCCTATTCAATCACTCATGAAGGGCAATGGAATGCGTTTTTCCCTTCATGAGCTTAAAGGGACATTAAAGTATACATAACTCCTTGCACCAGTAATGAATAAAGCATGACCATGTGCATCTTAACCCTTCACTGTAAAAGGGACATAGACTCCAAAGTAAAAGTTTGCCAGATGTTTTCAGCCCTCAAAAGTAGTCTAATGTCAAGATAAGTCCACCTCCCACGCCATAGGTATTGTACACCCAGCTACATGCCTCAACCCCAACTGAAAGAAAAATATGATTTACGCAAATCTATAAATTATTGCCCGACCTACTAAACAGATGACCAGGCACATAGATTTAACTCAACAGAAGACCAATTATGAGGTCTGAAAACATCTGACAAGCTTTGATTCTGGAGTGTAATATCCCTTTGACGTCAAGCCAGATGACTGAGGGTGACAAGGGACTCCTTGATCCACATATAAACCATGTTTGGGTTGACTGGGACTGGGATGACTGGGATGTGGACTCTTTGAAATGATCTTCCATGCATGTGTCTTTGTTTTTAGTTCTCTGGTGTGTTTATAGACTGTTGGTCTGGTCAACCTCTGTGTATGTTAATCAGCTCTGTTCTAAACTCAGCTGGGACATAGGGAAGAATCCAGATGTCGGTTGGACTGAATCATTTATCTTAGACACAATGACCGCTCCAGCATACAATATAGCATACACAGACATACACACACAAGGGAACACACACGCACACACACATAAATATCTAAGGGAAAACAGGGTTGCCCCATAATTTCAAATGATGACATCCACAGATGCTGGAAAAGCCTTGGATGTTCACAATGACGCATCACCCAACCCATTTCCCATTTCCACAGAGGAACTCAAGAGCTCTGTCAGAGTGACCATCGGGTTCTTAGTCACCTCCCTGACCAAGGCCCTTCTCCCCAGATTGCTCTGTTTCTTTCGCTCAGAATTTTTTTGGTACCCTTCCCCAGATCTGTGCCTCGACACAATGCTGACTCGTACCTCTATGGACAATTCCTTCGACCTCATGGCTTGGTTTTTGCTCTGACATGCACTTTCAACTGTGGGACCTTATATAGACAGGTGTGTGCTTTTATGAATCATGTCCAATTAATTTAATTTACCACAGGTGGACTCTAATCAAGTTGTAGAAACATCTCAAGGATGATCAATGTAAACAGGATGCACGTCAGCTCAATTTCGAGTTTCATAGCAAAGGGTCTGAATAGTTATGTAAATAAGGTATTTCTGTTTTTCATTTTTAATAACCTGTTTTCGCTTAGTCATTAAGGGGTATTGTGAGGATTTCCTTTTTTATTATTTTTTGAGTAAGGCTGTAACATAGCAAAATGTGGAAATGGTCAAGAGGTCTGAATTCTTTCCAAAGGCATTGTACTTGGTAACCCCACCAGTGTCAATTTTGGCACTATTTTTTATAATTTGTCTAGTCTTAGTCATTTTTACTGAAATATGTTTTACGTTTTAGTCACATTTTTGTAATTTGAATAAGGTTTTAGTCTAGTTATTGTCAAAATGACAAAATAGTGGTCCCTTTTAGTAAACTAACGGCCCTTTCCTTTGAGTCACATTTTAGTCACATTACATTTTTATTGACTCATTAACCTATAGAACAAACACAACATTGTCCTACCAACATACAGTTAGCTCCAAAAATATTGGGACAGTGCCAAATTTGCTCTTTTGGCTCTGTAGTCAGGCACTTTGGATTTGAAATGATACAATGACTATGAGGTTAAAGTATTTTGATATATAATACCTATATACATACTAACCTCTCTCCATTATAATAACAGGGGAGGTTAGCATTTTTGGGTGGTGTAATATTTGTACGTCTTTAACTTTCTCACTCATCATTATTCACGATTCATTCAGGACAATCTGTAATCACGGTAGTATCCACATTAACACATTAATTTAAGTGTTTAGTAACATATTATATTCTTATTTACAATAAAAATGACTCCAAACTGACACAATACATTATTGACCATTCATTTCTATTGGGAACAAAATAATTTGAAACACAACCAAAACAAACAGAAAATGCATCAAACAAATTTGTAGTCACAAGCTTGATGTAGTCATTGCATGCTATGAATATGGGACCAAATACTTCAAATCAAATCAAATTTTTATTTGTCACTTACACATGGTTAGCAGATGTTAATGCGAGTGTAGTGAAATGCTTGTGCTTCTAGTTCCGACAATGCAGTAATATCCAACGAGTAATCTAACCTAACAATTTCACAACAATTACCTTATGCACACAAGTGTAAAGGAATGAATAAGAATATGTAGATAAAAAAATATATGAATGAGTGATGGTATAGAACGGCATAGGCAAGATGCAGTGGATGGTATAGAGTACAGTATATACATATGAGATGAGTAATGTAGGATATGTAAACATATAAAAGTGGCATTGTTTAAAGTGGCTAGTGATACATTGCATAAAGATGGCAAGATGCAGTAGATGGTATAGAGTACAGTATATACATATGATGAGTAATGTAGGGTATGTAAACATGTAAAAGTGGCATTATCTAAAGTGGCTAGTGAAACATTACATCAAGATGGTAAGATGCAGTAGATGGTATAGAAAACAGTATATATATATGAGATGTGTAATGTAGGGTATGTAAACATTATATGAAGTGGCATTGTTTAAAGTGGCTGGTGATACATTTATTACATACATTTTTCCATTATTAAAGTGGCTGGAGTTGAGTCAGTATGTTGGCAGCAGCCACTCAATGTTAGTGATGGCTGTTTAACAGTCTGATGGCCTTGAGATAGAAGCTGTTTTTTAGTCTCTCGGTCCATGCTTTGATGCACCTGTACTGACCTCGCCTTCTGGATGATAGCGGGGTGAACAGGCAGTGGCTCGGGTGGTTGTTGTCCTTGATGATCTTTTTGGCCTTCCTGTGACATCGGGTGGTGTAGGTGTCCTGGAGGGCAGGCAGTTTGCACCCGGTGATGCGTTGTGCAGACCTCCCTACCCTCTGGAGAGCCTTACGGTTATGGGCGGAGCAGTTACCGTACCAGGCGGTGATACAGCCCGACAGGATGCTATCGATTGTGCACCTGTATAAGTTTGTGAGTGTTTTTGGTGACAAGCGCTGCTGCGCATTTTCTTCACCACGCTGTCTGTGTGGTTGGACCATTTCAGTTTGTCCGTGATGTGTACGCCGAGGAACTTTCTACCCTCTCCACTACTGTCCCGTCGATGTGGGTGCTCCCTCTGCTGTTCCCTGAAGTCCATGATCATCTCCTTTGTTTTGTTGACGTGGAGTGTGAGGTTATTTTCCTGACACCACACTCCGAGGGCCCTCACCTCCTCCCTATAGGCCGTCTCGTCGTTGTTGGTAATCAAGCCTACCACTGTAGTGTCGTCTGCAAACTTGATGATTGAGTTGGAGGCGTGCATGGCCACGCAGACGTGGGTGAACAGGGAGTACAGGAGAGGGCTGAGAACGCACCCTTGTGGGGCCCCAGTGTTGAGGATCAGCGGGGTGGAGATGTTGTTACTTCACCCTCACCAACTGGGGGCGGCCCGTCAGGAAGTCCAGGACCCAGTTGCACAGGGCGGGGTCGAGTCCCAGGGTCTTGAGCTTGATGACGAGTTTGGAGGGTACTATGCTGAGCTGTAGTTGATGAACATTATTCTCACATAGTTATTCCTTTTGTCCAGATGGGTTAGGGCAGTGTGCAGTGTGGTGGCGATTGTTTCGTCTGTGGACCTATTGGGGCGGTAAGCAAATTGGAGTGGGTCTAGGGTGTCAGGTAGGGTGGAGGTGATATGGTCCTTGACTAGTCTCTCAAAGCACTTCACGGAAGTGAGTGCTATGGGTCGGTAGTCATTTAGCTCAGTTTCCTTAGCTTTCTTGAAGCATGTGGGGACAGCAGACTGGGATAAGGATTGTGTTAGGAGTGTGTATCGGAGGTGAAGTCAGGTGCAGGAGAGCAGAGTGTAATGAACAGGCGCACTTTTATTCCGGTCAAAATGACAGCACAAAAATAACATAAAATGTGCCCAAAACACGGAACATAGACAAAAAGTAATGCACATAACAATATCCACAATATCAAAATACACGTAACACAAACAATCCTACACAAAGACATGATGGGGAACAGAGGAATAAATTCATATAAATTGATTGGGGAATGAAAACCAGGTGTGCAGGGAACAAGACAAAACAAATGGATACATGAAAAATGGAGCGGCGATGGCTAGAAAGCCGGTGATATCGACCGCCATACGCTGCCCGAACAAGGAGAGGAGCCGACTTCGGCGGAAGTCGTGACAGATTGATTGAATATGTCCATAAACACACCAGCCAGCTGGTCTGCGCATGCTCTGGAGATGCCGTCTGGGCCGGCAGCCTTGCGAGGGTTGACACGTTTAAATGTTTTGCTCACATCGGCTGCAGTGAAGGAGAGCCCGCAGGTTTTGGTAGCAGGCCGTGTCAGTGGCACTGTATTGTCCTCAAAGCGAGCAAAGAAGTTGTTTAGTCTGTCTGGGAGCAAGACATCCTGGTCCGCGACGGGGCTGGTTTTCTTTTTATAGTCCGTGATTGACTGTCAACCCTGCCACATACCTCTCGTGTCTGAGCCATTGAATTGTGACTCTACTTGGTCTCTATACTGACCCTTAGCTTGTTTGATTGCCTTGCGGAGGGAATAGCTACACTGTTTGTATTCGGTCATGTTTCCGGTCACCTTGCCCTGATTAAAAGCAGTGGTTCGTGCTTTCAGTTTTGCGCGAATGCCGACATCAATCCACGGTTTCTGATTTGGGAATGTTTTAATTGACGCTGTGGGTACGACATCGCCAATGCACTTGCTAATAAACCCGCTAACCGAATCAGCGTATTCGTCAATGTTGTTGTTCGCCGCAATGCGGAACATATCCCTGTCCACGCGATCGAAGCAATCTTGAAGCATGGATTGCGATTGGTCGGACCAGCGTTGAACACACCTGAGCGCGGGAGCTTCCTGTTTTTTTCTGTCTATAGGCTGGAAGCAACAAAATGGAGTTGTGGTCAGCTTTTCCAAAAGGATGGTGGGGGAGGGCCTAATATGCGTCGCGAAAGTTAGAATAACAATGATCTAGGGTTTTGCCAGCCCTGGTAGCGCAATCGATATGCTGATAGAATTTGGGGAGCCTTGTTTTCAGATTAGCCTTGTTAACATGTTTGGGATAGGGGGCAGTATTTTCACGTCCGGATAAAAAACATACCCGATTTAATCTGGTTATTACTCCTGCCCAGAAACTAGAATATGCATATAATTAGTAGATTTGGATAGAAAACACCCTAGCCGTTTGTGATACAGTCTGGATTTGAACCAGGGTGTCTAGTGACACCTCAAGCACTGAGATGCAGTGCCTTAGACCACTTCGTCACTCGGGAGACGTTAACACAACCCCTCTGAATCTGAGAGGAGCAGGGGGCTGCCATAATCAACATCCACATCTTCAAGGCCCAGGGAACAGTGGGTTAATTGCCTTGCTCAGGGGCAGAACAACATACTTTTATCGAGTCAGCTCAGGGATTCAATCCAGCAACCTTTCGGTTACTGGCCCAACGCTCTAACCACTAGGCTACCTGCCGCCGTTAAACTCGTAGTCAATGTATAATTTCAAATCCCAAAATCATTTAAAAAAAACAAAATATTTGTCACTGTCTGAATGATTTTGGAGCTCACTGTATTTTTTTGCATAACATCCTATCGCATGACTCTCTTCCCAACAGCCAAATTGGCAAAAGAACACATTACTTTGCAGCAGATTAAAATCACACCACTTCACACCCCTTGACAGGGCACCAGACTAACATTTTCCCCTGATGGCACTGGTGCCACTAACATTTTCAGTTGGTGGCACCAGCCCATGATTTGGTCGCACCCATTTTTTTCTGCAGCATCACCTTATACCACTTCACCTTATTAATTAATTCACAGTGCTTTAGACTGTGTAATAGATTATTGAGATGTTAGATGAATTATCCTACCATGTCCAAGCAGGATGCATGATTCAATATACTTTTATGTACAACCTAATCCAATTATTGTCATGAATTGTGGGTACAATAGGGTATTGTTGTTATCCTTTACTGTTAAATAAGGCTCCAGAATTTTCTGAATTTTGTTGTTCAATAGAGTACCACCGTATGACTCATAACACCAATAAAACCTAGCATTCAAACAGGGAAATGGTTCCAATCGTTTTTCCACCATTTATTTTTCCCATAGTGGATTGTAGAATCACTTCAAATAATGTCTGTTTTTCATGTAAACTTACCCTGGCATGACGTTTTGATAACAATGTAAATCTCCATCGGCCAAGGTGACTTTTATCAATATATTCGCCTTTGTTTGTGTCTGTGGGTGAAGGGTGGGCAGCCTACTTCAAGTACTACTTCACTTGTAGCTACCTTAACTGGCTGTATTATTTTGTTCTGGCGAGATTCCAGAGATGAACTGATTAGCATCCTCAACTTAATCAACTTAATATTCCACCTTGTAAATGTGTACCAGAAAATATCCTTGTAAGTTTTTCGCACTTACTCGAGAGCTCTTTTCTGAGTACTTCCATTCAGCATCATTCACCCCTTCTAAAGCCTTAGCCCCACCCATCTCTTTAAGTATGTGCTACACTGAGTGATTAAGGTAGTGTAGTAAATTAGTGGTGAAAGCAGTAGCCTACAGTACAAAGGAAGATCTCCAGGTAAAAGTATACTTTATCTAGTCCTGGGCCTAACATGTTGCTCTTCACATTGTCTCAGGTAAACACACTATATATCAAATGCTGCTACCATGTTGTGTTGCTATCATGTTGTTGTTATGTTGTGTTGCTACAATGCTGTGTTGTTGCCTTAGGACTCTCTTCATGTAGTGTTGTGTTGTCTCTCTTGTTGTGATGTGTGTTTTGTCCTATATTTATGTGTTTTTTATTTTTAATCCCAGGCCCCGGTCCCCGCAGGAGGTCTTTTGCCTTTTGGTAGGCTGTCATTGTAAATAAGAATTTGTTCTTATCTGACTTGCCTAGTTAAATAAAAAAATGTATATATATATGTAAATAATTCTAAAATAATTAATAATAATTGCTTTGTTTAAAAAAATAGCCACATTTTTTAGATGATTTCATTTTCAAATAACCTAAAGTGGGTGAGAAAAAGGCCATTCGTGAACATGGGGTGAGACATTCTTACTAATTTGTAAATAAAGCCATGAGTTATTTCTGTTTTTAGAGGGAGAGAAACCAAAGCCCACCGTTGCCTCATGGGTCTCCCGGTCGCGGCTGGCACGGGTCTAGAATCAGCATCTCTGTAGCAACGCAGTTTGCACTGCGTGGCAGTGTCTTAGACCGTTGCACCACTCGGGAGGCCCATCCACAAAGTGTTTAATGCTGATGAATTGCCTTGCACAAGGTATCTATTGTTCTGCTAATAGCCCGTAATAGCGCTGTACGACGTGACCGGTCGGGAGTAGGCTACAGTACTACAGTAAGAGAAAAATAATCCTAACATTTCCACACCATAATTGTAGTCTAACCAATACCCAAACGGAGATTCAGGGAATATAAAAATCTAATTGATTTATCAAGACCAGTCCCCATGCTTGTCTTAGAATAGTGTGAAATGGTGCTGAAATAGATGACCACAGGCTATTGCTTCAAATCTTATTGCTTCTTAAATAAATAAGACCAACAGCACATTACTCAACACTAGTGAGACTCATGTCGCCTACGGTAGGCCTACAGTATATCAAAAAATATTTTTTTCAATGAAGTGACTCTCCGCCAATAATTCGATTTAGAGGATTGTTGATTCTAAATTAACCCGTTAGGGCTAGGGGGCAGTATTTACACGGCCGGATAAAAAACGTACCCGATTTAATCTGGTTATTACTACTGCCCAGAAACTAGAATATGCATATAATTATTGGCTTTGGATAGAAAACACCCTACAGTTTCTAAAACTGTTTGAATGGTATCTGTGAGTATAACAGAACTCATATGGCAGGCAAAAACCTGAGAAGATTCTGTACAGGAAGTACCCTCTCTGACCATTCCTTGGGCTTCTTGGCTCTGTTTATTGAAAATTTAGGATCTTTGCTGTAACGTGACACTTCCTACAGCTCCCATAGGCTCTCAGAACCCGGGAAAAAGCTGAATGATGTAATTCCAGCCGCTGGCTGAAAAACTTTAGCGCCTTTGCTTAAGTGGTCTATCAGAGGACAATGAGCTGAGGCGCGTGCACGGGGCGACACCATGTTTTTAGTTTCTCTCTCTTTGAACTAAAACACAGATTCCCGGTCGGAATATTATCGCTTTTTTACGAGAAAAATTGTATAAAAATTGATTTTAAACAGCGGTTGACATGCTTCGAAGTACGGTAATGGAATATTTAGAATTTTTTTGTCACGAAACGTGTCGGCCGCGTAACCCTTATTTACCCTTTCGGATAGTGTCTTGAACGCACAAACAAAACGCCGCTATTTGGATATAACTATGGATTATTTGGGACCAAACCAACATTTGTTATTGAAGTAGAAGTCCTGGGAGTGCATTCTGACGAAGAACAGCAAAGGTAATAACATTTTTCTTATAGTAAATCTGAGTTTGGTGAGGGCTAAACTTGGTGGGTGTGTAAATAGCTAGCCCTGTGATGCCGGGCTATCTACTTAGAATATTGCAAAATGTGCTTTCACCGAAAAGCTATTTTAAAATCGGACATAGCGAGTGCATAGAGGAGTTCTGTATCTATAATTCTTAAAATAATTGTTATGTTTTTTGTGAACGTTTATCGTGAGTAATTTAGTAAATTCACCGGAAGTTTGCGGGGGGTATGCTAGTTCTGAACGTCACATGCTAATGTAAAAAGCTGTTTTTTGATATAAATATGAACTTGATTGAACAAAACATGCATGTATTGTATAACATAATGTCCTAGGTGTGTCATCTGATGAAGATCATCAAAGGTTAGTGCTGCATTTAGCTGTCTTCTGGGTTTTTGTGACATTATATGCTAGCTTGAAAAATGGGTGTCTGATTATTTCTGGCTGGGTACTCTGCTGACATAATCTAATGTTTTGCTTTCGTTGTAAAGCCTTTTTGAAATCGGACAGTGTGGTTAGATTAACGAGAGTCTTGTCTTTAAATAGCTGTAAAATAGTCATATGTTTGAGAAATTGAAGTAATAGCATTTTTAAGGTATTTGAAAATCGCGCCACAGGCTTCAACTGGCTGTTACGTAGGTGGGACGAATTCGTCCCGCCTAGCCCATAGAGGTTAAAACAAGTCAAAATGAGGCTCAGTAGTGTGTGTGGCCTCCACGTGCCTGTATGACCTCCCTACAATGCCTGGGCATGCTCCTGATGAGGTTGCGGATGGTCTCCTGAGGGATCTCCTCCCAGACCTGGACTAAAGCATCCGCCAACTCCTGGACAGTCTGTGGTGCAACTTGGCGTTGGTGGATGGAGCGAGACATGATGTCCCAGATGTGCTCAATTGGATTCAGATCTGGGGAACGGGCGGGCCAGTCCATAGCATCAATGCCTTCCTCTTGCAGGAACTGCTGACACACTGCAGCCACATGAGGTCTAGCATTGTCTTGCATTAGCAGGAACCCAGGGCCAACCGCACCAGCATATGGTCTCACAAGGGGTCTGAGGATCTCATCTCGGTACCTAATGGCAGTCAGGCTACCTCTGGCGAGCACATGGAGGGCTGTGCGGCCCCCCAAAGAAACGCCACCCCACACCATGACTGACCCACCGCCAAACCGGTTATGCTGGAGGATGTTGCAGGCAGCAGAACGTTCTCCACGGCGTCTCCAGACTCTGTCACATGTGCTCAGTGTGAACCTGCTTTCATCTGTGAAGAGCACAGGGTGCCAGTGGCGAATTTGCCAATCTTGGTGTTCTCTGGCAAATGCCAAACGTCCTGCACGGTGTTGGGCTGTAAGCACAACCCCCACCTGTGGACGTCGGGCCCTCATACCACCCTCATGGAGTCTGTTTCTGACCGTTTGAGCAGACACATGCACATTTGTGCCCTGCTGGAGGTCATTTTGCAGGGCTCTGGCAGTGCTCCTCCTGCTCCTCCTTGCACAAAGGCAGAGGTAGCGGTCCTGCTGCTGGGTGTTGCCCTCCTACGGCCTCCTCCACGTCTCCTGATGTACTGGCCTGTCTCCTGGTAGCACCTCCATGCTCTGGACACTACGCTGACAGACACAGCAAACCTTCTTGCCACAGCTCGCATTGATGTGCCATCCTGGATGAGCTGCATTACCTGAGCCACTTGTGTGGGTTGTAGACTCCGTCTCATGCTACCACTAGAGTGAAAGCACCGCCGGCATTCAAAAGTGACCAAAACATCAGCCAGGCAGCATAGGAACTGAGAAGTGGTCTGTGGTCTCCACCTGCAGAACCATTCCTTTATTGGGGGTGTCTTGCTTATTGCCTATAATTTCCACCTGTTGTCTATTCCATTTGCACAACAGCATGTGAAATTTATTGTCAATCAGTGTTGCTTCCTAAGTGGACAGTTTGATTTCACAGAAGTGTGATTGACTTGGAGTTACATTGTGTTGTTTAACCTCTGGGCGGGCTCCGTCCCGTACCTCTCCTGAATCGAACCACGTTGTCCGATTTCAAAAAGGCTTTACAGCAAAAGCAAAACATTAGATTATGTTAGAGGAGTATATTGTAAAAGTAGCCACATAGCCATTTTCCGACCAACCACATGCATCACAAATAACCAAAAAACAGCTAAATGCAGCACTAACCTTTGACAATCTTCATCAGATGACACTCCTAGGACATCATGTTACACAATACATGCATTCTTTTGTTCGATAAAGTTCATATTTATATATAAAAACAGCATTTTACATCGGTGCATGACGTTGACTAACTATTTTCCCTCAAATGCATCCGGTGAAACAGCGCTACAATTTACTAAATTACTATTCGAAAACATTTTTTAAATGTAATATTGTCATTCTAAGATTTATAGATGAATATCTCTTGAAAGCACCTGTAATGCCAGATTTAAAAATAACTTTACTGGGTAATCACATTTTGCGATAAAAGGGGATGCGATACTCAGAAAAATAGGCTACCGTTACAGGTCAGCGCCATCTTGGAACAATCGCATATCAAATCTACTCTTGTATACTATTGTCAATAATCCCTTACCTTTGATTATCTTCATCATAAAGCACTTCCAGGAATCCCAGGTCCTCAACAAATGTATTTTTGTTCAAAAAAGTTAATCCTTTATGTTCCAATAGCTTGTTCTTGTTAGGGCATTCTGAAGGCTGCTCCAAACGTTCCATCGGCCGCGGGACTCCTCTTTCAACAAAATGCATTTTTTTTTTATTTAGGTTCGTTCAAACATGTCAAACGTTGTATAACATAAATCTTTAGGGGCTTTTTCAACCAGAGCTCCAATAACATTCAAGGGGGACGATTGCATTGTCTTTCAAAACGTTTCAAAAGGGGAGGGTAGCCAGGGGCGCCGGCGTCATAATGGTGATGGCCCTCCTCATGTGACCACGTTCCACAGACTCTCATTGTGTCAGTTTGTAAAGACTGGGGACATCTAGTGGAAGCAATAGGAAGTGCTCAATGAACCATTGCTCACGGTGTGATTTATAGGCAAAGGGATGAAGTTGAGTCCGCAATTCAGAATTCCACTTCCTGTTATGATCTGTCTCGGGGTTTTGACTGCCATATGAGTTCTGTTATACTCACAGACACCATTCAAACAGTTTTAGAAACTTTAGGGTGTTTTCTATCCACAAGTATTAATTATATGCATATCCTAGCTTCTGAGTTTGAGTAGGAGGCCGTTTAAAATGGGCACACATTATTTTCAAAAATCGCTGTAGCACCCCCTATCCTAGGCGACCGTCAAGAGGTTAAGTGTTCCCTTTATTTTTTTGAGCAGTATATTTAGGTAGAGGGGTATTTGGTTTATGTGGTCCGGGGTTTGTTAGTCTATGTTAGTTTTTTTCTATGTTCTATCTAGTCTATTGTAATTCTTTGTTTAGTTAATTGGGGTTGGACCTTCAATTGGAGGCAGCTGGTTATTGTTGCCTCTGATTGAGGGTCCTATAATTAGGAGTTTGATTTCATGTTTTTTTTGTGTGAGGTTGTGCTTGTTTAGCTGTGTGCCTGACAAGACTGTCCAGTTCGTTTGTGTTTTGTATACGTTTATTGTGTTTCCCTTCTTCACCAAATAAAAAGAAGATGAGTATATATTTTCCCGCTGCGTCTTGGTCTTTACCCTACAACAACCGTGACATTATCACTGGACAGAGAGTGGCAGTCCAAGGAACTTACGCCAACTGCATCGCAGGATCGAAACTAAAAAAAGTTAGCTAGCTACTAAAAAACTTTCCAACACACTTTCAAAACAGCAAACTTTCCAAAACAACTAATCGAGCTCTCCCTCGTTCCGTGTTCAACAGGAAGTGACAGTGTCAGAAGCCTTTTTTCTCTCTCTCAGAGCACACATCAAGTGGCTCGCTCATCACAGCAGCAGGCCCCTGCGAAAAAGTGTACCCACACAAGGCTGAGAACAACAGTAGTTGCTTCCAAAGCTATGTATTTCCAGCAATTGGATTTTGAAATGTCAGAAAACCTTTTTCTCTCTCCCAGAGTACATGTTAAGTGGTTCACTCATCACAGCAACGGGTCCTAGCGAAACAGGCCCCAGTGAAACAGGCCCAGGGCAGACACTTTCATTACAGGAATCATGAAGATAATGCATATTACTGTTTGGCCGCAAACATTTTTGACATTTTGAACCTTTGAGTGAGCTGACCATGTAATGAATGTTCAGCTCGCACTGATGCGACCAAATAAAAACGTTACTAGCACAACCAACTCAGAGTGACCACGGTAATTTGGCTGGCCAATTACCGTCACCCAGAATTCCTTGACTGTCACAGTCCTTGTCCAGTCTGCTTATCAGTCAGATTTTACTTCAACCGAAATGAAAAAAAAAAATCTGGGTCTATTTAGTCAGTTATCGTCTCATCAATTGCCACCAAAAAATAGGTGTTTGACTAATATTTCGGCACTGTTTTTGTTGACGAAATTAACACTGAATCCCAGTCAGACGTCAGTGATTCAAAGAAACCTGGTGTTGGGCTGGATGACCAACGGCAGCCCCCATAGCGGGTTGTTCACCCTTCAAAGGTGTGTGTGTGTGGGGGTCCACTGCTCTGATTAATACAGCAAACATGGAAAAGCTATGTGTTCCTGTCACTAAGGAGCCTCTTGGTCATGTCCACCACACCACACACACACACACACACACACATGCACGCACACACACACACACAGCTGGCAGCAGCCTGCTAATTACAGACAGAAGTTGTTAGGCCCCAGCCAGCCAAGCAGTTATTTACACTTTGTATTTATTTGTCCTTTTTCACATATTCGTTCTGTGTATCAGACCTACTGGAAGTTGCTGCTGGCAAGTGCCAGGGAAAGCATTTGGGTCCACTTACAGAAAAATGATATGAGGCCAGACAGAGGGAGAGATGAAAGGAGTGGCTGGAGAAAAAAAACACAAAACAAAACGCTAAAATAAAGATCGCAAAAAAAGGGAGAAAAGAGGAGGAGGTGGAGGAAGGGAGGGGAGGAAGGAGGGGAACAATTTGTTGTAAGGCTGGTTGGTAGTAAATAGCAACCAAATGGCGCAGGGAGAGAGAGAGAAAGAAAGAGAGAGAGGATGTGTGCTGCATATACATATGCCCGCGCGTGTGTGTTTGTGCATTTGTGACTGTGTCTGTGTCGACTCTTTTTGGTCGCTTGGCATCTACTGTACACAGAACATCTAAACCCTACGACCTTTACTCCCTCTGACCTACACAGTAGCTATGCCCCCCCCCCCACACACACACACCCCACCCCCCTACAGGGAGGCTAACAATGGAGGTTAAACAGTGGCTGAGAGAGGGCGAAACCACCGGGAACATTTTCTTATTTATGACCTATAAAATCCCATGTAATTTGGTGGTTAACTTTAATGGGTAACATTTGAAATCATTCTTTGTCCTCCCCTTTAATCATTTCCACATTAAACAAGGCAACTGTCAAAATAAGATGCTAGGTCACCACTTGCCACCGTCTGCACTTGTCGTTATATTTCTGTCTTTTTAAGATTGTCTTTTTGCTTTATTTTAACTCAAGCAAATAGGAAAATGTTGAGACAATGGATACTAGTTTCTACTCCGTTATAGCAAGAGAATACGAACCCTTTAACCTTTCATACTGTAAAACAATTAAGTGGCCCAGCTCAAACATATTTAGTAAATAGTTCGATAGCCTTTTTGTGTTCACCCAACTTTTTTGGCAAAGTGTTGCACAAAATTCCCATTTTGAGTTGGCCAGAACATTGGCTGTGTTTGGAAAGTCAGCCCAATTCAGATCAGATAATTGGGCAAAAGATCAGAATTGGACTGCCTGTTTAAACACCGCCACGTAGACACATTTAGGAAAGGTTCAATCAACTTAAAATTATGTGTTACGGAATTTGTCCTGTTTTAAAGGCAAGTTGCTTAATCATTTTTATTGACAGATATACAGTTATTTATTATTTATTATTATTAGTTATTTATTAGTTATTTATTGACAGTTATATTTGTTTGTAAATCAATGTTGTACTAATAATCCACTTTGACTTCTCTCTAGTTCAAATCATGATCCAGTTAAACCTCTTAAGGATCCCGTAGGATCGGTGTCCCTAAACCGGGACGGTTGTTGCTAACGTGCGCTAATGTGACTAGAATGACGTTGTCAGTAACAGCAAACTTTCCAGGACATAAACATGTCTTAAATGGTGTGAAGCAGTAACCGAAGCGACAGATCGGACAGTGAGGAAACAGACAGGATATTATGGTGCTCAGCTCTCTTAGAGGCTTTTATTTACAATATTAACAGGTGTAGGGCTAATTGGCCAATAAAATGTGTACATAAAACAAGAAACAGGACATTGCCTTGAATAAATCAAACATATTCTCAGTATAAACTATTCCGGCATCAACTCTTTGCCTATAACAAAACTCAGGTATAAACTCTACTCTAGCTAACCTGTTACCTGCCCAGCCTGCTCTCCCCCAGGCAAAACCCAACTGAGCACCTAAGTACTCTTTCCAGGAACTCCCTTCAGCTAGGAATGTTCCATCACGATAGCCACAAAACACATTTCTACCATAAATGCATCATTTCCCATGGACATAACATCATAAACAACTGTTTTACATAAACACACAGACTTAAATAACTTGTGCCATAACTTCTATTCTAAGTCACACAATACACATTCATGAAGTAATTCACCCCCGCGATAATTCATCACATTGGTTATTCCCGTCAACCAATAAATGTTCCTCGATGACTCGTAGACTAATTTGCCTGATGCGAAATGCACACTGGCATTTAAATGAGGATCAGCACGGCGCTTCAGACAAACACAGAGGTAGGTTACATGATATGATTACACTCTATCAACACTTTGATCGTTATTGTAATAATATATTTCACATTGCTAGACCATGTACGTTTAAATGGGCAGCTTTATACACGGTAGGAACATTGTTAACAAGTTACATTGTTTTAATAACTGGCGTGCACAACAATAACTCGACTTTGGCGCCTTATGTCAAAGTATTGTTGGCAAACGGAATGCACTACTCAATCCAACATTCTCTTTGGTTTCAGGATTCTTGACTTTACATTGAAGAGATACAATAAAGAGTCTTTCTTCAACCAATAACTTATTTCAGTGTCATTGTCTACAAGTCAAGGACATGCGCTCCATGACATATGGGCAGAAAGCTTAAATTCTTGTTAATATAACTGCACTGTACAATTTACAGTAGCCATTACCATGGAAAAATACCATGCTATTGTTTGAGGAGAGTGCACAACAACAAAAAACTTTTATCAAGATACATTCACCTCTGAAGGTTAATAATGTACTTACATTCAGTAATCTTGCTCTGATTTGTCATCCTGAGGGTCCCAGAGATAAAATATAGTATAGTTCTGTTTGATAAAAGCCATTTTTATATTCAAATGTAGGAACTGGGTTCTACAGTTTGAACCCCTGCAGTCTCTGGCCCCACACCCACCCCACCATCTAAATGTGTGAATGTTCGTGTTTTTTCTGTAGGCAAGCTAAATATCCATCAAATATGACATTCCTGGGAGTGTGTAAACTTAAATGTTGTATTACCATATCATTTTTGTATGTTCTCTATAGTTAAAAGCGTTCCACAGAGATGCTGGCCCATGTTGACTCCAATGCTTCCCGCAGTTGTGTAAAGTTGGCTGGATGTCCATTGGGTGGTGGACCATTCTTAATAACAATACTTGGGACTTACAGTGCCTTTGGGAAAGTATTCAGACCCCTTGACCTTTTCCACATTTTGTTACGTTACGTTGTATTAAATATAAAAACTTATCAGCAATCCACACACAATACCCCATAAAAACAGTTTTTCAGACATTTTTGCTAATTTATAAAAAATGTAAAACAGAAATACCTTATTTACATACACTACCGTTAAAAAGTTTGGGGTCACTTAGAAATGTCCTTGTTTTTGAAAGCAAATCACATTTTTTTGTCAATTAAAATAACATCAAATTGATCAGAAATACAATGCATATATTGTTAATGTTGTAAATGACTATTATAGCTGGAGATGGCTGATTTTTAATGGAATATCTACATATGCGTAAAGAGGCCCATTATCAGCAACCATCACTCCTGTGTTCCAATGGCACGTTGTGTTAGCTAATCCAAGTGTACCATTTTAAAAGGCTAATTGATCATTAGAAAACCCTTTTGCAATTATGTTAGCACAGCTGAAACCTGTTATGCTGATTAAAGAGGCAATAAAACTGGCATTCTTTGGACTAGTTGAGTATCTGGAGCATCAGCATTTGTGGGTTCGATTACAGGCTCAAAATGGCCAGAAACAAATACCTTTCTTCTGAAACTCGTCAGTCTATTCTTGTTCTGAGAAATGAAGGCATTTCCATGTGAGAAATTTCCAAGAAACTGAAGATCTCGTATAACGCTGTGTACTACTCCCTTCACAGAACAGCACAAACTGGCTCTAACCAGAATATAAAGAGGAGTGGGAGGCGTCGGTGCACAACTGAGCAAGAGGACAAGTACATTAGAGTGTCTAGTTTGAGAAACAGACGCCTGGCAGCTTCATTAAATAGTACCCGCAAAACACCAGTCTCAATGTCAACAGTGAAGAGTTGACTCTGGGATGCTGGCCTTCTAGGCAGAGTTCCTCTGTCCAGTGTCTGTGTTCTTTTGCCCATCTTCATTTTTTATTTTTATTGGCCGGTCTGAGATATGGCTTTTTCTTTGCAACTCTGCCTAGAAGGCCAGCATCCCGGAGCCGCCTCTTTACTGTTGACGTTGAGACTGGTGTTTTGCGGTACAAGACTCGATGCTGTAATCGCTGCCAAAGGTGCTTCAACAAAGTACTGAGTAAAGGGTCTGAATACTTATGTAAATGTGAAATTTCAGTTGTTTCTTTTTTTATAAATTAGCAAACATTTCTAAAATCCTTTTTTTGCTTTGACATTATGGGGTATTGTGTGTAGATTCATGATGGGAAAAAAACAATTGAATCTATTTTAGAATAAAGCTCTACCGTAACAAAATGTGGAAAAAGTCACGGGGTCTGAATACTTTCTGAAGGCACTGTATATAGTGCTTTTCAAGGACCCAAAGTTCTTTTACAATTGTAGATAAATTAAAATGAAATATTGGAGTCAAAAGAAAACATTAGACTAAAGAAAAACATGAATGAAGAGAGGGCTGGGCTCAAAGCAGGGAATGAGTGTGATGTGTAGGGTTGGATACAAACCCAGTTTCAGGTAAGGGGCAGGATTGGGGTTAGGATAAGGTGCTGCACAGTATTTTATTTAACCAGGCAAGTCAGTTATGAACAAATTCTTATTTACAATGACGGCCTACCCCGGCCAAACCCTACCCCAGACGACGCTGGGCCAATTGTGCAACTGCCTATGGGACTCCCAATCACAGACGCTTGTGATAAAGCCTGGAATCAAACCAGGGTCTGAAGTGATGCCTTTAGCACTGAGATGCAGGGCCTTAGACCACTGCGCCACTCAGAAGCACATCATGTACTTGATTTCAAGGGGAACCCAGGATTTGAACCAGGGACCTTTTTGTCTGCAGTCAAATGCTGTACAGCTGAGCTATACCCCCTACAGTATCGTGAAGAGAGGAGTAGTGTATGTCTTTGGCTGGATGTCCGTTGTGTGGTGGAGCATTCTTGATACACATGGGAAACTGTTGAGCGTGAAAAACCCAGCAGTAGCTCCGTTCTTGACACAAACCGGTGCAACTGGCACCTACTGCCATACCCTGTTCAAAGGCACTGAAATCTTTTGTCTTGTCCAATCACCCTCTGAATGGCACATGTACACAATCCATGTCTCAACTGTCTCAAGGCTTAAAAATCTGTCTTTAACCTGTCTCCTCCACTTCATCAGTGGTGGAAAAAGTATCCAATTTTCATACTTGAATAAAAGTGAAGATACCTTAAACCTCTTAAGTATCGGACCCTTTTTTTTAAATTTTCGCCTAAAATGACATACCCAAATCTAACTGCCTGTAGCAAGGATATGCATATTCTTGATACCCTTTGAAAGGAAACACTTTGAAGTTTGTGGAAATGAATGTAGGTGAATATAACACATTAGATCTGGTAAAAGATAATACAAAGAATAAAACAACCGTTCTTTTGAATTTTTTTGTTCCATCATATTTGAAAAGCAAGAGAAAGGCCATCATGTATTATTCCAGCCCAGCTGCAATTTAGATTTTGGCCACGAAATGGCAGCACTGTATGTGCAAAGTTTTAGACTGATCCAATGAATCATTGCATTGCTGTTCAAAATGTTGTATCAAGACTGCCCAAATGTGCCTAATTGGTTTATTAATAACTTTTCATGTTCAAAACTCTGCACTCTCCTCAAACAATAGCATGGTATTATTTCACTGTAATAGCTACTGTAATTTGGACAGTCCAGTTAAATTAACAAGATTTTAAGCTTTCTGACAATATCAGATGTGTCTATGTCCTGGGAAATATTCTTGTTACTTACAACCTCATGCTAATCGCATTAGCTTACGTTAGCTCAACCTTCCAACAGGGGACCTACCAATCCTGAAGAAGCTAACAATGATCAACAACCAATTTGACAGAGCTTGAATATTTTTTTAAAGAATAATGGGAAAATGTTGCACAATCCAGGTATTGAAAGCTCTTGGAGACTTACCAAGAAAGACTCACAGCTGTAGTCGCGGCCAAAGGTGCTTCTACAAAGTATTGACTCTGGGGTGTGAATGCTAATTTAAAGATATTTCTTTATTTAACTTTCAATAAATTAGCAAAACAAATTAAAAAACGTTTTAACTTTGTCATTATTGGGTATTGTGTGTAGATGTGAGGGGAAAAAAATTATACACAACAAAATGTGAAATAAGTAAAGTGGTATGAATACTTTTCTTAGTTTGCACTGTTGGCGCTATGAACTTCTTAGGTATCACTGCTCCGTTAGAGCTAGAAATGTAAGTATTTCGCTGCAGCTGTGACAACATCTGCAAAATATGTGTACGTGACCAATAAAATTTGATTTGGATGGGCTCGGTTTCAAAGAATCACTTTTACGTAGAATAAATGCCATTCCAAGCGTCGCAGATGAGAGCACTAACCGTTCTGTTTTATTTTGTTATTCCCCTGCCCTTATCACACACATATTTTATGGTAAGAATTTAATGGAATATATGAACTATGAATTTAATTGGCATGGTGCAGCCATATAGCCTAGACTACTAAGCACAGACTAGTAACAGAATTCAACAAAAAATATGCTGTTCTGTTCTTTCTAAATATATTCTCTTGGTAACAATATTTCTTAAGACCTGAAATAATAGATTTATTTGTGACGGTATACATTAAATGGATTTATTACACTGTTAAAACAGATGGAGGAAGGATTGGAACATGGCTCTCATATTATTTTCAATCCATGATGTATCAGACCACAGTTTGGCCCTGTATCACATAGGTTTCACCAATCTAGCCATTTTTTCAGGGAAGGGTGGAAGGAATGATGCATTCTTAAACCATTTGAACAGGGCCCATAACCCGAGTGTGGCAGGATCAGTACCCTGTGGTGACGTTACGGTCAAAGAGTCTCCTCCAACCTGAACTTGACCTGAAGACATGAGGAACAATGCATGACCATTCCTGGGTGTGTTTGTAGTCATTGTTCTGAGTGTGTTACACTTCATTGTCCTGGCTCACTCAAGTCTGTCGCAAAGAAAAGTTGTCATTCCCTAATAGATGCCCGCCGCCCACCCTCTCTGGTCTGATGGTGCTGGCATCTGTGTTTGTTTATGTACAGACTGTGTGTTTACTAATGTTGCACATAGATGCCCATTAATCAATACAATTGTAAATCAAATGGCTACGCCGACCACATAACATCTCAATTTGACAGTCTCATTCCATTCAGAAGTTCCCTGTTTCTCCAGACTTTTTCATACAGTAAGTATTGGCTATGAGTCATCAAACTGAAATTTTCCCTGTTGCATTTCAATACTTTCACTGTTTTCTATGCAGTCTGTAAAAAACTACGTCCACCATTCAACGGTCAACGCAGAGTTTCCTAACAGGGAAATTTGTCACATGAAGTCTTACATAATTTTCTGGTTGAGAAGTCATGTCAAATCAAATTCAATTTGTCACATGCTTCGTAAGCAACAGGTGCCGGCTAACAGTGGAAGGCTTACTTAGGGGCCCTTCCCAACAATTCAGAGAGAAAGAAAATAATAATAGAAAAGCAATAACACGTAATAATGAAAGTGATAATAAATACAGAATGATAATATAATCAGATTACTATTGTTACAATCAGGTAAAGATGTCATGGGATGAATGCCATATTTTGCTTATCTGTTCAGATTACAACCAGATACCATTTCTGGTTGCTAATTAAGTGATAATGCCTGAGAAGCCGGGGTTTATAGGATATATTGGCATGGGTGCTGTGAGGCCCGAGATAAAGTTGAGTGCCGGCAAACTGTGAAATCGAGTGCCGGAAAACTGTGCCAAATGTATCATATAAACTATGGTTTCTAGGAGATATCACTTTTATACAACGGTTACCAAATATTTAAAACAAGATTTGGCACATTTTCACTTTAATAGATGAACCAATACAATGTAATACGTCCACAGATTAAATAGGACCTGATTGCAATTCCAACGGTCGCTATGGCATCACCACTGTGCCAGGCTGGCTGGTTGATTAGCTGGCTAACTAACGTAATACACATTAGCTACACACATTAATATCCAAAGTCAATATAAGCATGTCACGTGAAGTAGCTAGCTAGCTGTAAAATCCCAAACAAACTGCAGTGTCAATTTCTCATGTTCAAATTGCTAAATTGCAAAGTCATGTGTGTCTGAACAAACTTCACCAATGAGACAAAACAAGTTGTCCGCATTGCCTGATAGAACAGCATGATGGAAATATTGTAGCTAGCTAGTTAGCTGGCTAGCAAACAGAGATCCTTTTTTGATTTTATTTATTTTTTATTTCACCTTTATTTAACCAGGTAGGCTAGTTTAGAACAAGTTCTCATTTACAACTGCGACCTGGCCAAGATAAAGCAAAGCAGTGCGACACAAACAACAACACAGAGTTACACATGGAATAAACTGGTCGTCAGTCAATAACACAATAGACACAATAGAAAACGTCTATATACAGTGTGTGCAAATGAGGTAAGATAAGGGAGGTAAGGCAATAAATTGGCCATATTGGCAAAATAATTACAATATAGCAATTAAACACTGGGGTGATAGATGTGCAGAAGATGAATGTGGAAGTAGAGATACTGGGGTGCAAAGGAGCAAAAATAAAAAAAATGAATAACAGTATGGGGATGGGGTAGTTGGATGGGCTATTTACTGATGGGCTATGTACAGGTGCCGTGATCTGTGAGCTGCTCTGACAGCTAGTGCTTAAAGTTAGAGAGGGAGATATGAGTTTCCAGCTTCAGTGATTTTTGCAGTTCATTCCAGTTATTGGCAGCAAGGAACTGGAAGGAAAGGCGGCCAACGGAGTAATTGGCTTTGGGGGTGACCAGTGAAAAATACCTGCTGGAGCGCGTGCTACGGGTGGGTGCTGCTATGGTGACCAGTGAGCTGAGATCAGGCGGGGCTTTACCTAGCAAAGACTTATAGACAACCTAGAGCCAGTGGGTTTGGCGACGAATATGTAGCGAGGACATGCCAACGAGAGCATACAGGTTGCAGTGGTGGGTAGTATATGGGGCTTCGGTGAAAAAACGGATGGCACTGAGTGTTGGAGGCTATTTTGTAAATGACATCGCCGAAGTCGAGGATCGGCAGTCAGTTTTATGAGGGTATGTTTGGCAACATGAGTGAATGATGCTTTGTTGAGAAAATACCTTTATACTAGCTTAAGAAGGACCGTAATGGCTGATTTCACCTTGGTTTTTCTCCTCGTCATGAAGAAAACATTTCACTGTAACCAGATTTGTATCTTCTGTGGTTTGATGTGGATGTTTCTTGTGTGTCGTTGCCATCCAGGTGTGTTCATAAACTCAATCTGGCAATCTACCCCAATATTAGCACACTGGGCTGAGAGTCCTACAGGACCTACACTCGGTTGGCTATGACAGGTTTCAGTAAATTTTGGCTAAAACCAGTTGCCACCCTTACAACAATTTTTTTTTTTTACAAAACACTCACGTGAAAAAAGTGGTTTCAGACACGTGTACATTTTTGCCTATTGAAAGAAAATCCCCAATCACGTGAAAAAAAAATAGTTTTTTCCCTCGTGAAATAAATCACCACCTGCGGCATTTAATTATTATTATTTTTTCACATTTCACCACTACCAGCTACCGATCTTGCTTAGCTTCAGAGGCAAACAACAGTGGGATTTAGGGTACTATGGTGCTGGAATGAATGTCCCATAACTTGCAACTGGAAAAAAGTCAGTGAAATCAAAGGCCAGGGAGGCGATTTATGTAATTGCATTATCATAATATTTTTGCCGTTTTCTTTGTGCATCCATTTACAGTTCAGTTGCTCTCGCATTTAAAAATGATTTACAATGCTTTCAGAAAGTATTCACACCCTATAAGGGCACAGGGCGAGACCCAGATGCAGACACGGGAGGCAGATGGTTCTAGTCTCTGATATTTATTATAATCCAAGGGGTAGGCAGTCCCTCCTGCAGCAAAGCACCCCCACAACATGATGCTGCCACCCACCTTGCTTCACAGTTGGGATGGTGTTCTTCGGCTTGCAAGCATCCCCCTTTTTCCTCCGAACATAACGATGGTCATTATGGCCAAACAGTTCTATTTTTGTTTCATCAGACCAGAGGACATTTCTCAAAAAAGTACGATATTTGTCCCCATGTGCAGTTGCAAACCGTAGTCTGGCTTTTTTATGACGGTTTTGGAGCAGTGGCTTGCTGAGCGGCCTTTCAGGTTATGTCGATATAGGACTCGTTTTACTGTGGATATAGATACTTTTGTACCTGTTTCCTCCAGCATCTTCACAAGGTCCTTTGCTGTTGTTCTGGGATTGATTTGGACTTTTCGCACCAAAGTACGTTAATCTCTAGGAGACAGAACTTGTTTCCTTCCTGAGCGGTGTGACGGCTGCGCGGTCCCATGGTGTTTATACTTGCGTACTATTGTTTGTACAAATGAACGTGGTACCTTCAGGCATTTGGAAATTGCTCCCAAGGATGAACCAGACTTGTGGAGGTCTACAATTTTTTTTATGAGGTCTTGGCTGATTTCTTTTGTTTTTCCAATGATGTCAAGCAAAGTGGCACTGAGTTTGAAGATAGGCCTTGAAATACATCCAATTGACTCAAATGATGTCATTTAGCCTATCATAAGCTTCTACAACCATGACATCATTTTCTGGAATTCTGACCCACTGGAATAGTGATACAGTGAATTATAAGTGAAATAATCTGTCTGTAAACAATTATTGGAAAAATTACTTGCGTCTTGCACAAAGTAGATGTCCTAACTGGCTTGCCAAAACTATAGTTTGTTAATAAGACATTTGTGGAGTGGTTGAAAAACGAGTTTTAATGACTCCAACCTAAGTGTATTCAAACTTCCGACTGCAACTGTATCTATATAAGGTCCCACAGTTGACAGTGCAAGCCACAAGGTCGAAGGGATTGTCCGTAGAGCACAGATCTGGGGAAGGGTATCAAAACATTTCTGCAACATTGAAGGTCCCCAAGAACACACTGGCCTCCAATCATTGGGGAGTAACTACAATGTCCATAATGAATTAGTAAAGATTTGTTCAAATATTCGTAAACAATAATTCCACTTTGACATTATTGGGCATTGTGTGTAAGCCATTGACAAAAAAATCTTAATTTAATCCATTTAAATTCAGGCTTTAACACCACTAAATGTGGAACGTTTCAAGAGGTCTGAATACCTTCTGAAAGCACTGTACTTCCATTTATTTTGTTTGCTATCAATACGTTTGGGTTTATGTTTAGCTTTCAATATAGCTATTTAGAATTTTCTTCTTGACTTCAGAAATTTTGCTTGATATTAGTGGCACAACAGAAAAGTAACTCACTAGAGGATTGCAACATATAATAAGACTTTTACTCTATTAAAGGTGTTTAAAGCGGCAATCCTTAACTGAAACATTAACAGTGTTGTCCCGGCCTCAGTTTTGATAAAACGCTGAGGAATGGGGCTGGAGAAATGCAAGCAATGTCAAATCCATAGACTATGCTATGGATGTAAGGACTGACCATCCATGATAGAGGTAGAGTTTCAACCATGTTTGTATTTTATACAGTGTTTGTTTACATTTACCATGTTTAAAAACATTGGAGTAACTGCAAATTAGATTTTCTCTTACATGTGGAATTCCAAGTTCAATGTAAAATGTAATTTGCAGTTTCATATATGACATTTTTTTCGCTTGTGAAAATCTCCCTTTCACATGAGGAATTGTAATTTCAAATTTGAAAAACAATCAAATGTGAAATGTTATCATGCATGGAACTGCAAATTAGAGTTTTCTTACATGTAAACCTGAAATGTATTACTATTGAATATTTCACTTGTAATTCCACATGTGAAAGTGAGATTAATATACGATTCTCACGTGAAACCGCAAAGATTTCAAAATTGGGCGTCTATCCATGTCCTGAGGACGTTGGGAAATGCCTTCAAATCCGGCTACTAGGGACAACAGTGAGCGCTATTACTATCAAGTACACTTGGGTCTTGCTAGCATATTGTGGACAGAGGTGGCAGATGGGTGAAATCGATGATTCTGGATCAGACGGTGGCATGTTCAATCCCAGCTGTAGACACTGGTTATTTATTTTTTGTTTTAACCCTATCCCAAACATTAACCCTTACCTTAACCATTCGGAATGAGTGTAAAGCGTCTGTGTGAAGCTGGTGAGATGAGTCAGGCGCAGGACAGCAGATATGAGTAATGAAAGCAATTTTTCGCAATAATATCACAATACACGTTGTATAAATACCAGGCCACAAATATGGACCGCAATACAATAAACAATTACTCACAAACAAACATGGGGGAACAGAGGGTTAAATAATGAACAAGTAATTGGGGAATTGAAACCAGGTGTGTAAGACAAAGACAAAACAAATGGAAAATGTAAAGTGGATCGGCGATGGCTAGAAGGCCGGTGACGTCGACTGATGAACGCCGCCCGAACAAGGAGAGGGACTGACTTCGGCGGAAGTCGTGACAGCCTGAATTGAACCCTTTAAATTAGAAATTTGACATTTTGAGAAATGGAACCATACAGAGCAGCAGGAGCATCAAAAACGCTTTGAAATTTGATGTTTGGGGCAACTTTGAAATGTAACGTTTGGAGCAACTTAGAAATTTGACGTTTAGAGAATGTGGATGAACGTCTAATTCTGCAGTGAGACTGTGAGACCTTGTTGGAAATTTAAGTTCAACTATTCTTTTATGGAAAAACGCTGTGTGATCACGTGATTTATGGAAAAACGCTGTGTGATCACGTGATTTATGTGAAGTTAATGTGATAACATGTAACAGCATGTGATAACATGAAACTAGACACTGGACAGAGGAACTCTGTCTAGAAGGCCAGCATCCCGGAGTCACCTCTTCACTGTTGACATTGCGTCTGGTGTTTTGCGGGTACTATTTAATGAAGCTGCCAGTTGATGATTCGTGAGACGTCTGTTTCTCAATTGTATGCTGTAGCGTTAAGATTTCCCTTGACTGGAACAAAGGGGCCAAGCCTGAACCATGAAAAACAGCCCGAGATTCTTCCTCCACCAAACTTTACAGATGGCACTATGCATTCGGGGAGGTAGCGTTCTCCTGGCATCAGCCAAATCCATATTGGTCGGTCGGACTGCCGCATGGTGAAGCGTGATTCATCACTTCCAGAGAACGCGTTTCCATTGATCCAGAGTCCAATGGGGGAGAGCTTTATAGCCGATGCTTGGCATTGAGCATGGTGATCTTAGGCTTGTGTGTGGCTGCTCGGCCATGGAAACCCATTTCATGAAGCTCCTGACTAACAGTTATTGTGCTGATGTTGCTTCCAGAGGAAGTTTGGAACTCAGTAGTGAGTGTTGCAACCGAGGACAGACTATTTTTATGCGCTATGTGCTTCAGCACTCAGCGGTCCCGTTCTGTGAACTTGTGTGGTCTACCACTTCACGGCTGAGCCGTTGTTGCTCCTAGACATTTCCACTTCAAAATAACAGCACTAACAGTTGACCGTGGCAGCACAAGCAGGGCAGAAATTTGACAAACTGACTTGTGCCACATTGAAAGTCTCTGAGCTCTTCAGCAAGACCATTCTACTGCCAATGTTCACCTATGGAGATTGCATGGCGGTGTGTTCGGTTTTATACACCTGTTAGCAACGGGCGTGGCTGAAATAGCCAAATCCACTAATTTGAAGGGTTGTCCACATACTTTTGTATATATAGTGTACATCTCTGCACTTAACTAGTATAGCAGAGCAGATGGCACTCTTTTGTTATCAGTTTTCACATGAGGAAACTGCAAATGTGACATGTACTTTTTTTGCAAGGGTGACCGTGAACCTTTGGAAATACATCAGCTACATATATTCACATTTAACATTTTATTAGATGCTCTTGTCCAGAGGGACTTACAGGAGCAATTAGGGTTAAGTGCCTTTCTCTAGGGCACATCAACAGATTTTTTCACCTAGTTGGCTCAGGGATTCGAACCAGCACCCTTTCGGTTACTGGCCCAATGCTCTTAACCACTAGGCGACCTGCCGTCCCATGTACATATATGGCACTTTTTGCATTTCATTGAACGTTTATATTTTTTTTATATAGTACTTTTTATATTATTTATTTAACAGGGACATACACAATAATCAACAGCTCAGACAGGTGTAAGAGTGCCAGATTTAGCTAGACAGTCAAGTATCCATGAGTACCTGTCAAGCGTTCATTCAACAGCTGTTGTGGGTTTTGCATCAGACCATGGACAATAAGAGGGATTTCAACAAGGCAGTGTGCCACAGTTCAAGAGGTAGACATCTTATCAGAAACATTCTGTAGGCACAAACTGTGAGTCTCAAAGGAGATTGTGCAAATTTGTATTGAGTTCACAGGGGACAGCAGGACACACACACACACACGAATGTGCCCGCACACACACGTACACAAGTACACATACAAGTCCACGATTGCACACACAAACACACCGTCATACACACATGCAGGTGCTTACACACACATGCAGGTGCTTACACACACACACACACACACACACAAACACACACACTGCATGTCCAGTTTATATTACTGTAGATGGCAGCATATCACTGTTGGCTGTGACAGTAATACAGATGTAGAATGGTATACTACCTTTATACCTGACTAACAGATACAGTTATCACTGTCTGCTGTGAATGCTCTTACACTACTACTGCTTACGTACAGTCTGCAATGCTACCAAAGCTAATCTAATAACATCTACCTAACTCATTCAAAATGTATTAATGCAAACCAGACTAACAGAAAATGTAATACTCAATAAAAACACAGCAAATCTTCACAAAATATTATCAACTACTGATTCAGAAGCAAAAAGAGACGCCAAGAGGCAAGAATGTCAGATGTCCGCATTTACTGTCAGTAACACAAGAGTTAACTTGCACATTAACTCAACCTGTACCGGAAATATGTTCTATGAACCCTCCTGTGTGTATTAGCCTTCTGTCACATCCATAGTGTGTTACAAGACTTGCATTAGAAGCAGTCATGTAGAGGTAAAAATATAGGTGCGTAAATGTTGATCGCCATTCACGGTGCGAAAAGAAAAGCTTTATATTTGTTATGCAATATTTTTTTCCGTAATAGGTGAGTGAACGCTTGCGCAAAAAATAAAAAGGGGGTTAAACTGTATAATAACTCCACATAACAAAGTGTTTATAATGGATTAGTATCGTTTATTCATCAATCATTAGGGGAGAGCCATGACGAAAGTAACACCGGGTGAAAGTAACATGCCCATTTTTCAGATAACTGCAGAAACTAGAATGACATGGTGAAGTCAGCATATCCCTAATATGGAGTACAACCTCCCTGCAAAAAAAATAGCCCAGTCTGACCATGTTTCTCAGAGTTATCAACAAAATTGGTTTTGAGCGATTTAAGTAAAAAAAAACATGCCAAAACGTTTTTGGGTTGTAGAGTTGTCTTTTGTTGTTTAAGGTTCCAAACATACACTACAATTCAAAAGTTTGGGTTCACTTAGAAATGTCCACGTTTTTGAAAGAAAAGCACATTTTCTGTCCAGTTAAATAACATCAAATTGATCAGAAATACAGTGTAGACATTGTTAATGTTCTAAATGACTATTGAAGCTGGATATGGCCGATTTTTTATGGAATATTATCATAGGCATACAGAGGTCAGCAACCATCACTCCTGTGTTCCAATAACACATTGTGTTTGTGAACCCATGTTTATCAATTTAAAAGGCTAATTGATCATTAGAAAACCCTTTTGCAATTATGTTATTGCAGGCTCTGTGTGTCTGTAAGCCCCACACTGTGGTACTCCATCCTTGCTGTGTGTGTGTGTGAGTTTTTCTTGGAAATATGATGGGAGAAATAACTGATTTACAGTTCATGAGGGTTTCCTAATCACACATATGACATTTTGGAAAGGTGACTTTTTAACCGATCGAAACAGCCCCTATGACCCCAATTTAAAGTATTTCCGGTTGGCACAGACAGCTGAAAGTAAAGACATATCCTCATTGGGGTAGGCTTTTACAGAATCATGAGTTTCAAGTCTTTACGTTAAGAACTGACTGATTTACAGGGGGTTGAATGCAGTGTTTTTCACAAAATGCAGATTGGGAATATCAAAACCACTTTTAGGGTGAATTTAACCTGTCTAGGGTCGACGGGACGAAATCGTCCCACCTACGTAACAGCCAGTGGAATCCTGTGGCGCATTATTCAAATACCTTAGAAATGCTATTACTTCAATTTCTCAAACATATTACTATTTTACACAATTTTAAAGACAAGACTCTCGTTGATCTAACCACACTGTCCGATTTCAAAAAGGCTTTACAACGAAAGCAAAACATTAGATTATGTCAGCAGAGTACCCAGCCAGAAATAATCAGACACCCATTTTTCAAGCTAGCATATAATGTCACATAAACCCAGAAGACAGCTAAATGCAGCACTAACCTTTGATGATCTTCATCAGATGACAACCCTAGGACATTATGTTATCCTCTTAGGGCTAGGGGGCAGTATTTACACGGCCGGATAAAAAACGTACCCGATTTAATCTGGTTACTACTCCTACCCAGTAACTAGAATATGCATATACTTATTAGATATGGATAGAAAACACCCTAAAGTTTCTAAAACTGTTTGAATGGTGTCTGTGAGTATAACACAACTCATATGGCAGGCAAAAACCTGAGAGATTCCTTTACAGGAAGTGGCCTGTCTGACCATTTATTGGCTTTCTTTGACATCTCTTTCCAAAACAAAGGATCTCTGCGGTAACGTGACACTTCCCACGGCTCCCATAGGCTCTCAGAGCCCGGGAAAAAGCTGAATGTCGTCATTCCAGCCCCAGGCTGAAACACATTATCGCCTTTGTCAAGTGGCCGATCAAGGGACAGTGGGCTTAGGCGCGTGCACTGGTCGCCCCCGTCTTTCTTTTTTTTCCTCTATTTACCGAAACGCAGATTCCCGGTCGGAATATTATCGCTTTTTTACGAGATAAATTGCATAAAAATTGATTTTAAACAGCGGTTGACATGCTTCAAAGTACGGTAATGGAATATTTAGAATTTTTTTGTCACGAAATGCGCCATGCTCGTAAAACTGATTTACCATTTCGGATAGTGTCTGGAACGCACGAACAAAACGCCGCTATTTGGATATAACGATGGATTATTTGGGACCAAACCAACATTTGTTATTGAAGTAGAAGTCCTGGGAGTGCATTCTGACGAAGAACATCAAAGGTAATCAAACTTTTGTAATAGTAAATCTGATTTTGGTGAAGGCTAAACTTGCTGGGTGTCTAAATAGCTAGCCCGTGATGGCTGGGCTATGTACTTAGAATATTGCAAAATGTGCTTTCACCAAAAAGCTATTTTAAAATCGGACATAGCGAGTGCATAGAGGAGTTCTGTATCTATAATTCTTAAAATAATTGTTATGCTTTTTGTGAACGTTTATCGTGAGTAATTTAGTAAATTGTTAGTAAATTCCCCGGAAGTTTGCGGGGGGTATGCTAGTTCTGAACGTCACATGCTAATGTAAAAAGCTGGTTTTTGATATAAATATGAACTTGATTGAACAAAACATGCATGTATTGTATAACATAATGTCCTAGGGTTGTCATCTGATGAAGACAAGACTCTCGTTAATCTAACCACACTGTCCGATTTCAAAAAGGCTTTACAACAAAAGCAAAACATTAGATTATGTCAGTAGAGTACCCAGCCAGAAATAATCAGACACCCATTTTTCAAGCTAGCATATAATGTCACAAAAAACAAAACCACAGCAAAATGCAGCACTAACCTTTGATGATCTTCATCAGATGACAAACCTAGGACATTATGTTATACAATGCATGCATGTTTTGTTCAATCAAGTTCATATTTATATCAAAAAACAGCTTTTTTACATTAGCATGTGACATTCAGAACTAGCATACCCCCCGCAAACTTCCGGTGAATTTACTAAATTACTCACGATAAACGTTCACAAAAAACACAACAATTATTTTAAGAATTATAGATACAGAACTCCTCTTTGCACTCGATATGTCCGATTTTAAAATAGCTTTTCGGTGAAAGCACATTTTGCAATATTCTCAGTAGATAGCCCAGCCATCACGGCTAGCCATTTAGACACCGACCAAGTTTAGCCCTGATCAAACTCCAATTTACTATTACAAAAGTTTGATTACCTTTGTTGTCTTCGTCATAATGCACTCCCAGGACTGCTACTTCAATAACAAATGTTGGTTTGGTCCAAAATAATCCATCGTTATATCCAAATTGCGGCGTTTTGTTCGTGCGTTCCAAGACACTATCCGAAATGGTAAATCAGGGTCGCGAGCATGGCGCAATTCGTGACAAAAGATTTCTAAATATTCCATTACCGTACTTCGAAGCATGTCAACCGCTGTTTAAAATCAATTTTTATGCCATTTTTCTCGTAAAAAAGCGATAATATTCCGACCGGGAATCTCCGTTTAGCTAAACAGAGGAAAGAAAACAAAGCTTTCGGTCGACGCGGGCACGAGCCTGAGTCTCACAGTACTGTAACCAGCCACTATCCAAACGTGCTACTTTGTTTCAGCCAGAGCCTGCAAAGCCACGATTCAGCATTTTGCCGCCTTCTGAGAGACCATGTGAGCCGTAGGAAGTGTCACGTAAGAGCAGAGATCCCCTGTAATAGATAGAGATAATCAACAAGGCCAAGAAATGGTCAGACAGGGTACTTCCTGTACAGAATCTTCTCAGGTTTTGGCCTGCCAAATGAGTTCTGTTATACTCAGACACCATTCAAACAGTTTTAGAAACTTTGGAGTGTTTTCTATCCAAAGCTAATAATTATATGCATATTCTAGTTTCTGGGCAGGAGTACTAATCAGATTAAATCGGGTACGTTTTTTATCCGTCCGTGAAAATACTGCCCCCTAGACATAACAGTTTAAACTATAATATTTCATACAGAAAGAAGTATGTTCAATAGATAAGTAAAATTAGCAAGTTCGCGTCCTCTTCGTCGCCCGTGCACAGACTGATTTCAAACTCCAACTTCCTGTACCAAAACTCTAAATTATTCCTCGTTTGGGAAGAAACAAGCCTGAAACCTTGAACAATGACTGTTGACATCTAATGGAAGCCATAGGAATTGCATAAGACCCATAACTCCATTGAAAGAGCAAGGGCGTTCAGAAAAAAAAAATCCAGGTTGGTTTCTCTTTGGATTTTAAGCTACCATATCAATTGTGTTGTAGTCTCATACGTTGTTTTAACACTTCTACAAACTTCAAAGTGTTTTCTACCCAATGGTACCAATTATATGCATATCCTGGTTTCTGGGCCTGAGTAACAGTCCGTTTACTTTGGGCAAGTCAGTCAGACAAGAAGTGGAGAAAAATAGACAGTTATTTCTCTTTGCTTATTTGAGCTGTTCTTGCCATAATATGGACTTTTACCAAATAGGGCTATCTTCTGTATACCAACCCTACCTTGTCACAACACAACTGATTGATTCAAACGCATTAAGAAGGAAAGACATTCCATGAATTCACTTTTAACAAGACACACTTGTTAATTGAAATAAATTCCAGGTGACTACCTCATGAAGCTGGTTGAGAGAATGCCAAGAGTGAGCAAAGCTGTCACGAAGCAAATGGTGGCTACTTTGAAGATTCTCAAATGTAAAATATATTTTGTATGTTTAACACTTTTTTGGTTACTTCATGATTCCATGTGTTATTTTGTAGTTTTTATGTCTTCACTATTATTCTACAATGTAGAATATGGTTTTAAAAAACCGGAATGATTATGTGCATCCAAACTTCTGACTGGTATTGTAGGTATTCAGACCCTTTGCTATGAGACTTCAAAATTGAGCTCAGCTACAGCCTGTTTCCATTGATGATCCTTGAGATGTTTCCACAATTTGATTGGAGTCCACCTGTAGTAAATGCACTTGACTGGATATCATTTGGAAAGGCATACACCAGTCTATATAAGGTCCCACAGTTGACAGTGCATGTCAGAGCAAAAACCAAGCCATGAGGTTGAAGGAATTGTCCGTAGAGCTCCGAGATAGGATTGTTTAAATTGTTTAACTTGGGTCAAACATTTCGAGTAGCCTTCCACAAGCTTCCCACAATAAGTTGGGTGGATTTTGGCCCATTCCTCCTGACAGAGCTGGTGTAACTGAGTCAGGTTTGTAGAACTCCTTACTCGCACATGCTTTTTCAGTTCTGCCCACAAATTTTCTCTGGGATTGAGGTCAGGGCTTTGTGATGGCCACTCCAATACCTTGAATTTGTTGTCCTTAATCCATTTTGCCACAACTTTGGAAGTGTGCTTGGGATCATTGTCCATTTGGAAGACCCATTTGCGACCAAGCTTTAACTTCCTGACTGATGTCTTGAGATGTTGCTTCAATATATCCACATAATTTTCTGGCCTCATGATGCCATCTATTTTGTGAAGTGCACCAGTCCCTCCTGCAGCAAAGCACCCCCACAACATGATGCTGCCACCACCATGCTTCACGGTTGGGATGGTGTTCTTCGGGTTGCAAGCCTCCCCCTTTTTCCTCCAAACATAACGATGGTCATTATGGCCAAACAGTTCTATATATGTTTCATCAGAACAGAGGATATTTCTCCAAAAAAGTAAAATGTTTGTCCCCATGTGCAGTTTCAAACTGTAGTCTGGCTTTTCTATGGCTGTTTTGGAGCAGTGGCTTCTTCCTTGCAGAGCTGCCTTTCAGGTTATGTTGATATAGGACTCGTTTTACTATGGATATAGAGCCCTTTGTACCTGTTTCCTCCAACATCTTCACAAGGTTCTTTGCTGTTGTTCTGGGATTGATTTGCACTTTTCGAACCAAAGTACGTTAATCTCTAGGAGACAGAACGCATCCCCTTCCTGAGCAGTATGACAGCTGCGTGGTCCCATGGTGTTTATACTTGCATACTATTGTTTGTACAGATGAACGTGGTACCTTCAGGCATTTGGAAATTGCTCCCAAGGATGAACCAGGCTTGTGGAGGTCTACCATTTTTTTTCTGCGGTCTTGGATGATTTCTTTTGATTTTCCCATGATGTCAAGCAAAGAGGCACTGAGGTTGAAGGTAGGCCTTGAAATACATCCACAGGTACACATCCAATTGACTCAAATGATGCCAATTAGTCTATCAGAAGCTTCTAAAGCCTTGACATAATTTTCTGGAATTTTCCAAGCTATTTAAAGCCACAGTCAACTTAGTGTATATAAACTTCTGACCGATTGGAATTGTGATACAGTGAATTATAAGTGAAATAATCTGTCTGTTAATAACAATTGTTGGAAAAATTACTTGTGTCATGCACAAAGTAGATGCCCTAACCGACTTGCCAAAACTATAATTTGTTAACAAGAAATTTGTGGTGTGATTGAAAAACACGTTTTAATGGCTCCAACCAAAGTGTATGTAAACTTCCGACTTCAACTGTATGTAAATTTCATATATCCGTTTTTTACTTTTTCATGATGGTGTATTGTGTGCAAATAGGTGAGGGAAAAATTATTTAATCCCAATTAGAATAAGGCTGTAATGTAACAAAATGCAGTGTATATTGTTAGGTCGCGTCAATTCGAATCTGGTATCAGGACAAAATAGTCAGCACATAGTAACTTCTGATTTCTTTGTACTTTAATCAATGCAAACACTTGAAGGGTAAATAGGTGGTTCGTATATACGGGCTCCCTGTAACACCTCGCAGGGCAAAACAGATAACTGAGTTACACATCCTTTGCTTTTCATTAAATACTCTGACAGAGATAGTTCCCGCTCACAGCTGGCCTGTCAGAGGGAGGATGAGCGTGGTTTAAACTTACTCATCCTATCGTTGGCGTGCAGGTTGGTCCCAAAGTACGTTAATCTCTAGGAGACAGAACGCATCCCCTTCCTGAGCAGTATGACAGCTGCGTGGACCCATGGTGTTTATACTTGCATACTATTGTTTGTACAGATGAACGTGGTACCTTCAGGCATTTGGAAATTGCTCCCAAGGATGAACCAGGCTTGTGGAGGCTAGCACTGGAGTAATATGATCCAATTTTGGGTTTCTAGTCAAGATTCTAGCAGCCGTACTTAGCACTAACTGAAGTTTATTTAGTGCTTTATCCGGGTAGCCGGAAAGCAGAGCATTGCAGTAGTCTAACCTAGAAGTGACAAAAGCATTGATGAATTTTTCTGCATCATTTTTGGACAGAACGTTTCTGATTTTTGCAATGTTACGTAGATGGAAAAAAGCTGTCATTGAAACAGTCTTGATATGTTCATCAAATAGAGTTCAGGGTCCAGAGTAACGCTGAGGTCCTTCACAGTTTTATTTGAGATGAATGTACAACCATCAAGATTAATTGTCAGATTCAACAGAAGATCTCTTTGTTTCTTGGGACCTAGAACAAGCATCTCTGTTTAGTCCACGTTTAAAAGTAGAAAGTTTGCAGCCATCCACTTCCTTATGTCTGAGGATTATGTCACAGGCTTCCAGCGAGGGCAATTTTGGGCTTCACCATGTTTCATCGAAATGTACAGCTGTGTGTCATCTGCATAGCAGTGAAAGATAACCTGTTAGGGCTAGGGGGCAGCATTTGCACGTCTGGATAAAAAAACGTACCCGATTTAATCTGGTTACCAATCCTACCCAGTAACTAGAATATGCATATACTTATTATATATGGATAGAAAACACTCTAAAGTTTCTAAAACTGTTTGAATGGTGTCTGTGAGTATAACAGAACTCATTTGGCAGGCAAAACCCTGAGACATTTTCTGACAGGAAGTGGATACCTGATGTGTTGTATTGACTTTAAACCTATCCCATTGAAAAACACAGGGGCTGAGGAATATTTTGGCACTTCCTATTGCTTCCACTAGATGTCACCAGCCTTTACAAAGTGTTTTGAGTCTTCTGGAGGGAGATCTGACCGAACAAGAGCCATGGAACGATGATGTCCCATTAGACACCTGGCGCGCGAGTTCATGTTGGGTACCCTCGTTCCAATACGTTATAAAAGAGTATGCATTCGTCCACCTTGAATATTATTCATGTTCTGGTTAAAAAAGGCCCTAATGATTTATGCTATACAACGTTTGACATGTTTGAACGAACGTAAATATATTTTTTCCCCTCGTTCATGACGAGAAGTCCGGCTGGCTTAGATCATGTGCTAACAAGACGGAGATTTTTGGACATAAATGATGAGCTTTTTTGAACAAAACTACATTCGTTATGGACCTGTGATACCTGGAAGTGACATCTGATGAAGAGAATCAAAGGTAATGGATTATTTACATAGTATTTTCGATTTTAGATCTCCCCAACATGACGTCTAGTCTGTATCGCAACGCGTATTTTTCTGGGCGCAGTGCTCAGATTATTGCAAAGTGTGATTTCCCAGTAAGGTTATTTTTAAATCTGGCAAGTTGATTGCGTTCAAGAGATGTAAATCTATAATTCTTTAAATGACAATATAATATTTTACCAATGTTTTCTAATTTTAATTATTTAATTTGTGACGCTGACTTGACTGCCGGTTATTGGAGGGAAACGATTTCCTCAACATCAATGCCATAGTAAAACGCTGTTTTTGGATATAAATATGAACTTGATAGAACTAAAAATGCATGCATTGTCTAACATAATGTCCTAGGAGTGTCATCTGATGGAGATTGTAAAAGGTTAGTGCATCATTTTAGCTGGTTTTACGGTTTTGGTGACCCTGTCTTTGACTTGACAAAACATTACACACAACTCTTGTAAATGTACTGTCCTAACATACTCTAAATTTATGCTTTCGCCGTAAAACCTTTTTGAAATCGTAAAACGTGGTTAGATTAAGGAGATGTTTATCTTTCAAAGGGTGTAAAATAGTTGTATGTTTGAAAAATTTGAATTTTGACATTTATTTGGATTCAAATTTGCCGCTCTTGAAATGCACCTGCTGTTGATGGAGTGCACCATGGGTGGCACGCTAGCGTCCCACCTAGCCCATAGAGGTTAACAGTATGTTTCCGAATGACATCACCAAGAGGTAAAATATATAGTGAAAACAATAGTGGTCCTAAAGCAGAACCTTGAGGAACACTGAAATTTACAGTTGATTTGTCAGAGGACAAACCATCCACAGAGACAAACTGATATCTTTCTGACAGATAATAGCTAAACCAGGCCAGAACTTGTCCGTGTAGACCAATTTGGGTTTCCAATCTCTCCAAAAGAATGTGGTGATCGATGGTATCAAAAGAAGCAATAAGGTCTAGGAGCACGAGGACAGATGCAGAGCCTCGGTCTGACGCCATTAACCTGTCTGGGCAACGTGGGACGTTTGCGTCCCACCCTAGTCAACAGCAAGTGGAATCGCGTCTCGCGAAATACAAATACCTCATAAATGCTATAACTTCAATTTCTCAAACATATGACTATTTTACACCATTTTATAGATACACCTTTCCTGAATCGAACCACGTTGTCCGATTTCAAAAAGGCTTTACAGCAAAAACAAAACATTAGATTATGTTAGGAGAGTACCCTGCCAAAAATAATCACACTGCCATTTTCAAAGCAACTAGTATGCATCACAAATACCCAAAACACAGCTAAATGCAGCACTAACCTTTGATAATCTTCACCAGATGACACTCCTAGGACATCATGTTACACAATACATGCATTTTTTGTTTGATAAAGTTCATATTTATATATAAAACAGCATTTTACATCGGCGCGTGACGTTCAGAAAATATATTCCCTCAAATGCTTCCGGTGATCAGCGCTACAATTTACAAAATTACTATTCGAAAACATTGGTAATATTTAATATTGTCATTCAAAGAATTATAGATTAAGATCTCGTGAATGCAACCGCATTGCCAGATTTAAAAATAACTTTACTGGGAAATCACACTTTGCAATAAACGAGGTGCTATGCTCAGAAAAATAGGCTAGGCGATACAGGTTAGCGCCATCTTGGACTCATCTAAAATCAAATATACTATTGTAAATAGTCACTTACCTTTGATTATCTTCATCAGAAGGCACTTCCAGGTCCACAACAAATGTAGTTTTGTTCAAAAAAGTTAATAATTTATGTCCCAATAGCTCCTTCTTGTTAGCGCGTTCCAAAGGCTACTCATAATGTACGAAGTGCGCGGGACTTGTCCTCACGAATGTTCAAAAAAAATGTATTTACGTTCGTTCAAACATGTCAAATGTTGTATAACATAAATCTTTAGGGCCTTTTTCAATCAGAACTTCAATAATATTCAAGGCGGACGATTGCATTGTCTTACTAAACGTTTCGGAACGAGAGAGTACCCACGGGCACGCGTGTCATAGTAGTAATGGCCCTCCCTCTATGACAAACTTTCCAGGCCTCTCGTTCAGTCAGTTTTTACAGGAGAAGACTCAAACCACTTTGTAAAGACTGTTGACATCTAGTGGAAGCCTTAGGAAGTGCTAAATGAATCCTAACTCACGGTGTGTTTCATAGGCAAAGGGTTGAAAGTGATTCCACAAATCAAATTTCCACTTCCTGTTAGGATTTGTCTCAGGGTTTTGACTGCCATATGAGTTCTGTTATACTCACAGACACCATTCAAACCGTTTTAGAAACTTCAGAGTTTCTACTACTAATTATATGCATATTCTCGTTTCTGGGTAAGAGTAGTAACCAGTTTAAATCGGGTACGTTATTTATCCGGCCATGAAAATACTGCCCCCTATCCCCAACAAGTTAAAAGGTAATTTACCACCTTCATAAGTGCAGTCTCAATGCTATGATGGGGACTAAATCCAGACTGAAGCGTTTCGTATACATTGTTTGTCTTCAGGAAGGCAGTGAATTGCTGCGCAACAGCTTTTTCAAAATGTTTTGCGAGGAATGGGAGATTCGATTTAGGCCGATATTTTATTATTTTTTTCTGGGTGAAGGTTCGGCTTTTTCAAGAGGCTTTATTACTGCCACTTTTAGTGAGTTTGGGACACATCCGGTGGATAGAGAGCCGTTTATTATGTTCAACATAGGAGGGCCAAGCACAGGAAACAGCTCTTTCAGTAGTTTAGTTGGAATAGGGTCCACTATGCAGCTTGAAGGTCTAGAGGCCATGATTATTTTCATCATTGTGTCAAGATATATAGTACTAAAACACTTGAGCGTCTTCCTTGATCCTAGGTCCTGGCAGAGTTGTGCAGACTCAGGACAACTGAGCTTTGGAGGAATATGCAGATTTAAAGAGGGATCCATAATTTGTTTTCTAATGATCTTTTCCTCAAAGAAGTTCATGAATTTATCACTGCTGAAGTGAAAGCCATCCTTTCTTCGGAAATGCTGCTTTTTAGTTAGCTTTGCGACAGTATCAAAAATACATTTTGGATTGTTCTTATTTTCCTCAATTAAGTTGGAAAAATAGGATGATTGAGCAGCAGTGAGGGCTCTTCGATACTGCATGGTATTGTCTTTCCAAGCTAGTCGGAAGACTTCCAGTTTGGTGGAGCGCCATTTCCGTTCCAATTTTCTGGAAGCTTGCTTCAGAGCTCGAGTATTTTCTGTATACCAGGGAGCTAGTTTCTTATGACAAATGTTTTTAGTTTTTAGGGGTGCGACTGCATATAGGGTATTGCGCAAGGTTAAATTGAGTTCCTCAGTTAGGTAGTTAACTGATTTTTGTACTCTGACGTCCTTGGGTAGGCGGAGGGAGTCTGGAAGGGCATCTAGGAATGTTTTGGTTGTCCGAGAATTTATAGCACGGCTTTTGATGATCTGGTTGGGGTCTGAGCAGATTATTTGTTGCGATTGCAAACATAATAAAATGGTGGTCCGATAGTCCAGGATTATGAGGAAAAACATTAAGATCCACAACATTTATTCCACGGGACAAAACTAGGTCCAGAGTATGACTGTGGCACTGAGTAGGTCCGGAGACATGTTGGACAAAACCCACTGAGTTGATGATGGCTCCGAAAGCCTTTTGGAGTGGGTCTGTGGACTTTTCCATGTGAGTATTATAGTCACCAAAAATTTGAATATTTTCTGCCATGACTACAAGGTCCGATTGGAATTCCGGGAACTCGGTCAGGAACACTGCATTTGGCCCAGGAGGCCTGTAAACAGTAGCTATAAAAAGTGATTGAGTAGGCTGCATAGATTTCATGACTAGAAACTCAAAAGACGAAAATGTCATTTTTTTTGTAAATTGAAATTTGCCATCATAAATGTTAGCATCACCTCCGCCTTTGCGGGAAGCGCAGGGGATATGGTCACTAGTGTAACCAGGAGGTGAGGCCTCATTTAACATAGTAAATTCATCAGGCTTAAGCCATGCTTCAGTCAGGCCAATCACATCACAGGCATTAGTCACAGTAAGAAGCTTCCTCTTGAGAGGGCAACTAGATGATAACCAGTCAATGTTCAGAGACCTTATCTAACATCACACACATATTCTCCAGATACTGACAGTTTGAACTTGGTGGCCTATAGCAGCATCCTAAAAGAAGAGACTTCAGAAGAGGCAGGTAAACCTGCAACCACAGCACTTCTAATTCATTGTCACTTCCATGGCCTCAAATGGTTTATCCACATAATCTCTGAGGCTGGTCTCTCTGTTCACATCACTTTCCAGAGAATTCTTGAAATCACTCTGCGTGTTTACTTGGTCTTGTTGACTTCCACCAAATGAACTGTAGTAGTAAGTGTGGTATCATTGGCATTTCCACCACCATCATCATCCTCTTCAGAACTCTCCAGACACAACTCACTCAATAGTGATGATTTTTCACCAAAAGGTAGGGGGGGTACCTTGGCCTGCTTCATCTTGCACTGGCTCAATGTCTGCTTGTACCTCTAAATGGCTAAGGTCAAATGCAACACCAGCCATATTAGGAACAATGTAACCCTCATAAAAATAAAATCAACAATAGGATACCCATACTGGCCACCACTCTGTAACAATCAGCTTGGATATCAAACCATGCTACAATATTAAAGTTAAAAAAATATTTATACTATGTTCCTATGACAGTGACCAAAGCAAGACAGACAAAATTAATCAAGTGAGCAAAATTATAACGACACGGGATGAGACCCAGATCAAGACACAGGAAGCAGATGGTTCGAGTCACTGATATTTATTAATAGACAAGGGGCAGGCAAGAGGTAGGTCGACGACAGGCAGAAGTTCATAAACCGGGTCAGAGTCGGATA